>NC_142856.1:13551200-13877034 GCF_061612785.1 Hesperophylax consimilis | reverse complement strand
GCCATTTCCAATGGTGGTCTGACACCAGGGATATACTGAGAGTATTTTATATAAGTAGTTTACAATGAATTATGAAATAACACAAATTGATCACACAGAATTTTGGATTTCGCAATCTGAATCCGCGAACCCCAATTGAACCCGCGACCTTCGACTTGCTAGTCGAAAGCCGTTCCACTCGACCACGGAGGCCGTCGAATTTTTTAATGAATTTATGCCACCGTTTTTAAAATACACAGTCAGTGGTGTAAAACCTTAAGTGTTGCCTTTCAAGCAGTTGATCGTTGTTCGATTTTTGGCCCTGACAATAATTATTTTAATTTTAGATTTGTTAGTTAAATTTTTTTAAATAAATATTTTTTAATTTTCCCGTGATTTTTCACGGGTCTGCGCTAGTCAATAATAAATCATTTTTTATTTGTATTTACTTGTTAATAATTAATAAAGTAAAAAACATTTTTGTTTTGTTTTAATATCAGTCAATCTTTACCTAAAAATATTTTTTATAACTTGTAACTATTTGGTAGCTGGTTTTATATTTTGAGGCTTAATGCGATATTTCAAAGCTTCGAAGCTGTAAAGCTCACGACGGAAAACCGGTAAAAATAAAAACAAATCTGTAAGCGTAAATTTCAAAATGCAAAGCCCACATTTCAAGAATCACCATTTGGGGTCGCGGCAGGGCCGGCCTGTATTTGACGTACCTGTACCGTACCTGGCACGCGTAAAATTTTGTCGCCTTTATCAAAACCAGTATACATATAGGAAGGTGACCACTGTTATCCATAACATTCGGACAATTTGTATGTTTTTCTATCACCGTTTATATGAATTATAATCTCAAGGGTGATGTGTTAGGACTGTTAGATGTCAGGTATTATCAGGTCCTTGGCAATTGGGGCCCGAAGCGGACTTCTCACGTTGCGCCCGCGTAGGGCCGGCTCTGGGTCGCGATCCAAGGGTTGCGCACCGCTGTTATACAGGACGCTGTTTGCGAATTTATTATATTTATAACTATTTTCTGCACGAAACGACAACATAGGTAGGGAATGTCGGACAATCGATCATGTCGCAAAGAAAATTGCTCAATATGTGTCAATTTTGTGTATCAGTGTCACAATTGGGGATACATAGTTGTTTATCCTATATCATTATAACTAACTGATTAACTATCACGCCGTATCTCCGCAGGAGTAGGCAGAAGGTATGGACCGCCAAATAGCTCGGTCTTGGCACACACTCCTTGCCTAACTCACATCCATATAACGTCTCATACATATTCATCTTTTATTCTGACACTTATCTGACCCACTCAAGAGGCACTGAGGAAAATAATTTCCCTCAGGGCCTATGTCATATATGAGGATTCTGTGTGGAGGGCACCCCGGCTAAATCACTAAAAGTAGTTAACCACATGGGGTGACCTATGGAAGAGGTGCTGGTTATTCAATAAATGGTTGCCGGAGCGGCGGTACCCAAGCCCACCTCCCAAGACTTCCTCGGGCGTCCCCGACTTCTTTTACTATTCATCGACATATATTTTCGTTACACTCCATTCTTCGTTCATTTCATCTCTACATTTCATACATGGTTTTACTACACATACACCTCAGGGATCTCATTTCTATAGCATTCATTTTATTCACATCTATATCATTAATAAAACATGTTATGAAATAATAATTCTTTTTAAATAAAACACGCAATTTTTTGAGAAAAGCACGTGCGTTGCCGGAAATGTATTATATTTTTCCAAGCAAATTTATTTGATTTATCCGGCCAGCTGATTAATGACTGGCCGCTTTTAGGGTTAGGTAAGAGTTAGATTTTAGTGGTATTATTAGAGCTATTGTTTCATTAATTTCGTGTTCTTTGTCTTACTATATTTTGTTTCAAAAGATATTATGTAGTCAGTGCTGTGGAGGTGAGATTTTAGACATTATGGGAACAATAAAATAAAATGGGTTGAAACAATAATTAATTAATTGGCATTGATGGTTGAATCCGAAAAACTTAGTTTTATGATATTTGTTTGGTAGTCACAAGAATAACATTACTGTACATTATTAAAAAATATATCCTGTGGTAGATATGCCAACAGAATCGATAAGAAAATGAAAATATTTTTTTTTCGCCAAACTACGGAAATGCGTAATTCGTATTATTAAACAAAACCTTATTTTTGAGCCAATCTACATACTCTATAAATATAATGACAAAATTGAATTCTAAGCGAGATTTTTAGTAATGACTGTGTTTATACTACGTCAACATGCAATAATGTATTGTATTTTCTTCAAAAATATTGGTGTACGTTTTTGTTTAGTATCATGATTATTTTTTGTGTTCTTTGCACTGTAGTTATGGATTTTTTTATATTAACTCCACACAGGAGGCCCTGAAGGAAATAATTTCCCTCAGGGCCTATGTCATCTTTGGGGATGCTGTGTGGAGGGTCTTTTTGTGGAGAGGAAGGAGTGAACATGGGACTTGAAGAGTCCCTAGTTGTAGGAGGGAGGAAACACAGAGGCCGGCAGTTTGTTCCACAGCCGAGCTGTTGAACTTAAGAACGAATCGTAGAAGCGACCCGTTCTCATGTGACAAATGTCAACCGTGTTCAAATGTTGGGCGCGCGTTTGGCATGTATCCCGACTACGCACTGGTGCCGAAGGGATCAATGACGCTAGTTCCTCAGAGCATCTTCCATTGCAATACCGATAGAACAAGGACAGCATACCTACCTGACGCCTGTGCTCTAAAGATTGCAGTCCGTTTGTTAAGATTGGGGAATCTATCAAACGGACCGCCCGTTTCTGCATAGAGTCAAGGGTTTTTTTCAGGTATTTTGGGGCTCCGGACCAGAGATGGCTGCCAAATTCGATAGTAGGGCGCACTTGCGATTTGTACAGGGTCAGAACTTGTGTACTATTAGAGTATCTGCGGGCCCTGTACAGTACGCCCAGCTTCTGAGAGGCCAACTTTACTCTGGCTTCGATGGAACCCCCGTACCTGAGCTGATCACTTATAGTTACACCAAGAATATCAATGGAAGGCCTGTTTGGAAGATTGCTTCCGTTGAAGGAAACTAGATTATCATTTGGATCCTTTTTAGACGTAATCAGACAGGATTGAGTCTTTGAAAAATTGGAATGAAAAGTAAGTTTGCAAAAAAAAATTGTCCATTATTTATTTTTGTCCCAAATCACAAAATATAATTATTTTCAAAACTTCAAGCCACACGCAACTTTTGAGACCTCACTTGTTTTAAAAAAAGTAATTTTTCTCTCTGTAGAGAGCGACTCATGATAATACAATAAAGCTTTCTCGGTGCTTGATTTCTTCCTTTTGGCAATTGCATTTCTTGTCCCGTGTCCGTGTTATCCGTGATATTATATTGCAGTATTTGATTTGTTTCTTCATTTTCTCTTAATTGCACATACACAAAGCTTATTTTGGTGAAGTAGGTACCTAATTAAATGCTAATTCTAACTATTTCAAAAAATCATAAAATGCCCGACTAATATTTCTTACTTTTCAGTGAGAGAAAACACATTTTCAACTCTGTCTTCCACTTTCATAAATACCGTATCAGTTGATTGTTATGACGGATATCATTAGACTGGTATAAGGAATATTTTTTGGTTCCAAGTTAATCAAATCCTTCAACATTTAACTTTTTTTGGAGCAATTATTTTTTTAAGTTCAGATTTATTCTATTATTATTTTCATCCTTTAGTATATAGCTATGGCCCTACCGCTTATTTAAATACTCCACTGGCAACACTGAGTCCTAAAAAATACTATTATAGAAGTAATTTTCGAGAAAACATTTCACATGGAGGAAAAGTCTAGAGTTTTGTTATACTCGTGCAGTCAAAAATTTAAAAATCATGTGCTTTGAAATTATTGTCCCTTCTTGCAATATAGAATATGGGCTTCTATAATGCAAGAAAGGACAAGCTCTGAACAATAAAAGAAAACAAAAATTAACAAAAATTAATCACACATTTTCTTGACTGTTGCTTAAAATACGTGAAACCATTCACTCAATGTATTGTAAACATTCCTACCTCTAACAATTCAAGAAACCTTTTTATTTAGCAAAAAGCTGAACAAAAAATGACATGTTTGTATCACAACAACCTGAATTCGGAGAAATGTAATATGTAATTTCGGTTTTGGCACGTTCGAGGGATGGACGTAGAAATTAGTGTCAGGAGTATATCTGACGTAGAAGTAGATGAAAGAAGGAGTCAAATACGTCCCAGGAAGGCACGGCACGGTCTAGTAAATCAAATACCAGAGTCAGGTCATGTTGGGATTAGGAACACAAAACGCGTGTCGAGAAAAATATATTTTTCACGTTATTTTTCCCACAGTAACTATCTACGTGTATTAAAAATATTCCAGTATCTTCTAAAATTTTAATTCACTTTGATAATTTTTTGAGCCAATAGTAAACAAATGTCCAAAATGTTTTTTTCTAATTTTCATTTGATTAATAAATCGAAAAACAAAAATTTGTAAATAGGTAATTTGTAATAAACATGACAATTCAACGATGGATCACATTAAATACCATAAAGAAATTCTAACATTTTTGCATTACGTCATAATATTGTTAAGACAAACGCAGGTGGATGAACACGTTTTCCGATATTATTATGAATTTACTAATACTTTTTCAGGAAGCGGATTTTAAGCGGATTACAAATAATTTGAAGGAATTTATCAATAAAATATTATTACTCATTTTTCTTCATGTAAACTATTCATTATGTAGCATTTAGCACGATTTTCGCATCATTGTGATTCATGAAACCGAAAGACTATCGTAAAAATCATATTGTAGGCTTGTGAAAAAACCACTGTCAAAACGTTTTTTCAATTTGATCCGAAGATCTTTTTTTACGAAACTTAAGTTCAAAATAAAGAGGTTAAAGGCGAATTCTACCCTTTTTTACCTTCAGCAATTTTCTTTTGGATTTAAAAACCCTCAGCATTTCAACAAATGGAAATCAATGGCATATTTGTGTGGAATCCAATGGAGATTCATGGAAGATCTCCCCAATTATGTTCCATTTAAAATCCGATTAACCTTTTCGGATTCCGATTTCATCGCCAAGTACCGGTTACGAAAGATCCATGAAGGATGCGTTATTATTACGCGATATATTTATGAATAATAACCAAATAATCTTTTAATTAATCAATTTTAAATGTATTTATAAAGCTGCCGGGGATGGGGAGGAAGCTTGCTATTCAGATTTCGTTTTCTATGCCTAGAGTATTTTCAAGCAACGTTTTGATACTTAATTGTGGTCTTTAATTAATGCTACACTGCCATATCTACCACTGCAGAACGTACCGCAAATCGACTATCAATTTCAGTTGGTTGTCTATCCATTGTAACTCTGGTTCAATTAATCATATTTGCTTTAAATTTAAGTTTCATTTTAAAATTCGCAAATGTTTGTGTGTAGAATTCAAACAAGCGATAAACCCTACCTATTGTATATTTTTCTGGTTTATGGACTTTACTGGAAACACTTGTGTCGTATTTTAACTTTTTAATTTTGAATCACAAAACATGTTTTTTATAATATCTACGTTGACAATAACAATTTATTGATAACGGGCCCGACCCTTGTACAGCTAAACACTGTTTACTGTAGTAAATTTCTGAAGGAAAGAACACCTTTTCACTGGGAACAATCCCTTTATAGGTTAAAAATACTAATCCGTTAACACTTGACAGATTCGGACATACACAATGAAACAAAAGGCAACTGCTTATCGACATATTAGAGCTCTAGACTGTTAGCACAGATTCACACCATTTCTGATAATCAACTATTCAAACAATCCATAGATGGCGACTGTATCCAGAATTATTAAGAACTTATGATTACAAAATTAAACACCTATAATATAATATGTCAAGAATTCAAACTCATCCTCATTCATCTCATGATTTTCTACGGGTGCAGAACCATAGAAAATCTTTGTACTATCGTTTATACTATCGTTTATACTATAGTTTATATTATCGTTTATGCTATCGTTTATACTAGCGCTGGTTAGTATATAGTATTTTAAAGTAAAATAAAGAATATATAGTGAATTAAATTTACTTGCTGAGGCTGTCAAATCTGTTTTATTGTTTGATTTACATTTGTTGGTTATTTTACTTCTTTCTTCGACTGTTCTATAATCGCCTCAAAGCACTTACAAATCGACAATATTGACATTGCCATCTGACGCCTCTTTGGAATACTAAGCGAGGGAAAAAAGTCTACCGACCAACCAACCCTTGTTAGAGATAGGGGAAGGTTATGTCTCGGACTTCGACGTACAATTCACTAGGTACACCAACAACTTAAAAAGCTTAATCAAATGAAAGCTTCAAATAATACTTATTACTGATTGGTTGGTAAAATTTTTTTTAAAACTTTTTCGTTTATAAACCTACCCTATCTCTACTATGATAAGCCCGAATCATCCCTACTATACAAAAAATGCAATTTTCAATGCATAAAAAAACGCTAAATGGTAAAGAAATAATGGGTACAACGCAGCGTATGCAATACTACGTTTTCAGGCAAACGTGCAAACTCTTTGTTACACGGTCAATTGTCACACGCTTACTTTGCCGTGTCTTACTACCGTGTCACCTATCACGATTTCTTAATGCAATATTTTTTTATTTTAAAATATATTTGATAATATGAGTAATACCCGCGAGGCAATTACAATTTAATAATACTCAATAAAAACACATTATGAAATGATTAAATGTGATAAAATAAATTAATTTTGAGGCGAAATAAAATAAAATACAGAGGTTTCCAATAAGAAATGTTATTTTGAATAGCCCGCTATTTCGGTAGATGTTACTTTAAAAGCTGTTATTTTTTGACATTCAACAATTTAAAACTACTTCATTAATAAAAATGGAACGATACAAGCTTCAACAACGCATTAAAATTATTTAAATTCACTTGAGTGAATCAAATGCAAATCATCTTGAGTAATGAGGCCCATTTCCACCTCGGTGTCTTCGTCAACAAGCAAAATTGTCGCATGTGGGGCTCGGAAAACCCAAGAGTTATTGTTGAAAAGCCTCTCTATCCTCAACGTGTGACTGTTTAGTGCAGTTTATGGTCCGGCGGAGTCATTGGACCTTACTTTTTCAAAAATGAGGCTGGAGCAACAGTTACGGTGAATGGATTGCTATCGAGAGATGATTCATGATTTTTTATGGACGGAATTGGATGGTATTGATCTGAACCACGTTTACTTTCAACAAGACGGCGCTAGGTGCCACACAAGTACCGAAACCATTGATCTTTTACGATTGAATATCAAAATAACGCCTCGTATTGGAAAATCCTGTACATTGATAAAGGCGGTAGTGAAAAAAAATTTAAAATCTGTAAAAAATGTAAGATACGGTTGTATATATGTAATGATGTGTGCATTGTGTGCTACTTTTAATCCATATTTTAATTTTGTATTATATGTTTTTTAATTTTCAATGGATTTCACGTTATAAATAACTTCGCAACGTCTTAGTTATTCATCTCCTTTTTTAACAGCGGAACGATAAATAAAGTCAATAAACGCCAAACGTCAAAACGATCATTACAATAAAAATCAAATCAACTCGTTGGATGGCCTTTCACCACCGCAATCTTTCTTCCAGATATCCCACGCTGAGCTGGATATAGATAGATAGATATAATTAAAACTTCTATTCTCAGCAATATTCGAAATGTAATAGACCCCGTGTAAGGGTGCTACATTAGCTATCTAAAATAGAGTCTCCTGCTACACAATTGCAGGAAAAAATAAGATGGGAAGCAGGTTTGAGTGTCAGCCAAACCCAAGTCAATTCATTGATAGCTTAAGGTACAATATTGACTATTAATGACGATAGAGTGATATTTAACAAGTGTACATTATGGTAAGGCTTCGTAAATCAACACAAAGGAGATTTATACAGAGAATTTCAAGCTTATACATACGGGTTCATAGATTACAATACGGGTACATGGATTCTATACTAATTCTCGTCTAACCACTCTTTCTTCCTGGGAATTATAAACAGAAACTCGGCACGGAATCGTTATCAAAGAGCATGAAGGGGAATTAAATGGTTTCAGCTTACGTGAATTTCGGCAGTTGGAAGAGCGTGCAATCGCACCATTCTGGCCATGTGCTGCAGTACATCTGGATCTGACTCAGCAAATTTAGTTCTTAAGTCAGATTCGCAGTAGGCCAGGAGTTCATCCTTTAATTCTTGTTAAGGTGAAGCTTAATAAATCACTATGTTGATTAATCTTTATAACGAATTGGTGTACAATATGAATACAAAAAAAATGCTTTAGATAAATTGAAGGTTTTCCTATCGTTGAGTGGAATACAAATAAAAAAGTTAATTTCTCAATAAAAAATAAATTTAAACTACTAAAAAAAATGTTTTCAATAGAAATGTATGATCGCGTAAAGGAAACAACTTAAAAAAAATACAGTATTATAGCTAAGATTATCTGTGATAGTTTCAATTGATTACTTTTTTTGCTTTCTTTAAAAATTAAAAACCAGTTTTGTGCATAAAATCGAACGTTTCTAGACTGTGTTTGTCAAGCTATTTTAATGCCTATTACCTACAATGTAAGGTTTGCCAAAAATATACATTTTTGGCTTGTAGCTTCCTCTTAAAAGCTAGTGACTTTAATATCGACACTCTTAAATTAATTTAGCTTCCGCGCGACGCTTGAGGCTGCCGCGTCGCACGATTGTCTCCATTTCATAAAATCTCTTAGAAAACGTATTGGTTATAAGTTGTCCAGATGTCTGAAAGCGTTGCCTACGTTGCGCACGTGGCCCAGAATGTCCTTACCTTCATAGTGATTTCTAATAAATACGTAATTATAAATAGGTGTATATAGAACAACAAAAATTTAAATGAATACAAATCGTTCCCGAATACGAATAACCTGTCAACATTTTAAAAACACCCACTGCACGGAGAAAACCAACTGATATCAAATATTGTTAATGTATCAAAAATCAGGTCAAATTATTGTTTTCTTGTTAAAAACGGGACTGGAGGCTTATAACGAATGAATAGTCAAATATCATAACAAACTATCTGTAGAAAACGAATATGTTATGAGAAATTAGGAACACGTGTTATGAGAAATAATAATATTTTCGCATATCGTCCATTATCTTGTACAGGCAAGTACGGAATATGTTTGCCTGTACAAGAAAAGATTAAATAATAAGCACCGGCACACATCAGTCCTCAACCTGGGTAATGATTTAACTAAAACACCGTGAGGTGTTCTATCCAAACCATAATAAAAGAAAGACGATTCAATTCGTTTTGCCGCCTGGTGACAGATTGTTTTTTGATGCATTTTTCAACTGGTAAATATTATGATTTGGAAAAAGGGGTCGTCAAAATTACAGGTGTTCACCGTAATAAGTGACCAATCTAGTTGTAATTTGATGTTCGATACAATATCTATTCGGACAAGAATATCTGCGTGAGCTTGTGTTTAGATATATTATGAATGACCAATAGTTTATTAAACTTGTGCTAGATACGGAAAAATAACCTGCTGGTGTCTCCACAACATCAAACATACGCCCGTTTTTCGCTAAACCTGGGATGCGTGCTCCCTAAAACTAAAGCCACATTCGCTCAACGACAATTCTCCTAAAATATACAATAATATAAACACCGATATAAATTCAATTAATTTTTTTATCCCTTTTTACTTTCCGTATTCAACATTGGCTATTTGAAATGGGACAAGCCGTCTTTAAAGGATACATGAGTTCCTAACACTGTTTAAAAAAAAAGTTTAGACTTTATCATTTATTTAGTTTTTTCTTTATTTTTATTCCTAATATAGTTTCTTTAGTAATATACGTTTTATTTATTTTTTTTCACCATAATTTTTTTTTTTTTTGTTTCATTATTGTTATTCTTACATGAATCATGTGCGACTACCATAATACGTGCATGAGCCTAGAATGTTAGTTGAGAAAGTCAATAATTATTTTTTTTAAATATTTAGTAAAAAATAATAATAATTTGAAATGGTCATGTAGTAACATTTTTAACAGTATTTTGATGAAAAAAAGTCGTACTCATTTTTCTGTGTGTGCAATTATCATAAGCAGAAAATGTTAGCGATGGAGAACTCAGCTAACATTAGAAATGAAGACTGAGGCAGCTCTAGTATTTTTATTTTATCTTCGGGTGGATTTCGTGAGTGGCTTCATTTCTTGGGGGTATTTATTGTTTCAACTTGTTGAGTTATTTTTTTGGATTTGACACATTGTTTTAAGGTTTTTTAAATATTAATTAACAATCTTTAAATAATAAACGAGTGAGAAAAAATTCAAAAATATATTCTGAAATCAAATTGAAATTGAAGCGTCAAAAAGGTTTGTTGCAAAAAACTTTTAATTTAAAATCAATTATAGAATATCTTCACCTTGGTATCACCGTGAATTGCTACAAAATAGTAAAAACATATATAAAAATCACTTGAAAAAGACTCAATTGCTGGCAGAATTTACACTTAAAAAATGTACATACCGATTGAAACTCTGAGAATGATTTATATATCACTGGGAGAATATCTTGTAAGAAAAAGATTACCAATATGGTGAATTCCACAAAAACGAATCTGAAACAAATACAAATGATTCAAAACGTAATTGTAAAACGGACAGAGACAGCTACCGTTATTCTAGAGGGTAAACAGTTTAACTGTTAAGGCTATATTATGTTACAAAATTGAAATCAAATATTTTATACAATTTAATCTGCAGCATAAAGAGAAATTGAAACATATTTATAATGATAGATTCACAAATATCTGTAGATTGATAGTTGCGAAATATTAAAACAAAAAAAACAAGTACGAACAGCGGAACAAAGAGATGAACAATGAGATGGAAAAAAATGAGTAAAAATTTTTGCTTAAAGAATAAATCTAATAATATTATTTTACATTAACCCCAATGAGGAACATAATTTTCCTCAGGGCCTGTATCATCGTTTGGGATGCTTATGGAGAGGAAGTTCTGGGGAGGAAAAAGGTATGCGCATTGGGTAGATATCTAGGGATTCGTGTATCCAGGCGTTAAGTATAAATTTATTCTTCCCGCTGCTTCGCAAGGCGGTCGAGAGGTCAAGGGGTCTCAACAAACCAACCTCTACCGATCTGGCTCGTCACTTGGGTATGCGGGTAAGTGCATCGTGAACACACCTCATCCGATAAATCTTGACACTTCATCAAAATAACCAAACTCAGCGATTCACTTGGGATGACCTATGGCAGAGGTCTTGGTTATCCAATAAATGCCCGCCTTCCAAAATGAAAACAAAATAACAAATACAAAAATTTTAACTCGTGAAACGAATTTACGATGTAGGTATTTATTCCAAAGGACTAGCTAACGAGTAAGACCATGATAAAGGAAAAGCGACTATAAAATGCTCCAGTCTTGTTCTTTGAAGAATCGCAGATCCCCAGGGATGCGACCATAGACGTTTTATCTGGCTTCATAATAGAGTTTATTCAATGTTGTGATGTTATAATTCCTGGAAACCTTAATAATATAATTAATTAAAACATCGGTGCGATTAAGAAGCATCTCTTATAGAAGGAATTCAAGAAAAATTTGCTAATATCAGCACATAAACCTTAAAATCTTCTGCACATCCAATGGAAGTTCCAACTTATACAGAGTTTTCCAATAAGAGGTGTTATTTTGAATAGCCCGTTATTTCGGTAGATGTTACTTTTGAAGCTGTCATTTTTTAACATTTGATAAGTAAAAACTACGTCATTAATAAAAATGGAACGATAAACGCTTCAACAATGCATTGAAATTATAAATATTCACTTGAGTAAATCAAATGCAAATCATCTTGAGTGATGAGGCCCATTTCCACCTCGGTGGCTTCGTCAACAAGCAAAATCGTAGCATCTGGGGCTCGGAAAACCCAAGAGTTATTGTTAAAAAGCCTCTTTATCTTCGACGTGTGACTGATTGGCGCGGTTTATGGTCCGGCGGAATCAATGGACCTTACTTTTTCTAAAATGAGGCTGGAACAACAGTTACGGTGAATGGATTGCGCTATCGAGAGATGGTTAATGATTTTTCATGGCCGGGATTGGATAATATTAATCTGGACAACGTTTAATTTCAAAAAAACGGCGCTACGTGCCACACAAGCAACAAAACCATTGATCTTTTACGATTGAATATCAAAATAACACCTCTTATTGGAAAACCCTGTACAAAGCGTGGTGCGCGGTACAGCGACCCAAAAGGTAATTTGAAGTAATAAACCAAATGCTTTACATAATATGGGATTGAAGAATGAGTGAAATGTATTATGTTAGTAATTTTTCGGTAGAATTGAAAGGAATCACCAAGGATGGGTACTCTAAATAAACCTACTATTTGGCCAACGAAAGTAATATAGTAAAGCAGATCTTTATATACTCGTATTTTTCATTCATGTAAAATTGAGTAATTAAAAATAGCGCTTATTCTTACGCTGCAGTTTACTCGCTATCTTTAAAACTTCAAGCGTGGACTTATTATTTATATATGGGAAATGGGAAATATGGCGCTATGGGAAAGGGCACTATTAAGTTAATCGAACCCTTTTCAGAAGATAATGTATGCGATAATTTGGCTGGATGAGGAAAGGAGCGTGTCATTGAGCTATTTAGCTTTAGTTTGTAATCAAAGCGTTTCGTTTCAGTAATGAAACTAAGAAAACCCGTGATGATAATTTATAGTTTTCATAAAATCGTTAAGACGTCAATTTGTTTTAATGAAAATTCTATTTAATTATGTTATTATTAAGTTATGCAAGCATCTTAGTTTCTTTATTATTGTGATATTATTTTTAACTGTGGTTAGACCACGTTGACACGACTGATTCATATAATTCTATATCCCGTCCAATTTCAATTTAAATAGAATCACAAAAATTAGTCGTCTCATGTGGCCTAACCACAGTTTGAAAATGGACTTGAATACCGAAACAGCTGCCACACTAATAAAAAAACTTTAATACTTTCAGAACTTAGTATTAAAATGATTTGATCTGTTTTCCATTAAATTTAGACAAAAAAAATAAGCGGAGATCTACAATCTTAACACTAAGACAATATATACATATTAATAAGTATTGAATCTAGGGCACAGCCGAGAAATAGTTTAGTGCATTCTTTAAATAATAATATTTTTTCTCTATATATATATTCTCTATTCTGTTTCCAGACTTATAACAAGTACTGTAACCTGTCTCACAAGAGCACATACAAGAAAGGAGTCAAGTAAGAAACACAAAGTCCTATGCCGTACGAGGAATAAAGGAAGAATACACATATTACACAGTCTCCTCCAGGTAGCGGGTAGCAAATACCAGGTAACAGAAAACAGGCAGAATGTAGTACAAGTACTCGACTAATCTAAAACAGAGATAAAGTGTTTCATGTTCAGGGTTTTAAAATATAAACCCAGCTCGATAAATGAAAGGCATATCCTACAGAATGGTTGTATGAATATTTAAACTCGACATGTTATCTTATAGTTGGGTTTGGTTGTGTTGCAGTGACAATTAAACATATTTGGGGTTTATATTTAAAGCAATTTTTGGCTGTAGGAGGTGGCAACATTAAAAATGGAAAATATTTATGGTTTACAGTTTTACACATACCTACTCATACCTCCAATGTAAATAGTTTTGTCAAAAGGAAACATTAGTAGGGAAAGTGTTGCTGGTTTTTTCACAAATAAAAATACATATTCACAAAAATTACTAATTTTTTAAATAAATTTTTAGAATTTCACTCCAGTTTTTGGTAATGAATAAAACTCGGCAGAAAGACTTGTTATCGATGACAATGCATTATATCATATTTTGGTGGGATTCATGCAATCACACGCGGACACTTAGCCTTTTTTTCTAAATTTGGATGATATTACAGTTGACATGTGAAATAAATATCAATAATAAATATCCTTCCCAATCTGGATTTGGTTCAGTTTAGTGCCCTAGGGAGAAAGGTTCAATCCTTAGTCAAACCAAAATATAGTAATTATTATTATTTTTAAATAAGTATATTAATAAAAATGATGTATTACAGTATAAAAAATTGTTTTTTTAGGGTTGATTTTTTAAAAGATATAAAATGGCAAATACAATTGTTCGGATTTGGCAACGACGAAGATAAAATTACTGGCTACAAGACAGCCGTCAGCTGTTACTACAAACGCTGGCCGATATGAAGTCACAAACGCCTTCGGCAAGAATATGAATAAACGTAATATCTTTTGGCTAGTTTTTTTGCTTCCCTTGTAAAATTTAATAACACCCACATAGCCAGTCTTACAAGCGCAATGACGACATTAGACTGAAAAGTCCATATTTTTACTATTTTCCGCTACCTTGTTTCAGGTGTCACGATTTCCATGACTTCTAGAACAAAACGGCTATCACGCAATAAGAAATCTTTTGAAAAACATAGCTGAACATAATTTGTATTACAAAAATGTTTTTAAATGTTCACAAATAATGCAGGAACTAACCAAAGGCAGGTGCAAAGAGGGAAATAATGTACAGGTATTGCACTAATAAATTGCTAGGATTCTTTCTCTTTTGGAAAACGTGAACAATACTAAACAGCACCCGGTGCAGTCGCAGCCGTTGTGTACATGGTACACAAATGGGAACATAAAGTTTCTGCAACTATGTATTGCGTGAAGGTCAAAATTAAAATCAAAGATAATGTATTGAATATCCATTCTAACAATTTCAATTGGACACATTTTTGCATAGCGTTGTAATTTCACAGGGTTCTAAATGATACTATTAAAATCTTTTCTCTCAGTCTCCCTACTCAGTTACGCAGTCATCATCAACTCTCTGAATATAATGTAAAAATGTGTTTTAACTTTGATTTATAAGAGTTTTTAGTGAGGTTTCCAAGAGGTTTTATCTACATTTGTTACAAAAAAATTAAGATTTTTTAATTTTGATACAATTTTATGATAATTTCACATCCCTTTTTCTTGTTTTTTCTTCTGTCCCCAAAAATCTGACCTTGGAAGAAAAAAGAATACCGACACGAGTGTTATTTTGTTTTATAGTTCGAATTATCGTCGTCGTTTAAAGTGCTTGTTATTTTTGCTCTTCGTATTGATAATTTTGAAATAAATTGAAAAATGGTGCAAGCATAAATTCCAAGTTCATTATTGCCGTTTTGTGACATGTAAAGAGAGTTTGTATTGTAAAAATCTCTTATATTAATGTCATTAATGGTGTTTATAAGATACACATGTAATGGTTCCATCCTTCTACATTTATACCTATATTGAAATAATGGTTATTTCTCCTGTCTGATCTGCAAAATGTTGTAACATCCTGGTCATTGCCCTTCGATTTTCCTAAGCTGTTGGTGGCGCCCTTAGAGGACTACCTTAAGAAGAAACCCTAGCTAAGTCTTTCGACCCCCGTATGGAACATACGGCAGAAGATCTTAAGATTTAATTCGCAATAATGCCCCTTTTTCAGCGTTGTGTATTTTTTGGTTTTGAAATTCATATGAGATATGAACGGGCTATTAATGCATATATTTGTGGTAATCCTGGTTCGTTTAAATTAGAGTGAATGATCCCTTTACTATTGAAATTTTTAAAACTTTCTTACAAGACCGCGTGTTTAGCCTACTCCTGTCGCCTGCAGTACGCCTAACCCTTATACAGTGGTAATCGCTTGTAAACCTTTCCTTTAAGCTCTTTCCTACCTTTAATAAATCCGAGGACATGAAATAGTTTCGTTATTGCATAAATTAGTATAGTATGGTGTTGACATGCATAGTGCGACGGTTTTCGTCATCTCAGCTCCGGGGTCGCCTTCATTCTGTTTTACATATTTTAATTTTGTTATTTGACACTTAATCTTTTATAGGGAAGGGATGAGAGGGGGGGGGGAAGAGGAAGGGTAAACTATGTGATCGAAATGTTTTTTTTTGCAAATTACGTTGGCTCCTCCGCTGACCAAATACGAGAACGGTGGATGGTGATCAGAAATCAAACGCTGACCCCGACGTGGCTACACTATACCCCACAGCTGGCGACCCATTTCATAAAGGTACCCTGACCTGTCGGATGCATTCACGTCCAAGAGAAAGCGAATTAAGTCATCACGCCACTTCCGAAATCGCTCCAACGCCCATTCCTCCGGACGAGCTACTTTACTGAGTCTAGATGGGGAAGGTAATTGCATCCCATATCATGATACTAACGCGATAAGTGTGTCGTGTAGGTTTTGCCTGATGAAGCTCAAACTCCCACGTGCCGTCAGACCTACAGTTCACCTCAAAGAAGCTGCTGTAATTCCGCCAAGGGAGCGTTCCAGTTGGCTTACATCAGCCTCTCGGTCGACATCATTGGATAATGTGATAGTGCTGCGGACTTATCCCCACGTCATCTCACGCCGCCGCCCTCCACGTGGATTTTCACAGACGTCCAAAGTGCCTTCGTCCTACAAGCCCCAACTGCAGGCCATGTTCCCGTTCATTACCAATTGGCATCACTATTTCCATTCCACTTTCGTGCCCAATAACTCCACACGGCCCCGTCAGAGGGTGTAGTCCATCCAGCGCTTCGTTGGCCCGATCCGTCCACGCTGACAACCCCTCTCACGTGATAGCGTGAGAAAAAAAATCCTTCTGTCTAGTCCGTATTTGTGTGATACGGATTTGCAGCGACGCTATCAGACATTACCCAACTATGAAGTTTACTCGAGGGGTAAATTTGGGAATGGGGTAAGGCTTGAGGGTAATAATATTGATCTTGTCGGGGAATCCTGAAAATTGACATGTTGGTTTTATGTACATATTAAAGTGGATTAGTAGTAACTGTCAGTCGGCGAATATCAGCATCACGCGTTCCAAGTCCATCTGGGAATTTGGTTGAATTGAATTGTAAATAAAACACTTACCCAGCCCCTATCCGCTAAATAACAACATCCGGGTTGGGTTTTACACAACCGTTGCCATTTTGGGCGGAGTGTTCGCGAATATCACTAGATTTACCCTGAGCTTATACATAATATCTTTACCTCCACCTGATACATCCTCAACCTTATTTTCCTAATTTTTATTGTGTTACCCTCTCTACCGGCCGTAATGAATGTGCTTCGATATCCCCTCCCTAACCAAGTAGTTATTGAAAAATTTCGTTGTAACACGGCTTCGATCGAGCCCAAAGCGCGGTAGCAAGATACTTAGGTATATAGATTTCAGTTATAATTTGACTTTAATCCGAGGCTCCATTGAAGCTCCCAATTAAAGTTTTATCACTTTCGTTTAATTTTTTCCGAGTTGAATATTTTTGGTTTATTATCTTTTGACCACAATCTTTTGTTTATGATCCGTGACTCTAATTGAATCCATAGCAATCGCGCTCAACTTTATTCGAGAAGAAATTTTAACGTTTATTAATTTTAATACAATTCATTTATAATCCGTGACTTTATTTGAATCCATGGCAATCGCGCTCAACTTTATTCGAGAAGAAATTTTAACGTTTATTAATTTTAATACAATTCATTTATAATCCGTGACTTTATTTGAATCCATAGCAATCGCGCTCAACTTTATTCGAGAAGAAATTTTTTGCGTTTATTAATTTTAATTACAACTCGTTTATAATCCGTGACTTTATTTAAACATAAAATCGCGTTCAACTTTATTCGAGAAGAAATTTTTAGCGTTTATTAATTTTAATACAATTCGTTTATAATTCGTGACTTTATTTAAACATAAAATCGCGTTCAACTTTATTCGAGAGGAAATTTTTAGCGTTTATTAATTTTAATTACGATTCATTTAGACCAATTAAACTTTTCAACTTGAATTTAATTATTACGTCAAGGACACTGAGTCTAATTTCTTCAAACACTGAATTGAACTGTATGTTTTTGACCAGAAAATCTCTAAGTCCAGGATAATGACCAAAGTGATAATTCCTCCTAGCGCGGCGCGTATACTCCCTTAAAAGGTCCTCGGCGACTTGTGACGAACTCTCTCAATTTGTGCCCGCGCATGATGTCTTATAGCAGTAATTAACTACGCTTGTCATTGCGATCCAACCTTTATTGAAGCGTTACGGTCTTATATTTCTCGCACAATATCCTCTGTGTGAGTTAAAACTTATCAGACCTACCCTTCTGCGTCTCTGAGAAAAAATGGACATCTGCTGTCTCACAACACAGGCCCGTACTGGTGAAATTCTGAAGTTTGCCCCATCCTGCAGGTGCCTTATAATCCGTCAAAATTGACCTGTTTTTCTAATTTAAATTTTTCGCGTTCCTATTTGGTCCGTGATGTGTGTTCTGATGACCTTTCCTTTAGTGCGCTAAGACGTCCTCTTACGCGTAACTAATCAAAATTTTCCTCTTAACTTTCCGTTTTCGTGGATATATCCTACAGCCTACCTTTAATCTTCTTTCTCCCGTGTGGAAATAGAATTCGCAACTCGCCTTTTGTCGAATTGAATGCTGTACACGTCCGTTCCTCTCTTTACCTCCCGAATCGATCACTTCTGACAACCATTCCCCTTCCTCCGTATGATAAGTCCCTTGCGTAAGGTCGCCTCCTACATTGCACATTTATTCACCTTCCCCTTTCGTAGTTTAGTATAATAATCACACTTTTCACTGATTATTCCAAGTTCCTAAGGCCTTTTCGGTACTTGTTCTAGTTGAAATGTCCCAGTACACATCATGTCGCTCACCCTTTGCCTTTCGTCCGAGATCGCATCGGTTTGATAACCTGTTTATTTCTTTGGCCAGTTTCATTTTAAGAACTATTACTGAATTTTCACGATTCCTCCCTGCAATTATGGGTGTTGGCCTTAATGATTCAGTCACACGCCTATCTTCTCTCTTCGTCCCTCAACTCGTTTCACATCAATCAGAGGTCTCAAGTACCCTTCATAACAAACCCGTATGTACTCGGTCATAATTCCTCTGCCAAACGTTTATACATTAATTTTAATGTATTTTCGTCTTCCATAAGCCACGTATAAAATTAATTACTTTCGATAATGGTTATTACCGACTAAATGACGCAGAACCATGTTCGAAATTTTCCCAAAATCAACACTCTCAAGTATCTGAAATTGGCAACCCTCTTACTTCTTCTAACCTCGAGTAACAGGCCTGTTGCCACCAAATCTCGCTCCGTCCGAGTGAAGCTATGCGTTCAAAAAAGGTTGTGAACTCCTAGAATGTCAAGTGATTTAACCTTGATCCTAGCCCCGTTCGTTCACCTATTCATTTTGTGGGAATATTTCCAAGGTCGATGCTATATAAATCAAAACCTAAACACGCCCCCTATCTGTAATTCCCTTTGTCCTGTCAGAAAGTCACGCCTTCCTCTTTCGTCGCAACCCTAAAGGAAACTCCCCCACCTTTGTATGCAGTTCCCTGTAATTCATATGCGACTGTGCCGACAGATAGCGCTACTATGACGGATTATATCATCTACCTCGGGAGAGACCTTGATTCATCACACACATCAATGATTAATAAGTGTACAATGGAATCTTCCAGAAACCAGTATGACTTCAAAAGAAATAATCATTATCAACAGGTGAGGGCTTCCTTTCCTGACTCCTAGTATTCATTGTGATAATAAACACGATCACTTTGTGATTCACTTGAACTTTTCTTCTCGTTAAAATACCGTCCATTTTAAATACCAATGGGGTCATTGGTATTTAAAAGTAAAATTGACGGCCGGCATAGTCCAGTGGTAACGCATTGGACTGCCATTCCGAAGGTCGCGGGTTCGAACCCGGCGTGCGCAAATAAATTTTATTTGATTGATTTGTGTTATTTCACAATTAATTAATTAAAATAATATATTTATAGTATATTTGCGGCACGTTCCAGAGTGGAAGATACAGTATCGCCCTGGTGTAAGACCACCATTCAGAATTGAAACGTTGCTCCAAATGGCTTTAGCCGTGTTTAGTGACTAGATCTGAATAGCCAGGTACTTCCCCACCTTCCTCTTTCCCTTCTCCACTTACCTTCAGCCTCACAACATCCCTCAATTGGGGATGCCATAGTCTCACTGGCTCCAGACGGGAGCAGTTGGGACTCTTGTGAGGTTTTCACTATAAGAAAAAAAAAAAAATTATTAAAAAATATTCAAAAAAAATAATCATTTCGTTCTTATAATAATTATACAATTCTTCATTTTAATTTAAGGCGAGGGGATGTTATTAAATATTAGTTATTTTGAAATTTTTTTAGTGTTAGTTGTTTGGTTTTTGATACTTTGGTTTGTTCTGTTATATATTACTTTTTATTCTAACAGGATATCTTACGTTTTCAGTACCGACACCTTTTAGTTTGTTTTGAAATATTTAGTTCAAGTCATTATTAATTGATGTTTTTTTCTGTTGCTTTTTTAGAATTTTATTCCTAGGTATTTGAAGTTCTGTTGACCCGATGTCTTTACACGAGTCGGTAAGGGAGAAATTAAATATGATTTATGACCTAATTTCTACAGTATTCCTCCTCTCGTTACCTAAGTACACCACGCAGGTCCAATGAAATAGTAACAAGATTAATTTTCTCTCACTGCTCCTTGAGAGTTGAAAATTCATAAGCTTGGGCATGTATTGCGTTCTTAGTAAATTGCATGCAAGTTGTAATACCAAGACTTCAAAAAACTTGATGGAAAGAATAAAGGCAGATGAAATTGTGAAGAAATGCAACGGAGATGCTGAAAGAATGCTGAGAAATTACTTTAATTAATTAACACTGTTGGAATGGATGAGTGTAGAGAGGAGGCTAAGAAGAAAATACAACGCAAAAGTTGGTGAAAACAGATCTCAACGATGGATACAAAAAAGCATGCCCAAATAAGCTATGCGAATTTATTTATGTGTGTTTTTTTATATATTTAATATATGTAAGTGAGTACAGGATGTTATATAGGTACATATGGTTAAAAAATATATGTATGTTCGCAATTTCACCAATGAAGAAACTGGTTCTTGTGCTTGGTGAGCGAGTTAAATACAGTAATTATAAGTAAAATAGAATACTTTTTTTGCTATTTGTTTTTGGGGTATTATGCCGTGTTGCGCACTGATTATTTGAATAACACATCTGCCCTGATGATGGACACTGCAATGCTGTCCGAAACGTTGGCTAAAGAAGGAGTTAGCGCAACACGGCATGTTTCGATAGCTCTTGAAAAACTTTAGCGTCTTGTCGGGTGCAATTGATCGATATACGGGAACGGGAATAGGAAGTTGAGGATGCCACCAGAATTAAGAGAAAGTCCTACCTTGTACTGGTATCTCCTTACAGCCTCCGCAGTAGCACCAAACTCACACAGTATTAATCTATTTCCGTCACTAGATATCGACCACGAAAGAAATGTCCATTGAAATGTATGACCCGAGACGCGTATCCGTAGGTGGTAGAAATTGTACTAGCGAGCGCCGGTCAGACCAAATCCCTATATCCCGATGGCCAGGTGGGAACAATAGGATGTAGGTAATAAAATAATTATAATTTCTTCGCGTTATGCCCGAACATATACCGCCCGCCAAAATTAACAATTTTTCAATACCCATCGAAACTGGTCGAACCCGAAAAAAAAAAAAAAAAACAAATAAGCTACAAAAAAACAGTAGGTATGTGAAAAGAAACTTAATCCTAACAGTTAGTCTATTACTTACAAACTAGATGCACGCGAAACTAAAATTACACGTGCAAAAATACAAAAAATATATATATACGAACGTTACTATTTAGTCTATGGGTAATAGGCAAAGCTTTGTCACAGGCCGTAGATATACCCCGTCGTTAGTTTTAACTGAAGCTACTCTAACGACCCCGTCCGAACCTGGTTTCACCTCCCTTATCCTGCCGAGCGGCCATTTTAAAGGAGGACTCCTGGTATCCTTAATGACTACCAGGTCATTTACTTGGAGGTTACGTGTAGCCTTGTACCATTTAACGCGATTTTGTAACTCTTGTAAGTACTCGGTATTCCAGCGCTGCCAAAAATGTTGCGTGATTTTCTGCAAGTGTTCCCAGCGATTGAGTCGGTTGGTCTTAACCTCGGAATAATTATATTCGGGAATTGAAATTAGCGGTTCACCTATTAAGAAATGACCTGGAGTGAGAGCTTGAATGTCTTCAGGGTCTGATGATAAGGAACACAGCGGTCGCGAGTTTAGTATGGCCTCAATCTTGGTTAAAATAGTAGTAAACTCCTCGTACGTTAACGAACTATCTCCTAATACCCTCTTTAAATGATTCTTTACCACTCTTATGTTACCTTCCCATAGTCCCCCGAAGTGGGGACTGGAAGGAGGATTAAAATTCCATACTATTCCCCTTTCCGAACATGTGCGCATTATAAGTTCATCATCACGACATTTATTTAAGAATTTTTGTGCTCCAATCAAATGGCGTTTAGCCCCAACGAAATTTGTACCACAATCAGAATAAATGGCTTGACAGATACCCCGTCTTGAAACGAATCTATTAAGTGTAGCGATAAAGGCCTCAGACGAAAGATCCGAGAGTACCTCGAGATGTATCGCCTTCGTTGACATGCAAACAAAAATCGCAAAGTAAGCCTTGTATGTTTTAGCACCTCTGCGTTTTCCTTCCTTTATGCTATATGGGCCCGCTAAATCCACCCCTACACAACTGAATACGCGACTCGGTGTGACACGAGCTTCTGGCAGACTGGCCATGAGAGGAGTTGCTGGTAAGGCTCGCAATCGTGCGCATCTCACACATTTTGAGACTAAATTCTTTATTTTATTGCGGGCAAATATAATCCAGTAATTTTGCTGAATCAGGAACTGCAAGGTTCGTGATCCGGCATGCAAATATATATTATGGTAATATAATATAAGAAGCTCAGCTATTTTACTATTCTTCGCAAGGATTATTGGAAACTTAGTATTGTAATTTAAACGAGAATTGCAGAGCCGCCCGCCAACGCGAAGTAAATTCTCGTTGTCAATGAAAACATTTAATTTTTGAAAAGCCACTGTGGTCACCCCATCTCCTTTGAGCTTTCGGAATTCAGCAGGAAAATGAAACTGTTGATCGCATTTTAACAAGACCATAGTCGCGTGGTTTATTTCTGAGCAGGTTAGAATTCCACGCTTACAACCGCTTTTGCTCTGTTGCCTAGCATTGTTTATGAATCTGAGGGACCAAGCAACCACATTCACGAGACGTGTCCAAGATGAAAACCGGAAAAATCCTAGGCCCTTAAAACAGTCATGCGGCTCATAAACCGTTGAGACGTGAGACTTTACCTCTGGCAATTGTTCAACCCTTAATGTTTCCGGTTAAGCTAACGGCCACTTCTGTAACGACTGAACTAGCCACGGAGGGCCTTGAAACCATAATTCATTATCTATTATTTGAGGCGGATATAAACCGCGAGAAGCTAAATTTGCTGGATTCTCCTTTGAAACAACGTGATACCACTTTGCGTCCTCGACTTGATCGAGTATTTTAATTACGCGGTTCGCGACAAATGTTTTTAAGGTATGAGGAGGTGCCTTAATCCATGATAAAACAATTGTAGAATCCGAAAATAATATTATATCTGTAATTGGTATAAGAGTTTCAATCGACGATTTCGTCATTTTGAAGTGAAACTTCTTTACGCGCGTCATGCAATTTCGAGGAGTAAAACCAACTCATGACCGAAACGAAAATGCGGGACCGATTAAAGTTCATTTGATGTAGTAAAAGTTTTGAAGTAAAATATAAATGCTTCTTAGCTCATCTCGACAACTGGCGTTGGTGGTGTAATGGTCAGCATAGTTGCTTTCGAAGCAGTTGATCCGAGTTCGATTCTCGGCCATGGAATATTATTTTTTTGTTTTTAAGGAATTTTTTTTTTTTAATGGTTGACCATAATATCAATCCACTAAGTAATATTTTAGGCCTGTAGCATAATTGAAAAGTTAAAGAATGATATAAAATTTTTTATGATGTTAACGATAAAAAAATGAAAAAAAACATAAAATTAAAATAAAAAATGGGCCAACGGCACGCGGTGTTCCCAAGCGGTCACCCATCCAAGTACTGACCGCGCCCAATGTTGCTTAACTTCGGTGATCGGACGAGAACCGGTGTGTTCAAAATGGTATGGTCGTTGGCAAAAGTTAAACAATATTAATTTCTATTCTACCTGCCAATAAATATATGAAAATTAGTATAAAAAAGCCCTAATAATATTGAAAAAATTAGCAAGGTGTGTGCGAGGTTGATAAAAATAATCATTACATACGCGCTTGAAAAAGATCGTAATTACATTAATAAGTTTGTAGGAATTTTTTTTTTCAATGGTTGACCATAATATCAATCCACTAAGTAATATTTTAGGCCTGTAGCATACTTGAAAAGTTAAAGAATTTTATGATATTATTAATTATAGTAATGATAAAAAAATAAAAAAAACATGAAATTAAAATAAAAAATAGGCCAACGGCACGCGGTGTTCCCAAGCGGTCACCCATCCAAGTACTGACCGCGCCCAATGTTGCTTAACTTCAGTGATCGGACGAGAACCGGTGTGTTCAACATGGTATGGTCGTTGGCAAACGCTAAACAATATTAATTTCTACTCTACCTGCCAATAAATATATGAAAATTAGTATAAAAAAGCCCTAATAATACTGAAAACATTAGCAAGGTGTAAATATTATATACCTAGTTTAACTCACTCTCCTAACTCATCTTCGCTGTCTACAGGCAGAGCGCACGACTGTGGTCGTGAAGAACCGAGGTTCGATCCCCGCTTTAACTAATTTTTTTTTTCTTTTTTTATAACTTTTAATTTTTTTTATCACATGCTACTTATAAATATGTCAATAGACAGAAAAAAAGAGAGAATGAAATGAAAAGAGAGAGAGAGAAGAATACTAGAAGTTTCACTTCTGTCTTGCGTAGGCTTGACACACCCATTTTTTTTATCAGTTTCGAAAGCAGATGAGCTCCTAGGAGCTCAAGGCGCGGTATTGACAATGTCTTCAGTGGCGCAACTTTAGATTTACTAGTAAGTAATGTCACTTTAGGGTGTGCTTCCTTCGTAACCAAATATACACAAGCAGCATAACCCAACTCACTAGCATCTGAAAATCCTACTAAAATACAGTTTGACTGTTTAATTGTATTGCAATGTCTAGGTATTTGTAAAAAACGTAACGATGGTAATCCATTTAAGAAATTTTGCCACAAAATGACAATATTTTCAGGGAGCGAGTCATCCCAACCTATCTTGATTTTCCATATTTCTTGCAAAAGGCATTTTACTTTGAAAACCACAGGGGTTATTAATCCAATAGGATCGAATATGCGAGCAACACAGCTTAGTATTGTACGCTTTGAAAATACCGTTAACTTTTCTTCCACGGAGTATGAAAAGGTATCCTTTTCTGGATCCCAAATTAAGCCTAAAATTTTTAACGAACCAGATGTTTCATCATTAAATACAACCTGACCACTTGAGTGGATCCGATGTTCACTCGGAATGTCCTTTAATACCGGCAGCGAATTACTCATCCATTTTCTTAATTGAAAGCCTCCTTTCGCAAGTAGTTCTTTCAGCTCCCTCTGAAGCTGAAAGGCGCTGTCTGGCTCCCAATCACCAGTAACAATATCGTCTACGTATGTATCCGACAACAGTGCCTTGGAAGCTTTTGGAATTGTGCACCCTCATCCTGCACTAGCTGATGTAAAGTTCTGATTGCCAAATAGGGCGAAGAAGTCACACCAAACGTGACTGTGCTAAGTGTGTATTGCCCTACCGGCTGCAAAGGAGAAAAACGCCAAAGAATCCTTTGATAGCTAGTGTCTTCTTCTCTTATTCGAATTTGCAAAAACATTTTTTGAATATCCGTAGTAAATACTACCGGGTATATACGAAACTTTAATAAAATTTGTCCTATCTCATTTTGTAATTTGGGACCTGAATATAAACAATCGTTTAAAGAAATTTGTCGGTCTGATTTACAGGAAGCGTCGAAAACCACTCGAATTTTAATTTCATTACTAATTTTTTGCACGACCGGATGATGGGGAATGTGATTGGTATTCCGTATCTCAGTCGATTGGGTAACTCTTGACATGAAGCCTTGCTCTATAAAATCCTTCATATATTTACGATAATGTTCCGCTAAGGTTGGATTTAACGACAAACGTTTTTCCAAATTATAAAATCTCTTAAGAGCGATATCATATGTACTTCCTAAATTTACTTCCGATTTATTTTTAAAAGGTAGCGCTACTACATATCTGCCACAAATATCCCGTTTAACCGTTGCCTTAAATATCTTTTCGCATTCACTATCATCTTTATTATGAATAATTTCGTTAGAAATCTCTTCGACTTCCCAGAAACGTCTTACCGCGTAATTTAAGTCGTTGTTTTCGACTGCAGTTAAAGCTGACGTCACAAAAGCCTGTGTTTCATCATTCATTTGTGCTACACATGAACCCATGACTACGTATCCGAATATTGTATTCACGGCCAGCAAATTACATTTACGGCTTGAAATACATCCTGGTCTCCATATTTTTGATATCAAGTCAGTTCCCACTAAGAAGTCGATATCGCCTGGAAATTGAAAATCTGGATCCGCCAGCTTCAACTGTTTGAATTCTTCAAACGGTTCATGCATATTAACGGGCGGAAGCTTGGACGTAATATTTGAAATAACTATCGCTTGTCCTGACATAAAAGAATGATTCTGAATGGGATATATTTTACAAGTAACTAAACCTTGCACATTGTTGACTATTGCATTATTGACCCCAGTGACAGTACCTAACCATTTCTTCGATTTTAATCCCAAAGCATTATATAATTTTTCAGACATGAACGAAATTTCACTGCCAGAGTCAATTAATATCCTGGCGCGTTTTCTGCGTCCTGAAATGTCAAGGAATTCTGCCAGCGCGGTAGGTAAAATAGAGCGTTTTGTCACTGTGTACGCAGCATTACAGTTTGCTAAATTATCGTTTTCAGAATCGCGGTTCGGTGAAGGTGACCTTTCGTCACTATGTAAAAGGGTATTGTGTGACTTGTTACAACTTCTACATCGAAATTTAGATCGGCAATTTTTAATTAGATGTGGATTTAAACAATTGAAACATAATCTTTCTCTTTTGACGAAGTCCCTCCTACTGTCTACTTGTAATCCAAAAAATATTTTACATTTTGTAATGTGGTGATCGGCTTTGCAATGATTGCAAATAATTTTCTTCGTGTAATCATTTTTAACAAATAGAACCCGTTTAGACTTACGATTTTCTTTTAAATCTGAAAGCATATTTACGCGGTTTTGCGTTGCCAAGAAATCAATTAATTTTTCGACATTCGGAATTTCATCCTTCTCAATTCTAGATTCAAAGGATCGCCGAGTATTCAAATCTATTTTTTGTAAAACAAAATGGCAAATAAATTCCTCGAATAATTTGTGTCGTTTTAGTTCGTATAGACCGGAAAGATTTTCACGTAAACCATTTAATATCTCCACATTGCTAGTGAAATCGCAATTTAAAATAGAGTTTGCATAGTGTATAAATAATGCTCTCGACTCCGAAAATTGATTTAATAATGTTTCCCAGGCTAATTCATAGTTTTCTCGTATTATTGGAATTGTTTTAACCAGGGATAATGCTGTGCCCTTCAAAGAACTTAGTAGGTAGTGAAATTTTTCAATATTAGTGAGAACTGTATTTTTGTGAACGAGACTCCTAAATAAATTAAAAAACGGAGGCCAATCTCTAATGTGGCCACTGAACGATGGTATTTTTATTTCTGGTGCCAGAAAACTTCGACCCGGGCGCTGCAATTCCTCGCCTGATGAGTCATTATGACCATTCTTATTCGCCTCGAGAGTGTCACGCGCCGACGTGACCTCGAAGTACAATTCATCAAAAACACGGGAAACTTCCAAAATATCATTTTTTGACTCAAATTCGGGAAGTGAAACCAGGTCCGCCAGTTCGCATTGTATGCTTTGAAATTCCTCATATGTCGACTCGATTTTATCCAATCTAGCCTTAAATTGACATAACTTTGAACTTATACTTAAATCTTTAATAAGATCATATGCGGCCTGTATACGCCCAAATAATCTTTGCCTTTTTAACTTTAAAGAACCAATCTTGGATTCATTCTTGTCCATTTTGAAACATGTACTGAAATTACTACCCACCTATGAAATGCAACCGCGGCGCGCGGTAAGAAATAATTACTACTTGAAATAATCTTTTAATCGTACGATTATTGAACCATTTACTATTTAAATACAATTTCTACGCAAATCTTATCCGGCTGAAGACCAATGTTTCGATAGCTCTTGAAAAACTTTAGCGTCTTGTCGGGTGCAATTGATCGATATACGGGAACGGGAATAGGAAGTTGAGGATGCTACCAGAATTAAGAGAAAGTCCTACCTTGTACTGGTATCTCCTTACAGCCTCCGCAGTAGCACCAAACTCACACAGTATTAATCTATTTCCGTCACTAGATATCGACCACGAAAGAAATGTCCATTGAAATGTATGACCCGAGACGCGTATCCGTAGGTGGTAGAAATTGTACTAGCGAGCGCCGGTCAGACCAAATCCCTATATCCCGATGGCAAGGTGGGAACAATAGGATGTAGGTAATAAAATAATTATAATTTCTTCGCGTTATGCCCGAACACGGCATAATACCCCAAAAACAAATAGCAAAAATACTTTTGGCCGTGAAAATCTTAAATCATAAAATAGAATACCATTATATAGTATATACTAGGAATAATTGAAACTTCTGGATTATCTATATATGTAGTTGTAAATATATAGTATTATGTTACATAATAATTATTGAGTAATTGAGTAATAATAATATAAATACAGTGGAGATGAGTATAGACTGATAATAAATATCAATAAAGGGAAAAACAGGCAATTATTTTGTTAATTATTTCTGAAAGTGAAATAAATAAATTTTACTTCAGTTTTAGTTTAAGTATGTTAATAAACTGTAATTTCTTTATTTCAATCGGAAGGTTTTTGAAATAAAAAAAAAAAAACATGTACTTGTACAATTTTGATATTTTACTGATATCTTTTTGACAGGTGGGTTTTAAATTTTTTGATTATATTATTTTTATAAATTTGGATAATTGTATTTTTCTTGAAGATATTCTCTACTCGGAGCACCCCGAAATCTGCAAATAGCTGTAATATTTCCCATTTATTTATAACTACCACAACTAAGGACCGGTTGTTTCGGAGAATTTGAATAATTCATCAAATTTCAACGCTCATTTTCAAGTTCTGTGAAAGATTTTTTCAAGTTCTGTTTTTATTTCAGTTTTGTCAAGCAACTAGCCTACAATCATATAGTAACAGAACTTGAATAGGACTTTCACAGAACCCGAAAATGAACGTTGAAATTTGATGAATTGTTCAAATTCTCCGAAACAACCCGTCCTAAGTGACCAATCTAAAAATCAATTTATTGGAGAATTTTATCTGATCTGCCAAAATTTATTTTTTCTTATTTGCAAACTTTATCTTTATATAATTTTTTCTATGTTCCATAAAACACCCAACCGGGTGCAATAAATGTTTGTTGATTACAACTTGCTTTACAACAAACCGTTATTGTTTATTTTTATACTAAAACTTGGCAATGTTTAGTATAATACCCAATCTGGCATTATAAAGCTTTACTAACATCAACAATGTTACTAGATAATGTTCCGCTACTACTTTTATAGATGTTAAAAATCTTGTTTTAAAATATTATTTATTGAAACAAAATTACTTCAATGTACAACAACTCTTAAAGATAATTTATATTGTATCTGCTTAAATTGTACATACTCTGCGTATTATGCTATGTAATAAACACTCATTATTGTACGTTTGTTCAGCTTATTTTAAACATTGTATACATTTGAAAGCCTTCATGACATGAATCAATAAATAATATAAAATAAATATTTATAAAAATAATTAACAACTATCAGTGAAAGGCCATCATAAATTTTAAAATGACATTAGCCATATGTGTTACTATGTTTAGTGAACAGATCTGAACAGCAAGATACTTTGAAACCTTCATTTTTCTCATTTCCTTCCCTTACCCACGTACTTCAGCCTCACAAAATCCCCCTTTGCGGATTGGTGGATGCGATAATCCCACCGGATCCGGGTAGTTAGGATTTTTGAGCGATAAGTAATCATATTAAAATGATCAAAAAATATATATGAAAGAAGCAAACATAAAGCCTGTATCATATTGTTTTTTACCCGCTGTACGCGGGCGTCCGAGCAGTTGGTTTGTGAGCGGCCGTTTCCCATATGCGGACGTCACTGCAGTTGGCTTGTGAGCGGCCGTGTCCCATATGCGGACGTCACTGCAGTTGGTTTGTGAGCGGCCGAGTCCCATATGCGGACGTCACTGCATTTGGCTTGTGAGCGGCCGTGTCCCATATGCGGACGTCACTGCAGTTGGCTTGTGAGCGGCCGTGTCCCATATGCGGACGTCACTGCAGTTGGTTTGTGAGCGGCCGTGTCCCATATGCGGACGTCACTGCAGTTGGTTTGTGAGCGGCCGTGTCCCATATGCGGACGTCACTGCAGTTGGCTTGTGAGCGGCCGTGTCCCATATGCGGACGTCACTGCAGTTGGCTTGTGAGCGGCCGTGTCCCATATGCGGACGTCACTGCAGTTGGCTTGTGAGCGGCCGTGTCCCATATGCGGACGTCACTGCAGTTGGCTTGTGAGCGGCCGTGTCCCATATGCGGACGTCACTGCAGTTGGCTTGTGAGCGGCCGTGTCCCATATTCGCACGTCACAACAGTTATAATAGTTATGCAGATGGCGTCCAATCAAAATATTGCAAAAATCGAGTTTTACATATTTACTGATAAATAATATGAGACGTCTGAAATTACCAAGCTGCATAGGCAATAGACTTTTAGCCGTTCAATTTTATACTAACCCACATTTCATTTATTTAACACACTTAAATAAAGTGTGCCTCAGAATATATCCCAAACCATTTCATAGAAGACATTATATCCATATAGTAAAAAGGTATAAAAAGTGTCACTATCATTTCATTGAAGATATCTAACCTACATGGAAAGTATATCGAACGTGGAAGCTTGATATTAAGAAAGATAAAACCTGCTTAACATTAACACCTGAGGGATCGATGACTGTTTTTTCCAAGACAAAATCATAATATTGACCAAGTTGAAAATACCGACAGTACACGAGTATTTTAATTCATCAAAACAATTGTTACTATGCGATACAAGTTGAGACGAAGAAATGTTGTTTGCAACCGAAGTTTGATGACCCCAGGACAAAATATTATTGCCGTCTAACGCAAATACGGTATGGACTACTCGCAAATCAAAACACCTGAACAAACTGGGAAAAAAATAATAAGTAAAAATAGAAAACTGTACCCCCTTGTATTTTCTGTACACTAGTACAATAAATGTAATTAATATGGTCAATGTATTCAAATTAATAATGAAAAAACACTGAAATTTAATTAAAAATGCTGTTACATGCTTTTGTGGAGTCAAGATTTCAAACGGCTTTTTCGCGATTTTTTTTTGGGGTTGGACGCATTCTGCATAACTCCGTCCAATTGTCTTAACGGAGTAATAATTTAATAAGGAATAATTTAGTTTACATTCCAGGAAGCTGTTAACAGTAACATTGAGAGTATCTTTAAGAGTGGAAGATACTCTCAGTATCGCCCTGATGTAAAACCACTATTCAGAATTGAAACGTTTTTCGAAATGTCTTTAATCGTGTTTGATGACCAGTTATGAATAGCCAAGTACAATGTTTTTCAATTCCGGGAATGTTTTTCAATCCCGGGATCCCCCTGCTGGCACCGGAAATTTAAAATTTTTAATTACCATTAAAAAAAAACATTTTTATTTTTTAGGTACTATACAAATATTATGTAATAATGACTTTTACCTAAATTCAAATTAACAAAAATCAAAAAGCTGAAAAAAAAAATTAAAATAAAAACTCGTTTAATATTTTCAATCTAAAAATGCTACCTAAATAAGATTAAAGAGACAAAAGTTTACTAAATTCACTATATCCCAGATTTACTTTCAGATTACCACCCTATTCGACACGCTGGTAGAAGTTTTTTTTTGTTATTTGTTTTTGGGGTATTATGCCGTGTTGCGCTAACTCCTTCTTTAGCCAACGTTTCGGACAGCATTGCAGTGTCCATCATCAGGGCAGATGTCTTATAGATGGCAGATGGCAAATAAGACATCTGCCCTGATGATGGACACTGCAATGCTGTCCGAAACGTTGGCTAAAGAAGGAGTTAGCGCAACACGGCATAATACCCCAAAAACAAATAACAAAAATACTTTTGGCCGTGAAAATCTTAAATCATATTTTACGCTGGTAGAAGGCATATATATATTTCAAATCCTTAGAGTATTTGGAATCTACCAACTCCTTTTTAATAATATTATATATATTTCTGACTGTTTTTGTTTTTAGGATATTTTCGAATTAAGTCCATGATCAATAGTTCTTCGAGCTTTTTTCGTAGAAACAGATTTACAACAAATAAACTTCTTGTACAATTTAAATTTCCATAACAGAGAGACAAACCTTTTCTTCGATTAGGTAATTTCGACATGTCAGCAACCATTGAGATTTTTTGTCATTTTGTTCAAATAACAAAAATATAACATGCCGATAACGATTTCTGCTTCTTAATCTTTTTTGCGTTTGCGTTAAACTGAAACAAAGTGGATACACGAGTGACTCTTTCGAGTGAAGAGCAAAACCACTGTTGCCCAAACAGTTCATCATGAAAAAAATTGCTGTACCAGTTGCGTCACGGCATTAAAATGCTTCTATTACTCATTGAGAATTGAAAACTCTTCTACCTGAAAAATCCCTGTGTAGTGATATCAAAAGACTTAATACCGAATGTCATTTAAACTTTAATAAAACTTTAATTTCCTCCAAGAAAATGCACAATAAATATAACCTGCCGAAATCTTCATGACTTGTATCTTGTATCCAAAGATCTCAACAATATCGTACAAATTTTAGTAAAAAACTATATTTTCACGGTTTAAAAGGTCCTAAATCCAAAAAAAGTGGGTGTGTCAAGCCTACGTAAGACAGAAGTGAAACTTCTAGTATTCCTCTCTCTCTATTTGCATTTCATCATCTCTATTTTCTCTCTTAGGTTAGTTTGAAAATTAGAGGTTAAATAATTCAACGACGAAGCATGGATTTGCTTTTTCTAATATTTTCTTATAGATGAATGACGTTCGATTAATGTATAGTTCCAAAAATTTTCAATTTATTCACAAGTATACAATATTACATAAATAACAATATTACAATTAAAAATTACAAAGAAATTACAATGACAATGATGTGTTCATCACCTCTATCTCGTCACTACTCATTTTTAACACTGAAATTCTGTACCAAACCGTATGAACCACAATCAATTACGTATTTCACTCGTATTACACTCACGACGCAGTATACTAACCAAGCAGCTGATGCTTGGCGTGGCGCAGTTCGCTGGTGTCTGAGAGAGAGGAAAGAAGAGAAGAGAGAGAACGTTCGTGAGCGGCTCCCCCACCTCAACAAGCGCATATGGTGAGAGAGGGACAGTGAACGGTGAGCGGTGGTGGGGGTACCCGCATTTTCGTGTCGATCCTGACTCGGTTTTACTCCGTCCCCGAAAATCCATTACGCGCCTAAAGAAGTTTCACTTCAAAAAAATCCCATAATCCCGTGGTTAAGACAAGCGCAGCAATGGGATTACGTTGCCATCAAATGTCCGGGATTCCATAGATCCTGGTTCACGAGATCCCGGGATTGAAATCTCTTCCAGGTACTCCCCCGCCTTCCTCTACCCTATCTCTTTCCCCTCCCCACTATCTTTAGCCTCACGACATATCAAAATCGGGGATGCCATAGTCTCCTTGGCTAAGGACGATTGTGAGCAGTTGGGATTCTTGTGCGGTAATAAAATTTTAAAAAAATCTGACAATCTTAGGTTCAAACAAACAAAAAAATTATATATCTAACGCTGTGCATTAATGTCTTTTGCAAGTAGTTATTTATAAACGTTTGAAGATCGCTTTAACCAAATAAAATACACAACAAAATTAAATTGTTCAAACGAAAAAAATCCACGAGCATAAAAATAATCTAGGGCATAGAAATAAATATATTTATTATCTCAAAGACTTCCATTAAGGGGAGATAAATACAATTATTGCACAGTGGAGTTCATCCAAAAACCGTTTTATGTCGAATTTCAGATAATCCTACGTGTGGAGCGATTTGGGTTCAACAAAGCGTCTCTGCACACACTCCAAGTGATTGACAGTCGTTGATTAAAAAGGAAAATTGACTATTTATCGCCCTCAGCGAGGAACTGGTAAATAGATTGCCATATTTAACTGTGTTTCACTTAGGTTCAATTTATTTTTATCAGCATTTCTTTTTGTTAAAACCAACGATCTGCACATAAAACGTTAAGGACGGGATCTTTCACAGAATTTTAGAAAAATCATCAAACTGCAGAGCTAAAGTTCTGTGAAAGTTCTTTGAAAGTTCTGTTATTATTTCATAATGGGCCGATTGTTTCACAATAGTTGGATAGTAACAGAACAGAATAATGACTTTGAAATTTGATGACTTATTCACTGCTTTATTTTTGAGTTATTATACCTATTGCGGTGCTTCTTTCTTTTCGTGTACACGACTTTTCGTTTTGCACAGCATTACAGTGTCCATCATAAAATTTTTAATTAAAATTCTTAAAAAAATAACATTCGATCGAATATGTCGGAAAACTTTGATTTGACAGATATTTTTTTTTCATCACAATTCCTTCATATTTATTTTTAATCATTCTCACGGGCACAAACGTTAGACATGGGTTCAAACTTTTGACGCGGTTTTGTCATGATCTATATATCCTAATAAACTAAAATTTTGTTATTCTGTTGAGAATTATGGTCTGAAGTAATTTCAAAAATAAAATCTGCATAAAAAAGCATTTGTGGAAATATGATCATTCTAACGGGCACAAATGCATGACTTGGGTTTGAATTTTTGAAGCAGAAATCTCAGGATCTACATAATAGAATGCACTAAAATTTTAGAAAAGTACTTAAAATTATAGTCTGAAGTTGAATACATGACAAAATCTGCAGAAAATAGCATTTACGGAAAAATCAACATTCTTATGGGAACAAGTGTAAGACTTGGGTTCGAACTTTGGACGACACGATCTACATAGCCGAATAATAATAATAATAATATTTGGCTAATTTATATAGCGCCGTTTTCGTGAGAAATCACCTCAAGGGCGCTGTACAAATATATTTCTTAAATAGTTAATACTAGAACTACTGACTTATCTCTAAGACTTATATCTAGTGACTTACGACTAAGGCCTATAACTACTATCTTAACGACATATATACGAGTATTTACATATTTAGCAACTTACAACTAAAATTAATATTAACAATCTAATCTTACTAACGCCAGAAGAAGAAGGAAGTTCCATTATATTAGGGTGTTTTATGGTTAGCTGGATATATATGTTAAATGAATGAAATTAGTGAATAAAATCAATCTTCAATCTTAAACGCATTTAGATGATTCATCTGCCAACAATTAAACCGATTGACTTGTTATGTTCCCGCTGATATTGTCCATTGACAATTGGTAGGCAAGTTAATAGAAAAATTGAATAAACGGAATCGCTAGATAATGTAACAATTACAGTATAAAAAATGAAAAAAAAATATATTTGGATAGAATGACGGATTTATGGAAATGAGTGTCTGAAAAAGTGAGTTTTTAGTTTGGATCTAAATTCTGTTGGGCTGGTTATACATCTCAATTCCATAGGAAGTTTATTCCAAGCCTTAGGGCCGGATACTCCGAATGCACGATCACCAAACTTAGTGTTCGGATTTCGCTTAGGCTCTTTCAACCTTCCAATTGCAGATGATTTCGCTGATCTAAGACTTGACTGCCTTAGACCAGTATTTTCCGGAATGCATAGCTCAGTAATATACGGTGGCGCCATTTCGTTGATAGCTTTAAACACCATCCAGCATAGCTTGTACTGGATCCTTTCAGGACACTTCAGCCAGTGAAGATTTCGGAGGTGCTCCGAAATGTGCGAAAACTTGGGTACCCCGGTGATAAGCCTTGCTGCGGCGTTGAACACTGATTGTAGTTTATCAGTTTCGCATTTAGGAAGATTTGCATAAATGCCGTTGCAATAGTCAAGACGTGATACTATATATGAATGAGTTCACAAGTAATTTAGTTGCCTCTGTTGAAAGGTTCCTACGAACTGACTTAAGTTGTCTAAGGTAGAAGAACCCCGTGCTAACGGTCTTATTTACCTGACTTTTTAAAGAAAGGTCTGAATCCAGATAAACTCCCAGAAGTTTGACGGTTGTTTTAGCAGTTACGTCGTTGCCGGAAATAGCGATTGGTGAGTTTTCTATTAAATGTTGGCGTCTATGTGTGGCTGCCCAGAGAAACTCCGTTTTTGAAGGATTTAGCTTAAGTTTATTTGAGGACATCCAGAGATTGATTGCTTCTAGACACTCAGCTGTGCGAATTTTTAGGCCGTCGATCTCATTTGGTGAGCAGTAAAAGTATATTTGCTGATTGTCAGCATAACAGTGAGATAAAAGACCAAATGACTCGATAATTTTTGCGACGTCATTTGTAAAAAGAATGAAGAGAAGTGGACCCAAAACGGATCCCTGGGGTACCCCTGAAGAGAGTTTTGTGAAGTTGGACTGTTTATTTCCAACCTTTACTGCTTGCGAACGATTGGATAGATAGGATTCTAGCCAATATTTGATGTTAGAATGTAAACCAAACGTTACTTCTAGTCTCTTAATGAGAAAGTCGTGGTCAATGGTATCAAATGCAGCGCTCATATCCAAAAGTGAAATAAGTGCTAACTTACCTGACTCTATGGCAAGGGTTATATCTGACAGGACACGAAGTAATCCGGTTTCTGTTGAGTGGAACCTCCTATATGCAGATTGACGATTGGTGATTAATTTATTCAGATTTAAGTGGGAGATTATTTGAGAAGCCACAATTTTTTCTAGGAGTTTAGCTATGAAAGGCAGATTTGATACAGGTCGATAATTACCCAGGCTGTCAGCATTAAGTTGTGGTTTTTTAATAATTGGAGTAACTACAGCAGACTTAAGTGGCTCCGGGAAGTCACCTGTGCTTAGGGACTTATTAAACACGTGAACTAGGAAAGGGGATAACACGCTGCAACATTTCTTGAGAAGCCACGTTGGGATAGGGTCAAGAGTACATTGTTTGTTTGGCGAACTAAGGATCAACTTTCCTACTTCTTCCAGCGTTGTAGGTTCAAAAGATGACAGTATCCTTGTGGAATTGGCTGTAAATCTTGGCGGAGGGGCAGAAGATGTGGAGGCGCGTATGGTTTCTATTTTTTCACAGAAAAACTTAGAGAAAGCCTGCGGTGTAATTTCTGTAGCAGTTGGAACAGTATTACCAGCGATGATAGTTTTGACCGAGTTCCAGAGACGTCGTGGATTTTTCCGCTCAGAGTCAATTTTATTGATCCAATATTCTGATCTTTTGGCACTTATTCTGCTTCTGTACTCATTTTGTGCATTTATCCACTCATCTCGTGTAGTAACATCGGGGTTTCTTCTGTATGACCTCTCTAGTTTCCTCATTCGCCTTTTCTGGCTTCGGCACTCTTCGTCGAACCAGCCGTCAGACTTCCGAACTTTCCGCGTTTTCGAGGTTGTTGGAGCATATTTTATTAATAAATTTGAAAGAGTGGTGTTATACTCCTCGATGAGATCTGTCGTCGTCTTAATTTCCCAGTTGCTTTCTTTGCATAGAGAAGAATTTTTGAGATCTTCAAGGAAATTTTCGAAATTAAATTTACGCCATTCCCTCGATTCTATTGTTTTATATGACACTTTTGGCGGGTTGAAATGAATTTCGGTGCGGACAAGTCGATGATCTGATAAGCCTATATCACAGACTTTAGCGATCAGTGGTGGGCTATTACACATGGATACAAAAATGTCTATAATTCCACCAGCATCATGAGTTGGTTCGTTGACCCATTGCCGGAGTCCAAAACTATCCAGTAAGTCGATGAATTTGATAGCGTTGGGTGATGTCTCGCGCTCGAGGTGAATATTTATATCACCCGTGATGATGAGAGTTTCGGAAAGACCCACTGCCCATTCCAAAAAACACAAAAACTCCTTAAAAAATTCTACACATATCGTTTTCGAACCGGGTCGGTACAGTGTTAATAGTATAAATGACGATCCCGCAGAAGAAACACGGCAGCCAATGTACTCAAATGTACTGAATGTACCATTTTCGACCCTGGTAAGCCGCAGTCCTTGTCGGGCTATTATCACGACACCCCCATGATTTACATGTGATATATTATTAGAGTGTTCCGTAGCTCTGGGTCGAGCCTGCTCCAGAACGACATACCCAAGAGCTTGAAGTCTTTTGATTGAATAAGATTCACTGTTTTCATGCCAGCTTTCTGTGATGGTGAGTATGTGGAGTTTTTGATCTTTAAAAACATCATCCACCTCCTCTAACTTGTTGTTCAGAGAACGTGCGTTCCATGAACCCACCGCAAGCCGTCTGCTTCTAAAATTCACATGCCGTTCTGATCGAATTTTATTCAAGTTCAGATTGTCACATTTATCAGAATCGCATAAGGCTTCAGAAGCTAGGATGCTCCGTTTGTCAGTTGGTATGACCACTTGAATACCCTGTTCTGATAGAGAGTTAATATTATTAGAGTTATTATTAGTTTTAAAGTCTTGTTCCTTCCTGCATAGATATTTTTTCCTGTTTTGTCCTCCACGACAACCCCGGTACCTAGCTTTCACATTTGGGTCACGCACAAGGTTGTACAAGGTTACTTTTGCGGCAACCAGAGGGTCCAACAATAACTTACAACTAAAATTAATATTAACAATCTAATCTTACTAACGCCAGAAGAAGAAGGAAGTTCCATTATATTAGGGTGTTTTATGGTTAGCTGGATATATATGTTAAATGAATGAAATTAGTGAATAAAATCAATCTTCAATCTTAAACGCATTTAGATGATTCATCTGCCAACAATTAAACCGATTGACTTGTTATGTTCCCGCTGATATTGTCCATTGACAATTGGTAGGCAAGTTAATAGAAAAATTGAATAAACGGAATCGCTAGATAATGTAACAATTACAGTATAAAAAATGAAAAAAAAATATATTTGGATAGAATGACGGATTTATGGAAATGAGTGTCTGAAAAAGTGAGTTTTTAGTTTGGATCTAAATTCTGTTGGGCTGGTTATACATCTCAATTCCATAGGAAGTTTATTCCAAGCCTTAGGGCCGGATACTCCGAATGCACGATCACCAAACTTAGTGTTCGGATTTCGCTTAGGCTCTTTCAACCTTCCAATTGCAGATGATTTCGCTGATCTAAGACTTGACTGCCTTAGACCAGTATTTTCCGGAATGCATAGCTCAGTAATATACGGTGGCGCCATTTCGTTGATAGCTTTAAACACCATCCAGCATAGCTTGTACTGGATCCTTTCAGGACACTTCAGCCAGTGAAGATTTCGGAGGTGCTCCGAAATGTGCGAAAACTTGGGTACCCCGGTGATAAGCCTTGCTGCGGCGTTGAACACTGATTGTAGTTTATCAGTTTCGCATTTAGGAAGATTTGCATAAATGCCGTTGCAATAGTCAAGACGTGATACTATATATGAATGAGTTCACAAGTAATTTAGTTGCCTCTGTTGAAAGGTTCCTACGAACTGACTTAAGTTGTCTAAGGTAGAAGAACCCCGTGCTAACGGTCTTATTTACCTGACTTTTTAAAGAAAGGTCTGAATCCAGATAAACTCCCAGAAGTTTGACGGTTGTTTTAGCAGTTACGTCGTTGCCGGAAATAGCGATTGGTGAGTTTTCTATTAAATGTTGGCGTCTATGTGTGGCTGCCCAGAGAAACTCCGTTTTTGAAGGATTTAGCTTAAGTTTATTTGAGGACATCCAGAGATTGATTGCTTCTAGACACTCAGCTGTGCGAATTTTTAGGCCGTCGATCTCATTTGGTGAGCAGTAAAAGTATATTTGCTGATTGTCAGCATAACAGTGAGATAAAAGACCAAATGACTCGATAATTTTTGCGACGTCATTTGTAAAAAGAATGAAGAGAAGTGGACCCAAAACGGATCCCTGGGGTACCCCTGAAGAGAGTTTTGTGAAGTTGGACTGTTTATTTCCAACCTTTACTGCTTGCGAACGATTGGATAGATAGGATTCTAGCCAATATTTGATGTTAGAATGTAAACCAAACGTTACTTCTAGTCTCTTAATGAGAAAGTCGTGGTCAATGGTATCAAATGCAGCGCTCATATCCAAAAGTGAAATAAGTGCTAACTTACCTGACTCTATGGCAAGGGTTATATCTGACAGGACACGAAGTAATCCGGTTTCTGTTGAGTGGAACCTCCTATATGCAGATTGACGATTGGTGATTAATTTATTCAGATTTAAGTGGGAGATTATTTGAGAAGCCACAATTTTTTCTAGGAGTTTAGCTATGAAAGGCAGATTTGATACAGGTCGATAATTACCCAGGCTGTCAGCATTAAGTTGTGGTTTTTTAATAATTGGAGTAACTACAGCAGACTTAAGTGGCTCCGGGAAGTCACCTGTGCTTAGGGACTTATTAAACACGTGAACTAGGAAAGGGGATAACACGCTGCAACATTTCTTGAGAAGCCACGTTGGGATAGGGTCAAGAGTACATTGTTTGTTTGGCGAACTAAGGATCAACTTTCCTACTTCTTCCAGCGTTGTAGGTTCAAAAGATGACAGTATCCTTGTGGAATTGGCTGTAAATCTTGGCGGAGGGGCAGAAGATGTGGAGGCGCGTATGGTTTCTATTTTTTCACAGAAAAACTTAGAGAAAGCCTGCGGTGTAATTTCTGTAGCAGTTGGAACAGTATTACCAGCGATGATAGTTTTGACCGAGTTCCAGAGACGTCGTGGATTTTTCCGCTCAGAGTCAATTTTATTGATCCAATATTCTGATCTTTTGGCACTTATTCTGCTTCTGTACTCATTTTGTGCATTTATCCACTCATCTCGTGTAGTAACATCGGGGTTTCTTCTGTATGACCTCTCTAGTTTCCTCATTCGCCTTTTCTGGCTTCGGCACTCTTCGTCGAACCAGCCGTCAGACTTCCGAACTTTCCGCGTTTTCGAGGTTGTTGGAGCATATTTTATTAATAAATTTGAAAGAGTGGTGTTATACTCCTCGATGAGATCTGTCGTCGTCTTAATTTCCCAGTTGCTTTCTTTGCATAGAGAAGAATTTTTGAGATCTTCAAGGAAATTTTCGAAATTAAATTTACGCCATTCCCTCGATTCTATTGTTTTATATGACACTTTTGGCGGGTTGAAATGAATTTCGGTGCGGACAAGTCGATGATCTGATAAGCCTATATCACAGACTTTAGCGATCAGTGGTGGGCTATTACACATGGATACAAAAATGTCTATAATTCCACCAGCATCATGAGTTGGTTCGTTGACCCATTGCCGGAGTCCAAAACTATCCAGTAAGTCGATGAATTTGATAGCGTTGGGTGATGTCTCGCGCTCGAGGTGAATATTTATATCACCCGTGATGATGAGAGTTTCGGAAAGACCCACTGCCCATTCCAAAAAACACAAAAACTCCTTAAAAAATTCTACACATATCGTTTTCGAACCGGGTCGGTACAGTGTTAATAGTATAAATGACGATCCCGCAGAAGAAACACGGCAGCCAATGTACTCAAATGTACTGAATGTACCATTTTCGACCCTGGTAAGCCGCAGTCCTTGTCGGGCTATTATCACGACACCCCCATGATTTACATGTGATATATTATTAGAGTGTTCCGTAGCTCTGGGTCGAGCCTGCTCCAGAACGACATACCCAAGAGCTTGAAGTCTTTTGATTGAATAAGATTCACTGTTTTCATGCCAGCTTTCTGTGATGGTGAGTATGTGGAGTTTTTGATCTTTAAAAACATCATCCACCTCCTCTAACTTGTTGTTCAGAGAACGTGCGTTCCAGGAACCCACCGCAAGCCGTCTGCTTCTAAAATTCACATGCCGTTCTGATCGAATTTTATTCAAGTTCAGATTGTCACATTTATCAGAATCGCATAAGGCTTCAGAAGCTAGGATGCTCCGTTTGTCAGTTGGTATGACCACTTGAATACCCTGTTCTGATAGAGAGTTAATATTATTAGAGTTATTATTAGTTTTAAAGTCTTGTTCCTTCCTGCATAGATATTTTTTCCTGTTTTGTCCTCCACGACAACCCCGGTACCTAGCTTTCACATTTGGGTCACGCACAAGGTTGTACAAGGTTACTTTTGCGGCAACCAGAGGGTCCAACAATACACGTTTATTTTTAAAACTTAATAGTGTTGCCCGATTATACACAATAGTAGTGTTTATATTATGCATTGCATAACAAAGTAAACATCGTAAATCACTGCACTACAAACTGAACACTTGGGATTAGTTGCTAGGTCCAGCCACGTGCAGTATGCACATGTGTCCAGTTGACCATCGGATGGAAGCGGATTGTGTTTTAAGAAACGAGAGTTTTTAAAATAATATATGAGTTATTTTATTAAAAGTTCAATTAAGCTAGAAACTGCGATATTAAAATTATTTTGTTTATGTACACTTAACCTAAAAATGATTACGGTTATTTTTAGATATTTACAGAATTTAACAAACAAGGACTTCCCAATATTTTCAAAATATTTCTAGGAGCGATAGAAAAAAGCAGCCGGCAAGCTTCGAGAGCGCCAGAGAATGGACTAAAATTATGCATACCTACTGTGAATTTTGGTCTGAAATAATTTCAAAAATGAAATCTGCTGAAAATGGTCTTTGTGAAAATGTCATCGTTCTAACGGGCACAAACGTAAGACTTGGGTTCGAACTTCTGACGCGTTTTTATACATAGCCGAATGGACTAAAATTATGCATACCTAAGGAGAAATTTTGTCTGAAGTAACTTCAAAAATGAAATCTGCCGAAAACAATATTTGTGAAAATATCATCGTTCTAACGGGCACAGACATAAGACTTGGGTTTGAACTTTTGAGGCGGTTATCTCTTGATTTACATTTACAGAGGTTTGGAAACGTATTGAGTATTATGGTTTGAAGTCATTTAAAAATTTTTAATTTACACAATTTATTCACAAACTTACATGAGCTTATTATTTTATTTTTAACATTTCTCTTACAATGAGTACCAAGACCTGAACAGTCCTGACATACCAATGAATAAAATGCACTGATGTTATGTGCTTCCTGACCTTCTCTTCCCCGCTTTCTTTTTGAAAATATTGAAAGAAACAATTTTTATTGATAGTAATTTTATGGAATAATCACATTTCGCTATTCTTGAAATGAATTCACCGGGTAAGTAAACAGAATTTTTCAGACAAAATAATAAAAAGTAATTCCTTGTTTAAACCACCTCCAATTGACTGTGCGAACCTTAGCCGGATCATTAAACACTGAGCACTGGCGGTACAGTAACATCGTACCAGCATCCAACCGCCAGATGAAACTCGAAGTACTACTTGTCGCATTGACAAATACACACGAGATGAGCCCATCCGCTAGTTAATACTTAGAAGCAATGTGAACAAAACTTCCCTCTGGCATCCCTGTTAACGTAGCGACCACTTGAGGTGACCTATGGAAATAACTAGTTTTGGATGGTCAAGTAATATCAGCTTTAGTGATTTAGTGATATCGTGACTTTATAATAGTTTGTTAGTCTAGTTTCCTTAGAAAAATTATAAGCTAGTGGTAACCTCAAATCTATGTAAAAGTGATGTTTCCATTTTTCAAGTGAACGTAATTTTCATGTGGATGAAAAGTTCTACTTTGTATTAGTATAATTGGTTAGTAACCTAAAATTAATGCAGGCCTATCTTGCGTGTTTTATATTTTACCTGTTTTGTCTTAATGAAAGAATTATCCCATCGCGCCCGTGTTTAGTGAAAACGCTTTACCTTTATTTTGTATCTATTCAATTCAAGAAACAAAGAGAGACGATTTCGTTACAAGCAATTTCAGACTCTTTGTCCGAGTGCTAGAATTGCGAGATAATTGAATTTAATTTCGGTAGGTATAAAAGGGGAGATTAAAAAGATTTATTCACCTAAATAATCGATGAACTTGTGAATTTAAAATACATCTTAAGATGAGAGTTTCAATGGCATCTCAATCTTACAAAAGTAAATATAATTAAATCGCTTTCTCAAAGACAGTAACTAAAATAAGATAAAATTAGTTTTCTTGTAAGTATGGAAGATATTTAATAATTTATTATGTTTGTTGACAATAATTAAATGACAGCTTTTTACACAAAAAAAAAAGTTTTTATTTTGGAAAATACTTTTTCTTACTTACGAAAAGATTTACCTACAATAATAATTTAAAAAATTTCCTTAGAGACCTGATGTATCCGAGACGAGAAATCTTCTTTACCTGCTTAGCTTATTTGACGACTCTGTAAAAATTGATGTCATATGCATGAAATATAAATTTACTATTTTATTTAATTAATATCATTCCTCAAAATATTAACTTGAAAAAATACAAAACTGCTTTCTGCGGTTTAAAGCCAATAAATTCCTATGCTCATTCCATATTTTTAGGTTCTATACATATGGCACATTGTGACAATCCATAAAATCAATCCGGTGGGTAAGATTACCCCATACTAGCCGTAGTACGGGAAAAGTGAAACCAACAACAAGGTTTAATATTATATACAAGAAGAACAATAGCCAGAACAATAGAAGAGTATGTATGAGACGATGTATGAATGTGAATGAGGCAAGGAATGTGTGCCAAGACCGAGTTGTTTGGCGGTCCGTCCTCTCTGCCTACCCCTGCGGGGAAACGGCGTGATGGTTAGTTAGTTTTTTGTTAGTTACAAGAAATAAATTCATTTTTCACAATTTGTCATGATTTTTTTTAAGATTTGACATTAAAAGACCTAGTATTTAATACATATTTTAAATATTTTTTATAATTTATTCTATTTTAAATGCTAATCATTCATAAAACTGTTCAGGCATTCAGATACTAATACTATCAGATTATGTATCATGACGGCCTCCGTGGTCGAGGGGTAAGGCTCTCGATTCGCAAGCCGGAGGTCGCAGGTTCCAACTCTGGCTTTCTGATATTTTTCTTTTGATGTTCGCATGTTGGTCACTCGTAAAACTACTAATTAATGACTCATTTATAGCCGCCTGGGTGCATCGAAAACATTCAGACCTGTAGGTAGAAACGCCGAATACTCGCATTGCGTTTAGATAGTTCCCGCTACAATGCGTTTTGCATTGGCGATTGTTCCAGAATATTCTCGAAGCATCGCTAAATATTTTTCATTTACTTCTGATTGTAAATTGCGTATTATCAACCTGTTCTATTAATTTATATTATTTTTATGCCATTTGCAACTTTAAAATCTGGTCTTCATATTTTTTCTCTTTTCTTATTTTAAATACATTTAAATCGAAAATTATGTTTACCACGTATTATGTTCATTATTTATGTCTTTTGAAGTTTATTTTTTGTTGTTGTTTTAAAAATAAAAAAACTTCTGTTGTCATTGTATTATGCAGAAAATCATGTAAAATATGTATTATGTAAATGTTCATCAAGGCTTTTAATAAATAAATAAATAATAACTCAAATATCATAAGATACGTAATTTCAGAAGATTTTCGAGCAGGGTATCGCGAAGGTTAGAATCAAAATAAATTATTGTAGATAGATGTCTTTGTTTAATTTTCTAATTGTTATTATTAAAACTTCACTTTACTGAATTAATATTATTTACCTAGGCATTTGCACAAAACACGTGGAGGATAATGTTTATGTTCGCTTACAATCTTTAACAAAACATAAAACCTTCCACTATCAAAATAAAATACGTTGCCTCTGAACCACACAGAAGCTCCAAAAAAACCTTTGATTTCATACAACAGGCGCATAACTACAGAGGAAACCCAAGCAATCGCGGACACATATAAAAAAAAAATAAGCAATTTATTTAAGAATTTTTTCGAAGGTCTTCCGGTTTGAAAATACCCTTCATTACGTACATAGAATCTTTTCTGAAGTTATTTAAGAAAATGAAAAGGATATTTCCTGCTGTAGCCGTAGAGTGGATAGTCCAAGGATACACAATAAGTCAGATGACTCCCTTTTTATACAATTTCCTCTGATAGTTCTTAGAGCAGTTCTGTGACGAAGGTTCTTAATATTACTTATTTATTTATTTTTATTTTTTATATATTCAATAATATTGTTATTGGGTGTATAAAAACAGTTTATTTTTAAACAAGTTCTGCTGTGTGATTATTATTACGCGTGAGTTTGACAGTTTGATAATGCCTTCAGAGGGCGAAACAGCTGTCACGCGTAATAATAATTACACAGCAGAACTTGTTTAAAATAAACTGTTTTTATAAACCCAATAACAATATTATTGAATATATAAAAAATAAAAAAAATAAAATGGAGTTCTACAAATTAAACTTAATAACAATAAATAACTTATTTATTTATTTATTAATGCCGATTATAGCGGCTTTTACAAAAGAATAACAATTGTTTTACATATGAATACAGAATATACATAGATAAAAAATATAAATATAAAATACATAAAAGAGAACAATAGAAATAGTTATTATAAATACAATACAACAATATATATATATAAACAATTCATATACAATAAATCCCGGATAAATTAATACTTTAAAACTGTATTTGATTAAAGTCAATCTGAGAAGCGCTGACATACAGTTTTAATTAAGTAGTGTTTGTATGAGGTTAAACTAGCAATGTTTATAGATTCATCCAAAACATATTTATTTCCAAGTACATGTAGGTGATTCATTATGGAATTGAGTTCAGCGTTAGATCCTGTATTGTTGCAATGATAGGGTAATACCTTGAAATATCGCATGATTTATAGCAATAATTCGTTAGAATTTTTTCATTTACCCCACACTTTAAACAAATTATTTTTAATATTTTTTGGCGACGCTTTGTGGAGAGTCTCTTTAAGGAAAGGAAGGATCGAAATTTCTGAGAAGAACAGTGGAATAAGGGGTAATAAGGGGTAGGAATCTGGGAATCAGTATGTTATTGAGTGACGTATGAATCCATCCCTCCCACTATTATGCAATGCCATGGTTTGAGAGATTCCGACTGAAGACGTCAACAAGTGTCTCTCTCAACCGGCCTCACCCGATCCCAATTGTCATGCAGTTGGTGGGCAGAAGGATCTGCCGTCAAAACCTGAATGAACCTCACCCCATGAACCCGGGCACTCCTGCTAAGTCATCAAACGTAGCGAACCAATCAAGGCGGCCTATGGCAAAAGTGTTGGTTATCCAAAAAATGGTTTCCGGGCGGCGATACCCATACCCACTATTGACCAAGCAGTTGATCCGGTATACACAGCAAAAATCTGGAATTTTTGGGTTTATGGGCGGTTCGGTTCGAGGGGTGCGATATATATTTTGGGTTTGTGGGCGGTTCGGTTCTAGGGGTGCGATATATATTTTGGGTTTGTGGGCGGTTTGGTTCAAGGGGTGAGATATATATTTTATCGACTAAACAAGTCGACCGCTGAATGATTTCTCGGCAAACTTTTAAAACTTTGACTTCATGTCTTCAACAACCAGGTTCACTCCTTTCTCTTTATGCAAAGACCCTCCGAATAGCATTCTGATGAAAACAGTGGCTTTAAGGAAAACCCTAGGGCCTTCTGTGTGGAAAAATATTTTTATGTAATATAAGTCGCTTACGACAAATGTGAACGAATACCAAATGATTTTAATTTAAATCACATAAACAGTGCAATATTTTTTATCACATGTATGATTTTTGGCACTCAAAATATTGCCAGATTGACGGCTTCCGTAGACGATGGGTAAGGCTCTCGACTCGCAAGCCGGAGGTCACGGGTTCAAATCCCGGCGTGCGCAAGTAAATTTAATTTGTGTTATTTCACAATTTACTTATATAAAATAGTAAAAAGATATTTGTGGCACGTTCCAGAGTGAAATATACTCTCAGTATTGCCCTGGATACTGAGAGTATATAGATCGTAAGACCACCATTCAGAAATGAAACCTTATTTCTTCCCCTTCCTCTCCCCCCATCCCCTTGCCCTCTCCGCTATGTTCAACCTTATAACATACCTCGATTGGGGATGTCATAGTCTCACTGGCTCCAGATGGTTCTGAGCAGTTGGGAGTCTTGTGCGGTATTCGCATAAAAAAATTGAAATTGAATGTGTCAAATCAAGTAATCACACATCTTTACAAAACGTAATTTATACTTGATAAGCACAATCCTATATTTTACATTTCACTGGAGAAAAAATTCGTAGTAGGTTTAATAAAGTACCTTTATTCCAGGCAAACCGGCAAAGGAGTTTATGAAAAATACTGTGAAACGGCAGTAGGGAACAACCACAAAGAATGAAAAGTTATATGTAGGCTGAAAAAAACATTCGTGTTAAAATTGAGAAAAAAAAATTATTAAGCCGAATAGAATGAGATAAATTATAAGAAACAAATATATTGGTATCATCTTAAGGCGATGCACTACGTCGTTTTAATTGAGCCCTATCAATAACAACCCTTACGTAGATGGCAATAAGGTTTAAATTACCGCTTAACACCATCCGCCTGTTTTGATTAATGCAAGAAAAAAACATATTATTTTGTGGATGTTCAGGCATATATATTTAATTTTTTTCGATCATTTTATAAATAACTTAATTTGACACATTATACAATAAAATCATAACCGAAAATGTGTTTGTAAGTACGAGATTTTGAACATTAAAGCAGTTTTAATAGGCCTTATACATTATTTTTTTTGGGCTTATGAAAAGACTTATCTAAAAAATACTCGATTATTTCAAAGGCCAAGATGTATTCTACTCGCAGTATTTAATTAAAGTATCTGAAACATTTCTAGGCAACCAAATTTTCAAACCAAAAACACATGATTTTGCATTACTACGTATGACATCGCCTTAAGAGAAAGCTACAAGCCAAACATGTGTTTATTCTTGGTATACCTTATATAGTAGGTAATAGGCATTAAAATTGCTTGACAAACGGAGTGTAGAAACGTTCGATTTCAAACACAAAATTGGTATTTATTTAATTTGTAAATAATTTTTTATTAGAAATCAAAAATTTAAATCAGTTGAAACTGTCACAGATAATCTTAGCTATAATACTGGATTTTTTAAAAGTTGTTTCCTTTACGCGTTCATACATTTCTATTGAAAACATTTTTTTTAGTAGTTTAAATTCATATTTTTTACTGAGAACTTTATTTTTTTATTTGTATTCTACTCAAACGAAACGATAGGAAAACCTTCAATTTATCTAAAGCTTTGGTATTCATAATGTATACCAATTAGTTATAAAGAAAAATCAAAATAGTGGTTTAGCATTAAGCTTTGCCTTAAATCCGAAACGTTTAGAAACTGTCTAACCATTCCATTGCTAACAGCATCATGCTTCATTTTAAATATTAGCCTTATAGTTTTAGTAAGTATTTTTTTTCCCACAAAAACAAAAAAACACAGAATCTACGCAAAATAATGAAACAAAGTTTCAAATTAAAAAAGTTTTTTTTTTGTAAATTTGTAGTTATCATTCCTTGTTGTGAATAATATTCTTTGCTCCCTGGAACATAATATACAGTCGAATAATGCGCCTAAAAATAATAACTTGACATTTATTTAGCGCAGTTTAGTGTCATTTCACTTTTAGTGCGCTTAACTAAAACAAACTTAAAAATAACAATTCAGTAATAGTGGTCATCTTCTTAAAATTATTCCTACAGTGGGCCTTATCCAATACATATCTAATATTATAACACTAAATACACTGTTTATACAAAGTGATTACAAAATTTAGAATAACAATAACAGCAGGACAGGATAAAACAAGAATATTAAAACTAAAACATAATATAAAATTGGAGGCAGTGTGTGCTCAAAAATGAGAATCATCTGAGCAGGCATTTAAAAAAGGTACAATAAGGAGGCAACCAAAACCAAAAAAATACCGGAAGTTTTAGAATATGGCTTATCATAAAATATCGAAAAGAAGTTGAGATTTATGAATGGTAAGATTTTTGAAATAATTTTGTTGTTAAAGCCCATTTAAATTCAGCCAAATTCTGGAGATTAGTAAGATCTGAGGGAAGTCTATTCCAAATAAGCGGGCCTGTTACACTAAAAGAGCTATTATAGTAAACGGCTCGATTTGACCTAGAAAGTTCGATTATTACGCGCATGTTTGCTTATAAGCCAATCTACTCATACAGTTACTTGCTGGTGAGGCGTGCCATATCACTCGCTATCCTATTACCAAAACTGCTTAGCCCCAAGGTGTCGACTGGTTATATAACCAAAGTCCTACAACGCAGTATAACCCAATATGATGAAGGTTTTTTTATAAACTATATTATGATAAGTATTTCACGAAATCACATTAAATGCATAAACCATAAGAATAATTTGTAATCAAATTTATGAATTAATGTGAAAAATAGCATTAAAATGTGAAATGCATTATGTGGTCATAGAATCACCCCCCATAGATTCCCGCCCAGGAATTGAAAGTTCAATCTAATGCTAGCTTAGTCCTCCATCATTGCGCAAGCAACATTTTCTGCTTAAATAAAAATGTGAATTTTGCTGTGTCCTCGATGTGAATCATTTTGGCACCTTTCGGGGTCCCCTCCGAGTTGGGGCTGCATGGAAAATTTACTATATTAACTTCCGAGTCCTTTGTCATCAAGTTTTACCATTGCAGAATTCCTAAAGCTATTTGCTAAAATGTTGACCGTTAGAATCCATCCCTCCCACTGCGGTACAGTTGGTGAGCAGACGCTTACAATACCAAGACCTGGACAAACCTCACCCCATAAACCCGGGTACCTCTACTAAAACATCAAACGCAGCGAATATCTTGGAGCGACCTGTGACAGAGATGTTATCCAATGAATATTTCCCTGTGCGGTATCAGTGTCAGCTTCCCAAATTATAAATTTTAACCATCTAAACATTTTTTCAGAAAAAAAAACGTGTAACTCAAATCTTACGCCAACTCTTGCTTATCATTTTGAGATTGGAAAGCCATTATTTATCTTGATAACTGGAAAGTTGCACTTATAATCCTCGTATTAAATTCCTCAAACCATTTTCATTCAATATTTTTGGTTAAGTACCTCGTAAAACAACCCATTTCGGTGCTGATAAAATCAATTGATTGGTTCACCAATAAAAAATTTTACCAACCATTTGTTGTTAAACGAAATTGTATTTCTCATGAACGGTACTTACTTACTCAATTTTCTAGCGCAAGCTGCTTTTCAGTGGCTGATTCCAAGAAGGTATTGTGTATAAGTGTACTAATGAAGTCAGTAATTGGTTGTTGGAACACAAATACAATATTCATTAAATATTCGAAAAGTTCGGAGAATTTTGTGCTTTCATAATTCCTACCTAATGAAGTCGTTATGATTTACGAAACATGTGGAATTTCAACAGTAGATAAAATAATATAATATAACCAAGTAGGTTTAATTCAAGAATATAATTGTAGTAGACCCGTTAAAAATCACGGTATATTATAATTGTAGGGTTTGCGAAGCAGAAAGTATTCTTGAGCAAAATATTTGCCTCAGGATCCCTTTCAAAATAATAAATAAACCTAACGTCTGTAGGTGAACTTGAAAAATTATCACATTTATCCCATGAACAATAAATGTATAACCGCTAGCAAAAAGGACAGCCATTCGATGAATATGTGTGTACAAACGAAATAGATATATAAACGGCCCGCAATCGTATGTCCACTGGGCCTAGTTCAGTAAAACCACGAGCGTTGTCTCAGTAACGTATTTTCACTCTATCAATAGTTATAATCCGTAAAATATTTAAACAAAATAAATTCGCATTTGAAATAAAGAGTTTATGATGCAAATGCGAATGGTAGCAGCAGTCGGGGACACCTGAGGAAGACAAGTGAATCAGATACTCGAGTCGGACCATGTCAAGAGTCAGAATAATAGAAGAGTATGTATGAATGTGAATGAGGTAAGAAGTGTGTGCCAAGACCGAGATGTTTGGCGGTTCGTCCTTTGGTTAGTTAGTTATTAGTTTATCATGAAAATGTCTATTAATCTGTCAAACACTAAGAATAACAAACAGCGCTCAATTATTTTCATAGATTATCTATGAAGACGTTCACATCATAGCATAGCGTATCGGCACAGACACGGGCCGGCGCCGATAGTAGAATATTTTGTCTGTACCGTCACAATACGACGCCTGCGCAGTTTAGTACAAAATGGCGCCGTATCCACAACTGATCGTGACACTGCATGGGCGAGGGCATGCAATGCGATTTGAATTCGTACAAAATAGAATGCGCTTTTATTTTAAATTGAAGGAATTTGTCCACGTAATCATTAGCCACTTGTCATAATCAGCTGTTGATGCAACGCCATTGTACTCATTGTCGCCATTATGTCGTTTCTGCCAATCATGTTGCCGGTTTATTGTTCTTTTTTTATGATACTGAGACAGAGAGGTTCAAAGTTTGAATTTTGAATAAAATACTAAAGTTTGAAATTAGAATATTTAAAGTAAATTTTGACCATATTGTCACATATAACATTATAGTCCCAAGGGAATGATAGTAAATACTCAAGTCTGTGTCGTGACGGCCAGGCAACGAGTTCTGTTCACATCTTCCGGTACAGACACGTAACGGTTCAGACACGGCTCAATTAGTTTCATACATAATCTATGAAGACGTTCACATCATAGGGAAGCGTTTCCACCGGCCAGCACCGGCAGAGAAACTAGGCTAGAATATTTTGTATGTCATTTGTATTTTAAATTCGATTATATTATGCTAAATAGTGTGATATCTTAATTATTTATTAGGACTAAAAATTAAGTTTTTTACACGTACTTAAATTTTTTTAATGTGTTTTAATATACTTTAAGGCGATGCACTACGTAGTAATGCAAAATCATATATTTTTGCTTTGAAAATTTGGTCGCCTAGAAATGTTTCAGATGCTTCAATTAAATACTGCGAGTAGAATACATCCTGATCTTTGAAAATAACGAGTATTTTTTAGATAAGTCTTTTTATAAACCCAGAAAAAAATAATTTATAAGGTCTGTGAAAACTGCTTTAAAGTTCAAAATCTCCTACTTACGAACCCATTTACGGTTATAGTTTTATTATATAATGTGGCAAATTAAGTTATTTATAAAATGATCGAAATCATTTAAATATTTGTGCCTGAACATCCACAAAATAAAATAAAAGGCTCTTTTTAGCTATGTTTTTTTTTTCTTGCATAAATCAAAACAGGTGGATGGTGTAAATTTGTTCATTTAAGCATTCATAAGCTCATTTAAGTGGGAATTTAAGCCATATCGCCATCTACGTAAGGTGTGTTATTGATAGTGGCTTGATTCAAAATATTACATGACTTAGTGCATCGCTTTAAATGTAATCGACCATCACAACACAGGAATTTGCCTACCATGGTGGTAGATAAAATCTCAATAACTGCAATGAACAATGACCTGACGAAATAATAATTAAATAATGTAAACTATAATCTGTAAAATGTATGTACGAGAACAGATAAAAATTAAATAATAATATTTTTCTTCGGTGAAATCCACTAGGGACTCCAGGATCACATTTGAACCAACTTTTCAAATCGTTTTGTTCTGTTATAATTCTCATGTTACAAACTTTTTGGGTATGACTGCATTACACTATCTATACTACCCGTTAACTGAAACTAAAATCCCCACGTTTAATGCATCTCATGGATTGGATCTCTGAGAGGCACTACGAATGTTTCTAATCTTAGAGAAATAGGGCCCTTTCACTAACGGCATTTAAAAAAATAAGTTTTTTATTAACACCCCATACCTCTTAAAATGCTATAAAATTTTCGTACCGAACGACCATACACCACGACCTGCTATGTTTTCCACATGGCAGAACGGACGTGCTGGCCAAGCAAAGCCTGACAGAGAGGAGCTTCTAAATGACTTTTGGTTGCTTGAAATTTTCTATATTGTCCTTGAAGGTTTCAATTCATATTAGACAAGAACTTTAACATATTATTTTTACATTAGCACATCATCCTCGGAGGATGCTGTGTGGAGGGTGTTTTTGTGGAAATGAAGGAGTGAACCTATGTCTTGAAGATACCGATAATGTACGAGAGAGGAAACACGGAGGCCTGCAAATCATTCCCATTATGTCCCATTCCCTGTCTCATCAAATACCTAGCCAAAAAATCATGAACCGTCATATGAATTAACGATATACCAATATAAAATAAATATTAATTTAAATGGGAAGGAACTATAAAAATTAATATTTATTTTATATCGTCAGAATAAAAAGTATATTTATTCTTATGACGGCATTTATTTTTCCTCGGGAGATATTTTCAATTTATTTGGATATTTCATGCGAGTAATTATTATAATTATTAATTTGTTATAACAAATTATACCTATGACGGTGGAGATTAGAGAATTAGGGAGGTTAGAGAGGTCAGAGAAGCCGTGTGTTACAAGAGTCGGGTTCCCACCCAGACAACACCTTTTCAATCCTTTTCTTGCCCTTCTATCGCTGCAAAGTCCCTCTATCGCTGCAGAAACAAATTGTTTTCTTTGTAGGAGGAAAATATTTAATTGAAGGTATTATATAATTTAGTTGCATGAAACTTATTATGTTTTTTGGACAAAATATTAAACTAAAAACAATGTCAGGTTTGCTTGCTTTTCTTTGTTTGTTTATCTTTCTTTCAAAAAATGTACTAATGAAGGCTGTTGAATTTAAAAACCAACCTAATTTAATGGAGCTTATTTCTATCTGCCATAGCGTGTTTTCGGCTAAAGAGAATTTCATCAATTTTTTTAAAGAATTATTCTACAAAATTAAGGTAGGTACTTTTTCCCTTTTACCGTTTCACAGTCGAAAGGCAGCCGCGGTGCGTGTTAACAGGTGTACAAAACGTTTATTCGTTTAGGAAAATATGCGGAATCAAAATATTCCTTTGTTTTCCCGACAACAGAATGAAATTTTGGAAAATATTACGTAAAGAAAAATATGAGATAAAAAATGGAGATATTAATGAAAAAGTAGGTCATCATTTTATCACTCGCAGTTTAGTAATATTATTTTACCAAAGTGAGTATTTGAACACACATATATACATAAATATTCAAACAAAAATTAAAAACAAAACATATAATATTAATACCAAGGCACTTGACATGTAACCCCAAGCCCAACATTATCACCGGCATAGTCCAGTGGTAACGCATTGGACTGCCATTCCGAAGGTCGCGGGTTCGAACCCGGCGTGCGCAAATAAATTTTATTTGATTAATTTGTGTTATTTCACAATTAATTAATTAAAATAATATATAGTATATTTGCGACACGTTCCAGAGTGGAAGATACTACCAGTATCGCCCTGGTGTAAGACCACCATTCAGAATTGAAACGTTGCTCCAAATGGCTTTAGCCGTGTTTAGTGACTAGATCTGAATAGCCAGGTACTTCCCCACCTTCCTCTTTCCCTTCCCCACTTACCTTCAGCCTCACAACATCCCCCAATTGGGGATGCCATAGTCTCACTGGCTCCAGACGGGAGCAGTTTGGGACTCTTGTGAGGTATTCACTATAAAAAAAAATAAAAATAAAAAAATTGAGAACGGTTGATATTTGTCACTTGAGAACGGGTGGTTTCTACGACACTTTCTTGAGTTCAACAGCTCAGCTCTATAACGATTTGCCGGCTTCTGTGTTTCTTCCCTCATGGAAGACGGGTTTCTTCAAGACCTAAGTTCATTCCTTCCTCTCCTAAAAAACTCTCCACGCAGCGTCCCAAAGATGACAAAGGCCCTGTAGGAAATTATTTTCTTCGGGGCTTCCTATGTGGAGTTAACGTTAAAAAAACATAGCTTTATGGTTAAATATTATAATTTCGAAGCGGTCAACATAGTTATATCACGATTATTATGAACTCTTACTTACTTTTGTTATTTACCATTTATGGGAATTTGTTCGTTTTTGAGAACTGATTACAATGGTCTCATGGAATTCGTTGTATCTCCCTTACTTTCACGCACCGTGAAAGTAAGGGGGAGAACCATAATGAATGAAAAAACATCACGCTTTATATTCAAATCTGAAAGTCAATAATTTGAGAATAATTTATGAAACTTAGTGAATTTTTATTAATAATTTTTTTTTTTATGAAACTTTTAAAAATTGCGGTGACAGAAACGTTTATTATACATTTGTCTAATTAAATGCGTGTGTTTTTTTTCTTCTTTTTTTTCGTTATCATTAATTTTTAGTTAGATAAACGTGATGTGGGCCATTTTTATATTATTGGATTAAATTTTTTTATATTAAGAAAATTACATTTTTATTTCTCATAATAACACTTGAAAGCGTATTTCCATCGCCTTTTGAACACAGTTTATAGTTTTCATATTAATTCTATTCAGAAATATTCAATTAATTTGGATTTTATTGCAAAGCAGAGTATTTCTGAACTTCTGTTAGAATATGCCCAAGGTCTGAAAGTTTAAGTACCTATGTAAAAAAGGGTACTTAATATTGTAATAGTGAAAAAACCCAGTATTTTTTCTAAACTGCAATCCGTTCACTTTTTAGATATCGTTTAGTAAAGTATTTTAGCTTGCATATTTACAATTTGAGAGGCGGGCTTGAATACCGTCGCTCTATCAACTATATATTATGTACACGCAGAAAAAAGTGTCGTTACGCTTGTGATCCGCTGTGGTAAATTCAATTGGTCACCCTAAGTGGTTTGTTACGTTTGGTGATTTAGCAAGGGTGCCCGTGTTCATCGGGTAAGGTGTGTCCAGGATGCGCCTGCCCACCACCTGCGTGGGGTGCCAGATCGGGAGAGGCTGGTTTGTGGAGACTCTCGACCCATTGCCTTGCGCCGCAACAGGAGGAATAGATCGTTTGTCCATCACTCCTGGACATACTGATCCCTTGATTCCTGCCCACCCCTCATACCGTTTTGCTTCCTAGAACTTCCTATCCCTTCTCTGCTTAAAAAGACTCACCACACAGCATCCCAAAAGATGACAGGCCCAGAGATAAATTATTTGTATCATACAACGACTTCGCAAAGGCTTTTGATACCGTAGACCCGCTGATACTCTTAAATAAATTAGACCGTTTTGTATTGTCGGTAAAAATTTTAAATTTATTTGTGGGCTATTTATCAAGTAGACCGCAATACGTAACGTATGGTATTTCTCACTCGACGTACTTTCCCACAAACTCTGGGGTTCCTCAAGGCTCTAATCTAGGTCCTTTACTTTTTTCCCTTTTTATTAATGACATTCATCATGCCATAAAGTTTGCGAAATTTTTGTTATTTGCAGATGACTTGAAGCTATTTTTAAGAATCCGGACCTTAGAAAACTGCGCACAGCTTCAGAGAGACATAAATGCTATCGTGGTATTAAGTGAAATTAACAAATTAGGTTTTAACTTTTAGCAATGCGCCATAATGTGCTATATTAAAGCAAACACTGTGATTTAATTTAACTGTAGGATGTCCCAATGTTCTCTTAAACATTTTCTGAACCGAAATATCTGGGAATAACCTTTGACCCACACTTAACATTTCACGTTCATATTGAAACGATATGCAGCAGGGCTTTGAGAATGCTTGGATTTGTGTTATATAACTCCAGGCATTTTTGCAGCTCTGCCGTGGTTTGCTTGCTATATTTTAGCCTTGTTCGTAGTATTTTGGAAAGTGGATCAATAATATGGGGACCCGGTGATGTAACGTACACTTCAAGTACAAAATAATTTTCTACGTTATCTTTATCTTATAGACTTCGGGTACTATCCCTATTTATACCCATCAGTCTTCCTTTCCGGAATGCTAGGTATCGATAGTCTTGTCAACATGCGAAAAGCTGCGTTGCTGATGATGGCCTATAACTTGTTGAATGGTCATATCAACAATCCAGAAATTTTGAATAAAATTTTATTTTACGTCCCTGATAACTTCGCAAGAGCGCGTAGACACAAACCATTCATTCTTCCGAGATGTAGGACTAACTCACCATTGGCAATGTCTCTCGGAAAAATGATAGTCCTCTGGCTAGCCTCTGACATCGACATTTTCTACTTGAGCATTAATTAATTTAAATCGCTAATTAGGCAATTATGATTGTGTATTTGTATAATGTATCTTTGTTATTGGAATTTTTTTTCTGTAAAAATAAATTTAAAATATAAATAAATAAAAAAAATAAAAAATAAATTTCCTCAGAGCCTCTTGTGCGGGATTAATGTAAAAAAAACAGTACCTGCATAATTATTGTGCACTGAATAATAAAATTCGTAAGCATTTTATTTGCGCGTTTCAACCCAATTAACATTTCCCACAAATATTATTTCAGCTACTGCTATTCACGTACACAATATTTCATAGAAGTTTCAGAGGAGCGTCAAGAGGTACAAAGTATATGCATTATAACACAGGTTCTCAAACTTATTTTAACAACCACCCATTTTAAAATCTTAAAAAAATCTAGTGCTCCCCATATTTTTTAAACTTATTACATTACCATCTGTTGCCTATCTTAAAAAAAGTTATTGTTAATATATTTTTAAAACATGATTTATCGACAAGAACAAGCTAAACTTGCAAACCACTTGTTTACCTCATGTGAGTAACCAAATTCGTACCAATCACGTTAGAATAAGAAAGTGGATAATCCGATGCAGTTTTCAATACAAACTTTGAGGAACCAATGACGGTGACAGAAAATATATAATTCTTTTATAACAGCCTTTATAAAGAAAAACCACTTCGCATTCGTTAAACTGTGTTTTGTAATAAATTGTATAAATACTCTAAAAGTTTGATTCCAGTTAGTACTAATAAAAAAATCTTTAAATGGGCTCCGAAAGAACTCCGTATATTCTCCGTAATACATTATTTTTTAATTTCCTGAATGAATGTTCCTGTAGTGGCATGTGTCACCGGTTATAGTTTGATGTTCGTATAATCAACAAAAAAGGTGTGTACTTATACCTACTGTCTTATCTATTTCAATAAAATGACGAAATCATCTCAATTTATACCGTCACCTTGGGTGGTTATAGTCTGTCTGTATTTTGTATCAATAAGTTGAAAAAATAGGTATTTACTGCGGTACCTACCTACTCGCATAGTGAAGTGCACTTACTTACATACCTCTACTGTGATCGCTATTCCGAAAATCCCTAAGACATCCATTTAAAGTTGTAATGACAATCATTTGTGATTACCCGCAAAATCTTAGAGTCATGTTATCAATAAAAACAAAACAAAGAGGTCTGTACTTATACCTACTATCTTATCTATTCCAATAACTGACAAAATTAATTCAATTTATTCCGTCACCTTGGATGGACTTTATCTGTCTGTCTTTTGTAACAATATGTTTAAAAAATAGGTGTTTACTGCGGTACCTACCTACTCGCAAAGTGAAGTGCTCTTACTTACATACCTCTACTGTGATCGCTATTCCGAAAATCCCTAAGACATCCATTTAAATTTGTAAAGACAATCATTAGTGATTACCCGCAAAATATAATAGTAATTTTATCAATAAAAACAATACAAAGAGGTGTTTACTAACGAATTTACGAATTGAAGTGCAATTACTCACCTAATATAAGAATGAAAATAGAATATTCGTTTTCAGCGAACGCCGCACCCACGCCGTAACCATTCCGAATAAACAACTGACGAAACGTCATATTATCCGTAAAATCTGTTGGTAGTTTTATTAATAATACTCCAAAAAGGGGTGTGTACTTACACTACTTACGTACTTGCGTATTGAAGTACAGCCACTTAAAGAAAGAATGCTAACAAAAAATGAATTTTCTGCGAAGGCAATTCCGAATAAACTGTAATTTAGGACGTTCACCAGTACCAGCAAAAATAGGTCTCTCATTTTATCAGTACACATGGGAAACCTGTTCACATGAATTTAATCAGAATTCAATGAGTGTGATCTATTTTTATAATATGCGTGTGTAAGTACATATAAAGAATTGAAATCAACTTTTATATTGCGCTAAAAATAAACTCAATATCTCATTTTTATTGTTGTTATTTTCTGGGGATTGTTATAATATTTTTTATCGTTTAAACAAGATTAAAAGTGAAGTGACAGTTTTCTTGCAGATTCCCTAAATAAAAGGAATGTGTTTTCAAAAGTTTGTATTCTCTCAACTTTTCCACGTTTCGATTAAAAAATTTTTTTTTTTTAACTTTTTACTTTTTTGAAATTAAAATATTTCAATTTATAAATCTCAAAATATATTTCATGTACAAAAATGTAAAAGGAAATTTTATCTTGTTTCTTAAAATGGTATTTTTTTTTACGAAATCTTCAAAGTTAAGAAATAAATAGCACATTTAAAATAACTTCCGAAATTCCATGAGAAATTACTATTATTTCAAGATTGTGCGACAGATAAGCAACCCCATTTGACTAGATAAGAAATTATGTGTCTTATATATTTTTTATATACACGGTCACATAAATACATGGTCGTTTATCAATTGAATAAATTTTTCACTGCGTTTTTTCAACAAGACTGAAAGTGTTTTACTTTATTCAAAAACAAAGATGAAAATTCCGAGTTTTGTTTTAAGGTAGTAAGACAAACTACTATTATTTAATTGAGATAAATTTTGTCGAATTTAGAAAAATAATATTTCGTAATTGTAAAAAGCATTCACTTTGTAGCTCATCATAATTTATAATAAAAAAGGATCTTCCGAAACCGGTAGAGTGAAAATAAAACTATCGTGGTCAAAAACAAATTTATGTGTTTTTATTATTTTTTTTATTATAAAATAATATTTATCTGCCGTCGCCCCTCTAGATTTCATTAACGCCCCCTAAGTTTCTTCAAGCCTTCTACTGCCTCCCTGAAAGCCTCTAGCGCCAACAAGGGGGGCGTTATGCCCATTTCGAGAAAGACTGCATTATAATAATAGTAATATAATTCCTGGGGCATACCTACATATGATATTAGTCGTAGAACTACCATCCCATACTAAGTTTTCAGCGTCCCGAGAACAAGCATTAACAAAAAGCACAAGTTTGTGAAGGTGGTTTGGTCGTGATTCCGCTAAAAAACATTCGATAGATTTAATTTAACCTGGGCGGCAACTATTTGCTGACAAAGTTGTTCTTAAAGTTTTAAATTCTAAATGTCATCAGGTTATCCCCAGATTATCATTATTCAGCGACCCAACATATTCGTCTACTACAACCAGAGCTCAAACCAAACCTCTTCCTGCCATTTGTAAAATTTTTCAGTCTCTCTCGGATTTTTAAAACTATCCAAAACGTTCTTCTTCCTTTATACAAATTAATATATAGTCATTTCAACCTCCCATAAATTTTATGGCATCCTTAAAAGCCATTCCAATCTCTCGGCCCGTACTGTCAATTATATGTTTTTGGACATTATTTCATCCAAATGGCCAATGGCCCAACTCATCTTTTTTTTTATTTACTGATGGCTCTAAATCTTCAGACTCTCCTAACTATAGATATTAAAAATTATATGAATAATTCAAAGACATAATATTTTATTCAATTTCTAACCCATTTTAAATATTTTCAGCTGAGTGCCTGGAATAATCAAATCACTCAAATACATTATCAAAAATAATTGTAAACATTCCTTTGTTATTTCTGGTTCTCTCTGTTCCTTCCAAAACCTTAAGTCCAGTCCTCTTCTTCATAATGATAATAACTTTGTATACAGTTGTAGCAGTTCAATCTTGCCCCGCTACAGAGATCCTAACACCTGTCAATACCTTGCACTGGTTGATGTGTTGCTGTTGACATGCTGTATGGCAACTTTGAGGGAGAGCTCGAGACTGGATTGCAAAAACACCATCGCCACAAACTTCAGTATTTTACGGGCAGCCAGCTGGGGACGTTGTGTCTACAGGAAGATACGAGCGAGCACTAGAGTCGACAAATTTTACGTGCAGCGATGACGCCGTCAGCAAGTAGATTTTCTACCTTGGTCATCGTTCGCTCTGTTTTATAAAATTTAACAACGCTTGATGCGTAGTTTGGCGCCCTTCACACGATAATTCAGGTCAGATAATTTATGTCACCACACTATTGTCACACCTCAATGTAATTTTAAATTCCACCTATGGGCTCAGTTCTTCGGACTGGCCGCTCACCCCTGAGACATAATAATATTGTTTAATAGAGTCTCTTGTTCTATAAGTTGTAGGAATAAATGTAATTTTGGAAACCTTTTATCCCTTTTATTCTTACATACTTAGCAAATCCCCATGTTGGTTCCTCTAGCCTTGTCAATGGCGGCCCACACGCGGCTGGTTTAGATATATTATTTGAGAATAAACTCATTATTTGTAATTATTTCAACAGTAGTTTAACCCTTCCGTTTCACAGTAGGTGCTAAAACGCATCGTCGCTGAGACCTAGACAAACCACACCACATAAATCCGGGCACTCCTTCTAAGTCACCAAACATACTGAACCACTTGGGGTGACCTATGGAACTATAATATTACATTCTCTGAAGTGAAATAACATAATTAGCGGAAGCCCACTAGAAATTTACAATATTCTTGAATTTCCCGTTTTTACTAGACTTTACTTGGTCCAAACTCTATTATTGTTTTTTAATGATAAACTAACTTTTATAAGACAACGTTTTTGTGCGTAGCACAAAGGAAAAAAATATGTGAAAAAAACATGATATTTTCTTTTCTTCTTTCATAGCTTATTGTATTGTGAAGGCGTCCTGTTGTCCTTCAACAAAAACAGGGAAATAGAGACGATTTAAAAAAAAAAATTTCAGTTGTTTTAAGCAAATAATTTTTTTTTGACTGTCCTTAAACGGGAATCCTTCCTAGTTGGATAGTCAAAAGCATAAAACGTAATCGATATTATAAAAAATAAATGAAATAAAACATTGCATTTCACACAAATTTTTAAAAAACATAGCATCAGTTTGATTGGAAGAAATCTAAACATATCGAGGCCATCGATGTAGAGGAAGATAGGGACTCCCGGAGAAGTCATGATTAAGCAGGGGGACAGGTAATGAATATGATGACAATACAATAAAACAATACACTGGGGATTCAAATTCTAATGATTAGCAATTATCACGGGAATAATGTTACATAAGAAAATTTTATTATTATTTGACGACGTAGTTTTATTCACAGAATATGCAACAGAATTGGTTTCCTACGGTGAAAGCTCAGTTGGGTTAGAGTTGTTATACCGCACAGTGGGAACCGAGGCAAATTATGAAGGAGAAAATGCAAGTTAGTTTTAGTTATGGCTAAAATTTAACAAAGTCCGATTTCGTTAAGATTTCAAAACTTCGTACCGCAGGCAAATATGAAAGTTGTTTTGTTGGCTTGTTCTGTTTGTTTTATCAAACAATATTATATGACGGATAAAATTAAAGTTTAAAATCTAACTATTATTTTGATTTTGGGATTGATTGCAAATGATATCAATGTGCTTAGTTGTTGTCTCTAATACCCTTGTGTGATTTGAAACGGCTTTAATTTTTAAATTATTTCCGAACCATTTCCAGATATTTTTGTTTCCTTGATCAATTCTTTATCATAGGATATTATTGTATATCATATGCAAGTGCGATACTTTTATGGCCTTCACGCTCATGAAAAATCATAAAAAGGCCTGTTTTTAATTATACAAACGATGAAATACATGGGAAAAGTTTACAATAAGACGTGGCTTTATCACATTTTTATCTACGAGGCGTATCCAGAAAGTAAGTGTACTGAATTTTTGTAGGTTACAAATCTTTTTATTGAAACAAAAAATAACATGATTACCGTAGTACATATGTAAGCTATTTTTAGACATAGTCGCCATTCCTCTCAATGCAGGTGGTGAAGCGGGGTATCAATTTTTGATGCCTTCCTCGAAGAAGTTTCCTGCCAACCCCTTCGTCCACTTCTCCACCTCCTCCTGAAGGTGCTAGGTTAAGGGAATGCGAGTGTCGGTTCAGGATATCCCATTTAAACGAAGCAAGCAGTTCCTTCGTGGCGTTGGCCGTGTGTGGTCTGGCATTGTCGTGCAGCAGGCTGACTCCCTTTGTCAGCATGCCTCTCCTCTTGTTATGAATCGCCTTCCGCAATTTTTTTAGGGTCTCACAGTATCTTGCAGAGTTGATGGTCTCCACTTGAGGCAGATATTCAATCAAAATTATGCCTTGACAGTCCCAAAACACAGATGCCACGATTTTATTGGCTGAAATTGTGGTGTTGAACTTTTTGGTGGAGGGTGAAGAGGTGAGAACCGTTTTTAAACTCGCGATACCACTTGTACACACTCGTACAATTCATAGCTTAACTCAGAATGGAAGGGGCCTTCCTCAAACTGGACCATCACGTTACGCAGCTCCTTTCAGGACATGGGGAATTCAGGGGAAGGCTTCACAGCCTTGCCCTGTCCACCCACCCCAATTGCGCTTGTGGCAATAATTACCAGTCGGCCGAGCACATTCTGTGGCACTGTGAGATTTTGAAGGATGCCAGAGACGAAATGATAGAAGGTCTGAATGTCTCCATTAGACCGGTGTGGAACACCGATCTTGTTTCTAACAGTGTGAATTTCAAATGTTTGAGGAAGTTTACTAAGATCTGGGTTGAGAGATGGCCTGTGCTTAGAGTCGTTGACTAGTGTAATAATTGGGAACCCCCGGTGTACTGCTCCTGCTCCATGACTTATTCTTTTACAACTCTTTCATTATTGTATATGCTATTCTGTTTTTCTTATTTTACTATTCTTATCTTATTTCTTTTTCTTACTGTACCAGCTGTTGCAGATGATTTCCATTCGTTTATATTTTGTTTTTTGTTTTTTTTTTAATTAACTTGTCTTGTACTTTTAATTCTTATTTTCTGTTTTCTTTTCATATGTTTCTTTTTCCCTGTCTAAGGATAACACACTGTTTTTCTTTTTACAGACACTGTAAGCACTCTTATATATTTGTGTTTACTAATTATCTTTCTTACTTCTTATTCTTATTCAATACTTACTGTCCTCTCTACAGACCATGCAGATCTTATTTTTACACCTTTACTTTTGTTTTTACTTATTTACCGTTGCCCTTATGTGGCACTTTTTGGATTGATTATTGTTTTTCATTTTTCCTCTTATTTTCTCTTCTTTTTGCATGTATTTTTTCCGGTTTTCTTTTCTTTTTTTTTAGTAACAGCAACGAGTTTACAGGCGAGAACTGAACTCCGTTGTCTGTTTTGTTTTGTTTATTTTCCCATTAGGGGTTGGATAACGGGCCTCGTCCCCGCATGCACGACTGGAGCTTCTTATTATTCTTTCTTACCGGGGGACTCCGCCAATCACCTGCGCCACCCCTGATGAGCGTTGGTGGTCAGAGGGGTGACTGTGCGGGCTGGGGTAACCTCCACCCTGCCTCCGACCTCCTGACGCTTCTTTCCCCTAGGTTCTTTAGGGTTTTATCCCTCTTTTTCCAATACTTATCTTCAGAGCACCACCGGGTGGTCGGCTAAGGGGTGTGGAAGTCCTGACCTGCATCAGTCGCCCCAACCACCACCAATTTCTCAACAGGACTGCCAGTCGTGGTTCGGCGAAACTCCCCCGTCACTCTATTGTTTTCTTTACTTTTATGTGTTTACAGGTACTGGAGTGTGGGTCCCCTCCACTAACTATCTGCCTGACACTTGAACTTGATTGTTTTGTTGTTTATTTTTCTGTGTTGTCCTTAGTTTAGTACTTGTAAGCGCTTGCATACCGCTTCATAACACCGTATGCGGGGACATTGAAGGCCTAGCTTCATTTATATAAATTGTAGAGCCGTTTATTCAAAAAAATTAGATTCATGCGAGAGCTCCGAAGGGGTGACCATAAGTCACCTATACCGGGGTGGGACAGGGTGGGTGTACCTTCAATTCATAGCTTTATCACCATATGCAGTTTTAACCTCATTATAAACCTCAAACGGAGGTTTTTTCTTCCAAACGAGATAACGGATGACGCCGCGTATTTCGCATTTGGCGGGAGATTGGATTGACATTTTTCACGAAACGTGTTGTCGCGATGACACTTCTCAACGTACTGACCTTGAACAGGTCTCGTTGCGGAGGGGAAGAGTCAGGCTACACGTAAGTGTAGCCAACATATCGAAAATAAAATTCATTCGGTCGTGAGAGCCTCAGTACACTTACTTTCTGAATATGCCTCGTATAATGGGTTTTCATAGATAACCTATCTTCCTCTACATCGATGAATGAAAACTCAGATAACACAAAGGTATATAGATATAAACAATCATAAATAGATATTTATGATTGCTTACTTTAGTAGATACTCAGACAAAGGATACATTGATATGCATAAATAATCTATCGCAAATAATCAAGCAATCTTAGATCTTACTTTAAGATTGATACAAACAAAATAAGAAGGCTTTTACTGACCTAACATGCTTGCATAAAATTATCCAGGGCCATATTGATACCTCATTATGTCTTAGCAATATTGAAATAAATGTGCCCAGATCCCATTTTTTAAAACACTGTAGCATTTTTCACTTGAATATTTTCAAAAATAATATCGCGTCTTTGAGCCCTCTGAGCCAAATGTGTAAACTGTACAATAAGATTGAGTGTGCTGAAGTAGATATTTTTGTCGATAATTTGTATGAATTCAGAAAAAAATTCTGTTATTGTTAAATAATATGTTGCACTGATTATATTATGTATTACTTGTGTCTCTTACTTTTCTGTAATATTTGTATTTCATATTTATTTTTAATTTTGAATTTTTATTTTTATTTGTTTTATATTTTAATCTTTATTTAGGTATATGAGAATTAATGTGCCTTCGTATGTGTATTTGCATGTGTATTTGTATGCTAACTGAGTTTTTATAACTGGATTGTTCTCACGTAAGTGAGATTGTCTGTAAAAACCCAGTATAAATAAGTAAATAAACATTCGATAATAAAACATTTTTAATGTTTGGACGCATAAACATAACATTATCCGTAAAAAATTAAGAGTCGGTTGTGTTTTTTAGTTCTTATTACATGACAAAATAATGCTATTTTAATTGCAGTAATATGATTTAAAACAAAACATGAGTAATTAAACTTGACAAATGGGAAAACAATGTTGGTTTCCATCATTTACCTTAACATAGGAACCAATTTATGATTTTATATTTTATATTCATGTTTTGCACTTATCTAATATGTGCAAAGCAGGAATATAACATATGTATATGTTACACATCTAATAAGGACAAAGCAGGTTTCGATTAATCATATGGATCCTCGTGAATCGCAGAAGATTTAATCGATTGATAACATGATATGCCATAAAATAACAATATTTACACGTAAACAATGGCACACGCATGAATATACCATTTTGAATTTTTAATCAATCTAAGCTGTAACGTAGAAATATATCAACATTTCATTGTAGCCATATATTAACTCCTTAAATAGTTTGGGTTATTGTTTTTGTCATAAAACGTGAGAGATCCTTCACTGTCATCAATGTCAAAAAATCCACAGAATTTACAATGTTTGCAATCACTTCATCCATTAATTGTGATGACATAGAAAATGGTACGTATAAGCCATCCACCATCTTGCATCACTTACCATTATTTACTTGAAACAACATGTCGGATACCACAGATTACATATCTCAATTCGCCGTTGAAACAGTGCTACCACACATTAGATACCACCGTTTGCAGGAAAAAACGATTTTAGCTAAAATTTCAGTTGACATGGTCTACACTGGGGCAGTTCAAATACTATTAGTAATAATCGGAAAGGAGAGGTCTGTAAGAGGCCAATACAAACAGAAAAATTGAAAGAGTGGAAGAGGACATACTATTTTTTGCAGTCAGTGACATTGTTGGTGCATATTTTATCGATTAAAACAATTTAAAAAAAGGATTTAAAAATTTAATGAATTGTTCTATCGTTTCTTAATTCCCCCTTTGGCCGCCTGCAAATGTAAGAGCGTTAACTATTTTTTTTTAAATCCATACTCTGTCAAACATCACAGTAAACTATTGTGCAGGGAAAGTACCCATAGACTTTTTATATTCGAGTTTCTTCATTGCCATAGCTACTAAAATATCTATTTTACTTACCAGACCTTAAAAAAAAAGAAAGATTGTGATTGATTGTACACGTAAAAAAATGAGTTTTGCTTATTTATTAAGTATCTCTTTAAATTATTGGTAATCCATTAAAAAATGGAATTGCAGGCCGTTTACTGAACTTTTAGTAAATTCGTGATATTATCGTAACACGTGTTTATGCACCTGCGTTTTTCTTAATAATGTATAATAACAAAATGCGAAAACGTTTTTATGAACTCGTGTTCCGATAGTGTGACAGTACCTTGGTATTTTACAAAAAAAAATATCAGAAAACCTATCAATTCAGTCGTTAAGGGCCTGCAATTCTTTTCTTCAGGATTACAAATATTGAATAAATATGAAATTAGCTATATTTTTATTACTATTTTTTCTCCATGTAAAACAAAATATTATAGTATAAATATAACCCAATCTAATTACTGTATAAATTCATTTTTTTATTGTTTCAATGCTTTGCAATTAATTTGCTGTTGCAATTAAATTCATTAACATCTAACACCAAACATAACCTACCCCATTGCAAGCCCAAGATATTTTAACGACGTCACATCCGACAGGAAACCATTAAATGCTTCGTCACGATCCAAGGTTCTATTCCGACAAATAGGGGTCGTACATCATCCCTCAAGGGCGCCTAATCGACCACGTGGGCTTTTGGTATACGGTGTTTTATTCTGCAGAGGAGATTTATCTCAGAGGGGATTTGAGTCGAGCTTTCTGAATCAAGAGATGTCTCGGAATATCAATTGAGAGCTCTTCTCGTATGGAATGCTGGGATTTGAGGAAATTTTAAGTTAGAGAGTCGGACAATGAGCAAAAAATTTTATATTTTTTGCATGGCTTAATAGATATATTCAAAGTATAACAGAAACTTTAAAAAAAAATAATGTAATGTTGTCTTTCGGTTTTTTAAGATTTCTTTCATAAATACATATATATAATTTTTTATTTTTTATTATTTATTACATACTTTACAAATATAAGGCACAAAGTCCTGATAAACTGCTTTTTAGCAGTTTGTTTTACGGGTTCTTTACATTATAAATCTTATTATTTTGAATTTACAGTTACATTTTCACAATTATATGTATAAATTTAAAAAAAAAAAAAAAAATTACAGAAATATAGCAAAATAAAATTATGAAAAACAAAAATAACAATATTTAAAGTCTTTAGAATAATATATCACTGTAAGTTAATACAAATTAATTCTTTCAGTAAGCCAAGTCTTCAGTAAGTTAATCGATTGTTTGTTTTGGGCCCAGTTTTTAATTTTGGCAGGTTATATATTAAAACAACTGGGTATCATATAGTTTAACGTTCTTTGTTCACATTTATTTGTATGCTTAGGTACAATAAGTCCTTCGTTAAAGTGACTTTATGAGTTGAATAAAAGTTAGAATACTAAGCCTTAAGTGGGTGGGTTTTGAGCATTTTGCCTCCCTTTATCAAAAAAGGTTAATATCTACACATTATTTTTTCTATATCGAACGATCATTCAGTAGGTACCTTCTCTCTTCTCTTTTTTCAAATTGTTACCCAAACTAACACAGAAATAAGTGTCGTTACGCGGGTGATCTGTTGTGGTAAATACAAATTAATACTTTAGCAGTTAATAAAAATAAACTTTTTTAACCAACACCTGTGCCATTGGTCACCCCAAACGTATGTATCTGTCATGAGAAATAGTAATAATGAAGAGAGACTGGAAAACTTTGAGTGCTTTTTTATATCTTAATTGTTGCCCTTCTTAAATGCTGTCTGTTTCATACAAGACAAGACATCAGTCGCCAGTCACAAACATGAGTCAAGAAACGAATAACATTTTGGTAAAATTAGTAATTAAATTTCGTTCCTTAGCCTTACAGAACCTTTAGTGGTAAAAATATGCCATTGGAGAGATCAACCGATATAAGTGTTTTGCAGGTGTGTCTGCGTATCCGAAATGATATAAATTTTCGTTACTTCTGGCGAATTTAATCAAACACAATATATTTAAAATGTTGCTGATTCAAAAGATAACAATCCCATAAAGAAAACAAGTCGTTAGTGTTCATTATTTGACCGACTACAAAGTTAAAGCAACAAAAAATCGAGAGAGTTCAGCATAAATGTATAAGATTGATCAATTATAAATTAGGAATTCCAGTGGAAGATCTTAATTACACTTTTTAAATGGACTTGTCATCAAGGCGCGCAATGACTGATTTAGATTGTCTTTTCAAAATAGCGAATGGCAGATTGGACGCTATGGATTTAACGAATCTTATTAACTATCGAGTACCCACGCGTAAAACAAGACAGACTGCTCTCTTAAATATTCCAAAGTCTGCATATATTTATTTAGAAAATTCGCCAATTCAGAAGCTACACAGACTAAATTATAATTGTAGTTCAATCGATGTTTACCGTCACCACTAGGTGACCAATCTAAAAAACAATATTTGCAATTGATACATAACCAACCTTTTTTTTTCAAGTTCCATAAAATACCCAATCGTACGTAATATTAAATATAAGTTTTTCATTAAATAAGAATTACCCGAATGACGTTTTTTATGTAGCTAATTTTATTATTAAGGACTATAGCGTAGGAGCGATTACATTTTTCATACATTATTTTAATGCCATCTGCACTTTAAAAAAATATTTATTTTTTCTCTCTTCTTATATTAGAACATCTAAATAGAAAATTGTATTTACGATGTATTATGTTCATTTTTGGTTTTTTAATTTTTAGCACTTTTCTATGCAGTAAATCATGTAAAATATGTATAATTTTTTTATTTTTATATTAACTCCACACAGGAGGCCCTGAAGAAAATAATTTCCCTCAGGGCCTATGTCATCTTTGGGGATACTGTGTGAAGGGTCTTTTTGTGGAGAGGAAGGAGTGAACATGGGTATTGAAGAGTCCCATGTTGTAGGAGGGGGGAAACACAGAGGCCGGCAGTTCGTTCCACAGCCGAGCTGTTGAACTTATGGACGAATCGTATCATGTGCCCATCAGAGTGTTAACATTAATAACAAATAAATAATTGTATCAAGCTAAGGTAGAAATAACTGGCATCAGAATATGTGCGAATAAAAATACATGCAATGAATGCTGTCGCTGTCAGAATACGTGGATTTTTCGTTTTGTGAAAGAGACCGTGCATTAGAAAAACGGTAAAATATTTAATCAAATGGACAAAGAGGAAAAATAATTTTTCATTCAGCATTCAATGAACAAAACTTCAAAGAAAACATCTGTTCTTCGATTCAACTATATTTATGGTCGGTAGAACTGAAAAACGGATTACAAATTCTAAGAATTTTCGTAACATGATGTATGCTGAACAGCTTCTTACTGGGTAATTCTGTAGTTGAGACAATGATTCCTGGAAATTCAACGTCGTTGCTACAGAGAAAATACAGATTGAAAACTAGCAAAGGCTGTCGTGATTGCTTTTCAGGTATTGAACCGTGTTGTTTGACAAGCGTAAGTGCACTCCTTAGCAGAACTACAAATCAATTTACTGCAGGCTTACCTCCTTTGCAACACATTTTTCAGAGCTTAATGTTTATGACTTGTGAAAAGCGGGAGCTTTCGATAGTAAACTGCTCACTTTCTAATTAAAAAAAAAAAAACAAATTTTCAACTCTCCAAAATACTAAGAATCGCTAATTTTGTACCTGAAATACAAGCAGTTGACAAGGACAACTACTGTTATTTGTTACAATACCGAAGAATACAAATAATATATTACCACCGAGTCATAAAACATCTTTTTGGTGTTTTGGTTTCTTTATACAAAATGTTTTTGATAAGAAGTAAAAGTTTAAAAAAAACACAGTATTTTTTTAACTAGAATTTTTTAAAAGCTTCACAGCCCTTATTAGAAATAACGTCGTGAATTTCATTTAACTATGATTTCTAGAATGTAAAAAAATATCCATAAATTATAAACGCTTCAAAGTTGTAGGTATATTGAAATGTTTCCTTTTTGTTTGGATTGTTTACGTCTTTCATGTAGATTCCTACAAAGGCAAATGGCTTCAAAATAATCAAACCAATTTTAAATTTATACTGATATTTTGATGGCCATTTGAAAAATAATTTTATTTTCATTCTGCGTTTAATATTTTCATTTAAGTTAGAAAAATATTAAATATTTATTTAGGTTTAGCATACAACAATTCAGCAATTCACCGCAAATTAATATAAAATGGAAACTAGCAATAACTGTAATGCTATCACTTGTTGTGACATCTCTTCAATATTAAATAAAATTACAATGCCATTCAAAGTATAATAGAACAATTGGAAATTTTCGGGGGAAACTTTACTGAGAAAACTGCCAGGGTTATCATTAATTATAATTTGACATCTCTTCGGAAATGTGATAAAACGCGTTAGCAATTCAAATTCAAAACAGATAATTTATGATGTAGGTACTCTTGCTGAATTCAAATACTTTGTCCGGTCGTTGGCTGAGTTGACATCGCATTTGGGTCCCACCCAGGCGTAGTGTGTTCAATTCCTCGGCTGGCTACGTCCTCCATCACAACACAAGCAACATTTTTCGTTAACTGTGGTGGTAGTAGGAGATTTTCAAATATTGTGGGGTTATTCGTAACCCGGGAATTTTTATCTTTCTTTTAAAAAAATTGCAATAAGATTCGAATGATTCCATAATACTTGATTCCCTATGCCAGTTAATCCCTCGGATACTTGATCCCCCAAAGGATTATTTCTGATGTACGTCCTCATTGGTGAAGTGACTATGCAAAGTCCAGTACAGTTCAAATGTTCTTAATTTGTTCGTAACCCGGTAATGTTTGTCTTTCTTAAAAATGGTCATCTTCAATATTTTAATTCGTAACATGAATATATTAAAGCAAATTATATGTAGGTATGTAATATGTTAATAATACTTATTTATAATGTTCACAAGAGAGTAGGGGTTAAAATAAATATGTTAAACAACAACAACGACTAAAAAACAGGAGACGATGAGGTTCGGGTCAAGCGAAGTCAAATGAAAACAAGAGAGTCGAAATGTTAGTAAAGTTCTATTTCTTACAGCTAAATATATCCAAAATCTTTGTAATGATATTATTATAGTCGTTATTTTTGCATGAGAACAAGTGGTTGGGTAGAAGGTTTAGTTGGTTCTTTGGAGAGAAAATATGCAGTGCGGACAATTCATGTTGAAATAATTATTTGAAACCGTTATTTTTATTTTTATATCTCCCTCTGAGTGTGCGGTAATATGGTATTCTATATTTTATATGGATGTAAGTAATAGGAAAGTGGGGAAAAGAAAAAAGGTTGAAGAAGGGTGTCCTGGTGATAGCCAAAAGAAGAAAGAACTAGAAAGAGAAAAAATTATGTAAGTATGTAGTTACATAGATTCTTTGTTATGTGAACACTGCTTAACCGTCCGATGGGCAATATACTTATACCCACGGAAATAGGTGGCTTCTTACTTCTAGCAATAGACCTGTGGCCTAGCCATTCCATTTAAGAGGTGTGGGCTATCAAAATAGTTTTATATAAAGGCAGGTGTGCACATAATGTGTATGAACGCTTAAATATCTTGTGTATTGTGATGAATACTTGTTGGATACATTTTTTTTAATAAAGACAAATATTCCCGGGTTACGAATAACCTGAAAATATTTTAAAATCTCCTACTACCACCACAGAAAACTGAAAATATTGCTTGTGTTGTGATGGAGGACTTAGCCAGCCGAGGAATTGAACACACTACGCCTGGGTGGGACCCAAACGCGATGAAAACTCAGCCACTGACCGGTCAGAATATTGAATATATGTTGTATATATGTTGAATATATGTTGTATTTGTGTATACAGGGTGTATCGGCACGTACCCGACAAACTTTAACCAGCTATTCCTTAGCACATTTGGAGTAAAAAATGTTTTTGGCACTTTGCTGTCCGGTAACATTTTTTTTTAATAAAAAATTTACTATTCATATTTTCACCACATGTCACCAATGTTTTATCCTTTGTCAAAGTTTGAAAACCCGTCTGGCAATATTTTGTTCGAGTTTCGTTGAATAATGTACGTACGTACCTACGTTGGCGCGCTTTTATAATCACAACCAAATGGCACGGCACCATTCGTCTCATTTTTAACTATTATTATTTAGTGTGTACGAAAGAGCGAGGAGACTTTTTAACACACTTGCTAATACAGCTGTTGAACACGAGAAACAATGCAAATGACAGTGACGGAGTGTGGATTTTTTATTTATTTTTTGTTTTTAATGGAAAAAAAAATGTTACCGGACAGCAAAGCGCCCATAACATTTTTTACTCCAAATGTGCTGAGGAATAGCTGGTTAAAGTTTGTCGGGTACGTGCCGATAAACCCTGTATAACGAGACAAACACCCTGTTACATTACCAACGATGGCAAGTCCTGTTTCTATTAGAATTCTAGCGTAAAAAGTCGAGTGAAGTAAAAAGTTATCGCAGTATTATAATTATATATTATATTATATTATATTATTATCTGTTCGGCCGATACAGCAATACTTGTCAACTAAATCGAACACCACTCCTTCACCTTGATTCTCTTCACGATCAGTGCCTAGAAGTTTTCCTGTATAAATTTGACCTCTGAGCGGGTATTTGGTATCCGAATCGCAAACCCACCAGACCTTGATTCCATATGCGATGGCCTGTCCTGGCCATGTGGTACGTATTTGAAGCTATGTTTTAATTTTTTTTCATTCTGCCAACTAAAGACAAACTCACCGGTAGTAAAACCGTTCGATACAGCTCGCCGAGATGGCCTGGGTAAGCCACTTTGACCCTTGAGTTTCAATTGCTGAGTGATCAGTGCCAGTGGGACTATAGCATCCACAATTGGGGTATATTGTGAGGCTAAAAGGGGTGGATATCACGCCACATTTGAAAAGGTCACTCTAGAACGATATAAGTAAAAGCCCACAAACAAACAAAAAAAACAAGTCGCAAAAATCTTAATTCTATAAACATGTCAATGGTAAGATGAACATCCATATTATCAAACACAAAAAATTTGCACTTCGGATTTACGAGAGTTAACAATGAAGACTTCAATCCCTTTACGGAGTGTTTCCATTATTAAAGATTTGGAAATACAGCCCTGAAATGCTACAACTAAATGGATCATCCAATGTGCATGGTCTGTGCAGGAGATTATAACAAAAGCGAGTGCAAATCTCTGGAGTTGCCACCCAAATATATAATAGCTGCCAATCATCAAACTACCATAAAGAATCAATCAATCAATCTCAATCAAGAGTAACATAAAATAAATTGAACACTGAACGGTTAATGAAATAATATACTTTCAAGTCTTTTCACATAGAAAAAATAAAATATTATGTATAGTTTTTGGAATAACTTTAGTAAAACCTTAAATTGTAATATTTAATTATTGAAGACAATATTAGCAAATCTTAAACGAGAATTTGAAACAGAAACATAAGAAAAAGATACGGTCGCACCTAGGACTTGAGCCCAGGACCTTTGCCTGGCCGGGGCGCCGCTCTATCAACTGAGCTAATAGGGCCCCTTTCTCCTTAGGTCATATTTAACTGTATAATAAGAACTTCTAATAAACACTACCAACATTATCTTTACTGTCTTACCGCAAATTGTTATTGGCTGCTATCTTTATGTAAGATCGCAAGATTCAACTCGAACTAAATGCAATCTGGATAGTATCTTCGATAAATATATCCTATTTTTATTTTTAATGTGCGACATCTATTGACTTTTTTGCGAGTGTATGATGAATATTTTTTTTGAATAACTTAATGAGTAAAATCACAAATTGTAATATTTAACTATTGATGACAAATATTTGCGGTTCTTAAATGAAAATTTGAAACGTGAATCAGAAAAGATATGGTCGCGTCTAGGACTTGGGCACAGGACTCTCGGCTTGCTGGGCGCCGCTCTACCAACTATGGGCGCCGCTCCACCCTATAATAATAACAATAGATTATTATCTCTAATCTCGCTATCTCTAAGTAAATACCAAAGAAGATTACTACATTTCCACCAAAGTCATTTTTAATCCAAGACTCAAACACGAATTATAAGAATTTACCTGCAGATGTTGATTTTCGTAGGGGTCAAAACGTTATATCCTCATGATTGAAGACCTTCCACATGTGTTCAGGCGAGCAAACATAAGAAGGTGGTCTGTAGTAAGTATGGTCCACGGAGTTCACCACCAGATCGGATCGGATCTGAAATTCAATCCACATAAAATATTTTCTCATGAATTTCATATTTCCACAAACAATGTTCATTCATCGCAGTGTGTTTTCCGCGTTCGTGGGTGGACGATTCCACCGGTGATGCAAGAACAATAAAAGGACATTGTTGATTGCTTTGATAAATAATAAGTTTTATTTTTTGATCACCTTTTATGTTTATTTATAAATGAAACCTTATTTTCTTACCCATGCCTACCAGATTCATGTTTTCATCAGGACAAACTATGGGTTTGTGATTATATATTATAATTCATTAAATAATAAACGAGCTTCTAAGATTATTCGTAAAATTTTAAATCAAAAATTTTGTTTGTAGATTTTATTACTGGGTCTAGCATATTTACAATTACTTGATATTTATTCGTTTCTAACCAGAGTCGGTGAGATTATTTCAATAAAAACATAAACAGATAATTTCACTAGTAAATATTTTCAAATGTGCAGCTTTACAACTATAGTAAATAATTTAAAAAATATATTATGTAGTATTGAAAATATAAAACTTTAAAATTATTACAAAATTAAAATTACAGCTGTGCAGTACGTTTAAAGTTGGAAACAATAACATTCTATTGACTAAATAAGTATTAAAAAGTACCTATACAGTCACAATAATAAGATGACCAAACTCAAAGTGACAACAAGAATAGTACGTATAATCGTAAACAATTAATAGATCATTATAATAAAAATAGGTGAATGCTTACTAAATACTAATCCACCCCCGATTGGGGTATGTTTAAAGGCTGAAGGGTATAGAGAGGAGAAGGAGATTGGGAAGGGGAAGGTGGAGAGATACCCGGCTATTCAAATTTGGTCACTAAACATGGATTAAGCCGATTCAAGTATCGTTTTGAATATTAGTAGTAATCTCTCACCAGTGTGATAATGAGAAGAAATCTAATAATATTATTGCTGGGACTGGTAGATTTAGACACCTCAATATAGGGCACGCCTTGGTGGATTTTGTTCATATACGTGAATAATTGAGGCTCTGTTAGTAATTACGAATGGATGCTAAAAAAATACTTTAATATCTGAATGGTTTAAATTACGCAAATAAATAGAGTCAACTTTCTACTACAGACAGTCCTCAGGGAAACGATTTAAGATATTAAAGTATTTTTTTAGCATCCATTTGTAATTACTAAAAGAGGTTGACTCTATTTATTTGCGAAATAGAGTCAACCTCTGTTGGTAATTACACAATATTCTAAAATAAAATCAGAATCTTACGGACGCTGGACGTACTCGTGAAGTGAAGAAGTCATGCACACAAATATGCGACGCGCGACTTTGGTGTATTGGTCAGACCTAATGTTTAATTTGCCCTAGAAAATCTCTACAATTTTCAGCGCCCAACGTAATGACGGACCTACTGTCAAATTTTCCCTAGCAGACCTAGAAGATTGATCTTTGTTTTTTTTATTATTATTTCTGATTTATGTATCACTAAAATCTTAGATGTTTCTAGAGAGATCCCTCGGGAAGTTACTAATTCATTGTCTAGAAAAATAAAATCTGGTGCCTATTCAAACCGTTTTACGTAAAATGTTTTAATGGTAAGGTACTATTTTTATTAATCATAAATTTAAATAACTTACATCGCTCTAAAAAATATATTAAAAAAAACACATTTGACTGAGGATTGACCCTTCCTCCCCAGGGACTGACAAACATGGGCGAACAGCGCTATCAGTTAAGCCAAATCTTAATTTTATTGATCCGAGATTTATTTCGTACATTGCTGTAAATTTTTATAATATCATCCAATTTTAGAGAAACCGGTATCTGTTCGCGATAGAATCATCTATTGACAACAAGTGTATCTTCTGAGTTTCAGCTCAATCGGATGTTGTGAAGTGGATTGATTTTCAAATTTTTATTTTGAAATTCTAATGGTTTTTTGTAATAAATACACAAATTTTCCCCTTGCTTCAATAAAAAGCCTGCATATATTTTTTTTTACATATAATACCCCTTTTCCTTTCTCCAAGAGAATATTTCATCCCTGCGCTCTAGTTTATGCACTTATGTGGTTTGGAGAGGTTTGCACGGATAATAAGGCAAACAGTGATGTTTATCTAGGTCAGTCCTTTTTGCAGAAATATTCTTCAAAATAAAATTATAGTGGACGGGAATTCGTTTGAAAAAGCTTGTCTTTAGATTGTGTTTTTTTATTGCAAAAATATTGTCATCTACTATTTTTATTGCTTATAAGGTTATGTAATCAAAATGATAAACACAGTATGAATATTATCTTGTAAAGTTTTAGGGAGTTTATATTAAACGGTACACTTTTTTTTCTTCTTCTTTTATATGGTGGAGGGGTCAACATCTAGGTCAGTGAGCCAGTCTAGGGTCTCAGGCGTTACTCTGTGGACCTCATCATTCCCACCGGGGAGTGAATGCAGCGGGCATTCGTTGACCACATGTGGGGTGGTATGCACCGTACCGCATTCTCACATCAATGACTCTTTAAGGCCCCCATCTGTGTATCATATAGGCACAGCGGCTGTGACAGGACCTTATCCTATTGATGTCAGATCAAAGTTTACGAGACAGTGAGAATCCAGACTGTCTCTCATTGGGATAGTGCACGAGATGAGCATTTCTCGCGTCGGCCGATTGCCACTCAAGTTTCCACCTATCTTCTGGAGTGAGAGGTAATTGGAAGAGCCTCTCTCCTTCTATCTAGGAAGGTTTTTGGGACTTGAATCGGCATGCAGGGTGAGAGACAACATCATTGTGAAAATTAATTGCGCTTTTTTGCATTTTCTTATTCCCTCAGTGTTTCAATTTATCGCCTCATATTTAGTTCGGTTTTATTTGCAAATACGGGAGCCAAGAAAGAGGTGTTAATTTTGGTACCACTGAATAACAATATTTATCCATAGCCAGAAAAAGAAGTATTGACAAGATTCGTATGAATTTCATTTTGATTAGTTATTATGCCGAAATGTCACTTGCGGGTTAAGGATTTTTCGTTAGATTATCGTGTCAGTCTATTGATTGGCGTACTGGGACATTGGTCATAGTGAAAATAGTCTCTGCGATCAGCTGGGAATGCGTCATAAGTGGTTGATTTTAAATTTATAATTATTCACGCTAATGTTAGCTCAAATGTTCATAAGATACTGACATCTCCTTCCAATTGATATATGTATATTTAAATTTGAAACCGCACAGGAGTCCCAACTTTTCCCAACCGCCTGGAGCCAGTGAGACTATGACATCCCCAATTGGGGTATGTTGTGAGGCTCAAGGCAGTGAAGAGGGAATGGAGATCGGGAAGAGGATGTTGGGGAAGTACTTGGCTATTCAGATCTGGTCACCAGTGAGCCTATAGTATCCTCAATTGGGGTATGTGTGAGGCTTAAGGTAGTGAGGAGGGGAAGGAGATTGTAAAAAGGAAGGTTGAGAAGTATCACCAGACGCACACAAAGCTATTTCAAGCAATATTTCAATTCTGAAAGGTGGTCTTCAGAATTGGTCAACACCAGGTCGATATTGAGAGTACCTCCTACTCTGGAACTTGCTGCAAGTATTATATATATTATTTTAAACGGGTTATTTGTGAAATACCACAAATGAGTTAAATAAAATTCTATCATTTGCTATTTGTTTTTTGGGTCTTTGATAATATTATCAATCATTAATCTCATTTTCCCATTAAACTCTAACCGAACAAAACGCGAGCGGTAAACCCATTAAAAATATAAAACACCACAAAGCGTTAAAACCATAAACCCCCCCCATGAAACCACATCTAATGGAATTCTTTTCAGAATAAGTCGTTAAATTCCATAATACAGCGTTGAAATAATGGCTCGTCGAGGTAAAGGCTTTATCCCCTTCAGAGCGTGGGTTACAGCCTTTACTAGTAAGTCTATGTGAAATATCAACAATAAAACTTACTGCTCTAACGCTTAATTGGAAAGCTCCGCTATGATGTTGCAGGAGCACTTTGAGTTTAAGTCATATTTAATGAAAATTTAATGCCGGCGCCAAAGGGTTTAAAGTTCATTGGAGCCTTTTTAGCTAAAAACGCCAATTAATAAAGCATTTGAAAGACGGTTATGAAGTTCTCAGTAATTTAAAATGCAAGCAAGAATGCCTGACTTTCATAGATTTGGATAAGTACGTCATTAGAAGATCCTTAATTTAAAACGCAGGATCGTAATTTGAATAAGCGAAGAAAAACCCAAAAAAGAAATAAATGTAAAAAAAAATTAAGAGTTTTTTCCGCCACCGGGGCTTAAACTAATCACGATCTTCTTCTATTCGGGCTTTATTTCTAACCACTGAGCTTGTGCGTCAATCTTCAGATCATACTGAAGGCTTTCTCTAATGTTTTTTTGTTTATAATTACAAAGAAAATATCATTAAATTTAAATACCTAAAACAATTTGACACCCTTTTATTTAATGGAGTTTTAATTGACTCTTTCCAAAACCGACAGAGCAATAATTATCACAGTAAATTGGTTTCAAACAAATTTACGTCTAACGATTGATAATGATTGGTGTCATATTAATACGTATACAATATTTATTTAATTATACTATCCCTCAAAATATTAACATAATATGAAATTGCTTAATGCGATTAAAATCCAATAAATCCACGTAGATTTCATCGTTCATTCCATATTTTTAGGTTCAATAAATTAGGCATATTTTGGCAAGCCATTGCTCAAAACGTGTTAGAAAACTTGGCATAATATGTCGAAAATTGCTCGAGTAATTGTAATTTTTATGATAAGCCACACAATATAAATATATTCATCTGTTACGGTTATAGGTACCTATCAGTTCTACGAACTTATACGTATGTATGTACACTGAGAAAAATGAGTACGGCTTTTCTATCAAGACACTGTTAAAAATATGACTACATGACCATTTTCTAATAATATGGTAGTCATTCAGAATATTTGTGAAAACATGTTAATGCAGGTGTCAATGTAATTGACGAGATGCGAACATATTATTATTTTGAAGGACACGTGTTAGGACTTCCTCATAACATATTCGTACTTTACTGGTGGTTTGTTGTGAAATTTGTCTAATCATTCGTTATATACCTGTACTGGCATTTTTAACGAGAAAACGAATAATTTAACAAGATTTTTAATGAATTAACAATATTTAATATCAGTAAGTTTTCTCTGGTTCTGTTTGCAATGACTATTATTTTGAAAAAAACGACTCGTACTTATATAATTCTTTGATGTCTACAGAGTGCACTAAGTTTATTGACTATTTTTTTCTGTTGGTATTATTTCACAAAGGCTTTTTCGCCGTTCATGGAGATTAATCTGCGGCTTACCGATGCTTTTCTAGCGACATGGTTTATGGGTCTGGCTTACAAAATGAAATTGCTCTGTCTACAAACTGGTGCTTTGATAACTGTGTTTTAAAATTGTGTCAAGCTTACAACTAATTCAAGGGTTCTCAACTGAAAAAAGTTTAGAACCCTTTGTGTCGAATATGAAAAATTATTTTATTGCATTTAATATCAATTGCGCCTAAAGTTGCACACCTGCAAGTTTGATGACTCCTTTTGCCAAATCATAATATTTACCAGTTGAAAAATGCATCAATCTGTTACCAGGCGGCAAAAAGACAAAATAGCTTCGATAACCCTATTTTCTAAAACGAAATTAAAATATTGACAAAGCCAGTTGCCGGGCGAAATATTATTCGCACCACAATACCCGCATTCTGAAAACGTAAACATGTTTTTGCAAGCTGACGTCACACAAACGCTTGTAGGAGATATTATAAATAGCCGAGTAAAACAAAATATTGGCGGATTCAATTTTTAAAACTAAGAGTAGCGACAACGCCGGTAACAACGCAATCTGTTCTTGTAATTTCATCTGAAATCTGTATTCGTTTCTGTTACTCCATCACGGCACAATCATTTTATAGATTACAACTATGTGCAATAAGCTGTTTACTGCCGGCACTCTATCAGTTGAGCCAGACGCATCTGTCATCATTACAATAATGGGGCGTCTCCGTGTGCCGGCCCTTACAATCAAATGATTATGCCGCCGCTGAATTCTTGCGACTAAACCAGCTACAGATGCTGACAACCTAAAGGCTGACGAATACCCGCTGGCTACTGACTGAACTAACCAGTGCTGCTGATAACTTAGAGGCTGTCCAATTCTTGCTGGCTACCGACTGAATTATCCATTGATGCTGACAACCTAGAGGCTGGTCAATTCTTCCTGGATATCAACTGAATTAGGCACCTATGCTGAGCACTGATGCTGACAACCTAGAGACTGGCCAATTATTCCTGGCTACCGACTGAATAAGCCATTGATCCTGATAACCTAGAGGCTGGCCAATTCTTCCCGGCTACCGACTGAATTAACCACGGATGCTGTATAGTTTTCGCAGACAAAACTGCAGACAGTGCATTTTATAAGTAGGTATGCTATTTTTATACTCTTCTTCACTCTTTGAAACAACCTAAATATTTGGAGGTTTGAACGATACAATAAATTCATAATTCATGCCACGATAGTTGTTGTTCTCTGACCTAATTCAACAAAACAATGGGTATTTTCGTTTAATAGTGACAAAAAAGAAATAATTTTAGACGAGATGAACTTAGATAGGAGTTAATTATAGTCTAGCCCTGAAAATATTTAGTAGATACAGATTTATAAAACAAAGTAAAGTCCATCTGTCGGGAATTAAACCCGATATCTCCAAATCAACTTTTCAAAAAATTATTTAAGCCCTTAAGGCTTACATAAAATATGTTTTATTTTTACGCAGATACTAAAAAATAGATTTTTTTTATTCCCAGCTATATAAATTTATTTTTATCTAAAACCGTACAAGAGTCCCAACTGCTCTTATCTGTCTGGAACCAGTGAGACTAAGAAATTCCCAATTGGGGTATGTTGTGAGGCTGAACATAGTGGGAGGGCAAGGAGATTGAGAAGAGGAAAAAGGGGAAGTACCTAGCTATTCAGATCTGATTACCAAACACGTCCAAAGCCATTTCAAGCAACGTTTCAATTCTGAATGGAGGTCTTACACCAGGGTATACTGAGAGTATATTCCACTCTGGAACGTGCCGCAAATACACTTTTTACGTGTATTTGCGGCACGCAAATACGATTTTTCAAATAAATAAAATTTTGAAATAAAAAATTAATAAAAATACAATTATTTGCGAACGCAGGGATTTGAACCCGCGTCCTCCAGTTTGCTAGTCAAGAGCCTTGCCCCTTGACCAGGGAGGCCGTCATCGACTAAAATATGAGATGTACACTTCAATGTTTCCATATTTGCACTATAGCAAACAATAAAATATAAAAAAACTTGATGGAATCAAAATTAATCGTTACTTCTACAGCAAATACAAAGAAAACAGAAATAAAAGTATATACCTACACCTACAATAAAAATCAATATCAATAAAAAAAGTAAAAAATGAAAATCACCAAAAAAGTATGTTTCTGGTTACGGGTTAATATTTTCATGATAACATGATCCTTTAGAAAATAGTAATTTCATGAAAAGGAAACAATCACGTGACTGGTGATACAATGGCGAAAGGGGAAACTGGAGGCAGGTTTTGGTTCTATTTGGTTTTTTAATTATCACTAACCTTTACTGTGATTCAGTGTCACTTCAGTTGAGTATATTTTATGCATGTTTTTATATTGGTTTAATTTACAGAGAAATATCTTTATGATCATACTTATATTCTAAAATGTTCAAAATGTGGATGAAATACATTTTATGGGGTAACTGAATCTCGTTTTCCTCGGAGTATCGTAAAATGTCATTTACATTTTTCCGGAAATGATCTCAAACGAAATAAAAAACCAAACCAATTGAATTTCAATCATTGATATGCTTTTTTTAACAATTTGTGGTATTTTATGACAATCAGTTAGTTGTAATTCCTAAGTACAATTCGAATTCATTTCTAAGTGATATATATATATATATATATATATATATATATATATATATATATATGTGGGAAGCATAGAATGAGGACAGTTTTTCGAGCGCGCCCATACTTCGGGGACATTTGTATAGTTTGGGGACAGGCCCAAAGTATCTGTCCCCAAACTAACACTTTGCATTATATACGCAAAGCATAGATTGAAGCCAATTTTAAAATTATGCAGAAGGCATGCTTTGAGCCATACATTACTAAAATATCCATAGATGCCACTATCGTTTCGTTCTCAGATTTTTGAAATTTTCTATTGTGAATTTTCGAATTAGCAAAGGCTCGGTACCTATTTACCTAATTTATGTTTGTATTCTTTTTCGCTTGCTTTTGTCGGAGAATGTCGCATTTTTAAACCCGGTGTCCGCATTGTTGGTATTATTTTTTCTCATTAGATAATAATAAAATTAATATGCTCGTACATAATTTGATGGTGTATTAAAAACTGATTTTAAAATAATCTAATAAAAATAATTACACATATTACGTTTGTGCAAACATTAAAAAAAAAAGTTTTTTTTTTGGTTTTAGGCATTCCACCCTGAAAAGAGTGCTTTGTGAAAAAAAAAATACTTCCATAATTTTTAATCATATTACAGATACCTGTATTTTCAAAATAAATTTATTTTCATACTTTGACAATGTGGGCTTCACTACCCGTACTGAGTTTTATACTTTTTATTTTTATAGTTTTTTTTCTTCTAGGTACCTATTCAAAAGTATAAATGTATGAAAAATAATAATGAGAGGTACATACTTCCTACTCTCATGTTACGTGAATAATGCAATAATAATATAACTATAAAAAAAGAATTCAGAAATCGCGGGTTCAAATTACGGCGTGCAATTTGCATAATTTCACAATATTTATTTGTTGAAATAATACGTTAGTACCTACCTATATGGTATAGGTATTTGCGGCAAATTCAAGAATGGTAGATAGGTACTTTCAGTATCGCCATGTTACTTGAATAATGCAATATTTTAAATAACTACAAAATAGTTGTTCATTGTTTCGCCGTTGAGATTGAGATTACGATCCTTGGCTACGAATTCGGAGGTCGCGGGTTCAAATTACGTCGTGCGCAAGTAAATTTTATTTGATAAATTTCTATAATTTCACAATACTTATTAGTTTTAAATAATTCGTTCGTACCTATATGGTATATTTGCGGCAAGTTCAAGAATGGTAGATAGGTACTTTCAGTATCGCCATGTTACGTGAATAATGCAATATTTTAAATAACTACAAAATAGTTGTTAAATTTTTCGCCGTGGAGATTGAGATTACGATCCTTGGCTACGAATTCGCAGGTCGCGGGTACAAATTACGTTGTGCGCAAGTAAATTTTATCTGATAAATTTGTATAATTTCACAATATTTATTTGTTTAAATAATCCGTTAGTACCTACCTACATGGTATATTTGCGGCAATTTCAAGAATGGTGGATAGGTACTTTCAGTATCGCCCTGTTACTTGAATAATGCAATATTTTTAATAACTAGAAAATAGTTAATAACTACAAATAACTACAAAATAGTTGTTCATTGTTTCGCCGTTGAGATTGAGATTACGATCCTTGGCTACGAATTCGGAGGTCGCGGGTTCAAATTACGTTGTGCGCAAGTAAATTTTATTTGATGAATTTGTATAATTTCACAATACTTATTAGTTTTAAATAATTCGTTCGTACCTATATGGTATATTTGCGGCAAGTTTAAGAATGGTGGATAGGTACTTTCAGTATCGCTATGTTACGTGAATAATGCAATATTTTAAATAACTACAAAATAGTTGTTCATTGTTTCGCCGTTGAGATTGAGATTACGATCCTTGGCTATGAATTCGGAGGTCGCGGGTTCATATTACGTCGTGCGCAAGTAAATTTTATTTGATAAATTTCTATAATTTCACAATACTTATTAGTTTTAAATAATTCGTTCGTACCTATATGGTATATTTGCGGCAAGTTCAAGAATGGTAGATAGGTACTTTCAGTATCGCCATGTTACGTGAATAATGCAATATTTTAAATAACTACAAAATAGTTGTTAAATTTTTCGCCGTTGAGATTGAGATTACGATCCTTGGCTACGAATTCGCAGGTCGCGGGTTCAAATTACGTTGTGCGCAAGTAAATTTTATCTGATAAATTTGTATAATTTCACAACATTCATTTGTTTAAATAATACGTTAGTACCTACATGGTATATTTGCGGCAATTTCAAGAATGGTGGATGGGTACTTTCAGTATCGCCCTGTTACTTGAATAATGCAATATTTTTAATAACTAGAAAATAGTTAATAACTACAAATAACTACAAAATAGTTGTTCATTGTTTCGCCGTTGAGATTGAGATTACGATCCTTGGCTATGAATTCGGAGGTCGCGGGTTCAAATTACGTCGTGCGCAAGTAAATTTTATTTGATAAATTTGTATAATTTCACAATATTTATTTGTTTAAATAATACGTTACTACCTATATGGTATATTTGCGGCAATTTCAAGAATGGTAGATAGGTACTTTCAGTATCGCCATGTTACGTAAAAAATGCAATATTTTAAATAACTACAAAATAGTTGTTAAATTTTTCGCCGTTGAGATTGAGATGACGATCCTTGACTACGAATTAGGAGGTCGCAGGTTCAAATTAGGGCGTGCGCAAGTAAATTTTATTTGATAAATTATACCAAATAATTCGTTCGTACCTATATGGTATATTTGCGGCAAGTTCAAGAATGGTAGATAGGTACTTTCAGTATCGCCATGTTACGTGAATAATGCAATATTTTAAATAACTAGAAAATAGTTGTTCATTGTTTCGCCGTTGAGATTGAGATTACGATTCTTGGCTATGAATTCGGAGGTCGCGGGTTCAAATTACGGCGTGCGCAAGAAAAAAATATTTATTATTTTTTTGGTAAACTATCTTGTATATCTTATATCTTGCGTCATGTATCTTTTATCAGGAGATTTTTCAATGTGGATGAGTGTTTCAGGCGAATAATTATTGCTTGTAAAATAAAAAAAATATTTGATAAATAGGTGTAATTAACAGTTTATTAAGTTTACTTAATACGTTGGTACCTATACTATAGTATATTTTCGGCACTTTCACTTTGCATTGGCACTTTCGGAACATTTGTAAATGTGTACTTTCACTGTCGCCAGACGGTTAGGAGCAGACTCTTGAGTGATGGTAGTGGTGTTGATGTAATGGTAGATACTGCTACCCGGCTCAGAACATTAAAATCCTAGACCTCTTTAAAATCGAAAAACTTTTAATTTCATTAATTTTGTCTAAATAAATTGATTACATTTTTCAGAAAACTTATTGTTCATAGATATGTACCTAGGTACCTAGGTAACTGGGCTAAATATTGGTCGGTTACAAGATTAATTTTAATTTAATTGAAAAACATCATAGGTAGGTGGTTAATAAGTTCAAAACTTAATTCATAACAAAGTTCTCAAACGATTAGCTACGAATTCACTCCGCGATCACGTGAACATTTTAACACGTGTTACTGACGTGCTCCTGCCACCGCGCAGAAAAGAGACAGCTACCCAACAGTTTGTTCCGTAATTTGATTGAACCCTTTCCACATATTCTCGACCGGATATATCCCAGACAGCTATCGGATTACATTGAACAAATATATTTCTTTTAGGAAAGGGTTGTCACAACCAATGATAATTAAAATACATTTTTAATATTATTTTCAGTTAGTGGCCATATAAGATTATCGGTATTATCATTCTGTGAACCATCATTTCTATTTGTTGTATTTTACGGAAATCAACAGGCATAAACCAGTTTTAAAATGAAAATGTTATCCTTATCAAAACCGTAATAATTACTAGTGTTTAATTTTTTATCAAATCCTGTATTATAAAATTCTAAATAATGGCCGAGACTCGCCAGAGCTTACCAATTTAATAAAAATTCAAATTCCATCAAGATCAACCCGCCAATCCAATTTATTCCATTTGCCCACATGTAGAACAAACATTAGAAAAAAAATCCCAATTCCTGGAATATGTACGCAATATAACAAAAAAATTCACAGCATAGACATTTTTAAAAAAATCTTCAGAAATATCGAATAGAAGAAACGCGTACGATAAATTAATACGAAAGTATGAAATGTATCGGGAGCATCTTATATCCTTATCCTATATTCCTCTCCTTTTTCTCTAACCAAACATTAATTTTAAGATATAATAAAACTCCATCTCCAAACCAATATTAGCATAAGAAACTTTTTTGGCTTGACTGCAATTCACTTGTGTGAATGGATTGCAGTCGTATTGTAGGTATTTATCTCTGTATTATATATTATGTATACTGTAAGCTGTTTGTTTCTTACAAATAAATACATATTAATTCCTTATCTCACTTATTTAAGTATCGAATAAAATAGTTAATATTTATTCAGTTGTTAGATTTGAAGAGGTTTTAATTAGGACGTTTACACAGTAATTAACTAGGTTTGAACAGCTAGGATTCGATTGTATTCTCTTTACACTCTTTTCTCCATTAATCCGTGCAATATGCCTAATCCATATAAAGCGTCCACTTCTTTATCGTGTTCATTATAATAACTTTAGTCTTGCTTGGTGACCAGATATAAATACCTAGTCAGGAACCTTTACCGCTCCATTTCCTTCTCTTCGTACCTACAGTACCTAGTACGAGTAATCGTTCGTTTCGGGACACCGACTGGATTCTGATTTGGTAGGTACCTAGATAAACAAAATACACCAGAGATTTTTCCGAAAGGCGAAATAGCGAACCTAATTGTATTGTAAGAACTGTGGTAGGTATGCGGTCTATCTTCTTTGATCTTACGAATTCGAATCAATTTACAGAATGCAACATAATTATATTCCTACCTACTTTGTACATATCTTTTCATAAATTATCGTAAAGTCCAAGTAAGTAGTGACCTAGGTAGGTACCTGCCTACCGAAGTCTAAAACATCAAGATTTGATTTAACTATCGATATCAAGCATGAAACTAAATTGTTTGTTTTGTGTAGCCCTTGCCGCTATATCTTTCTTGTGGCGTGATACATTTTAGCTATCATTGGTTAGTGGTGTTATGTGTTATGTCACACTATCGCGTAGGGATATATAATAGTGCTATTCCATGTGAGTTCGATTTATATGCAACACTTCAAAATTTTCAACACTCCTGATGGAGAAAATTAATAATGTTTGTGGTAAGGTTTGGTCGAGGGGTAAGGCTCTCAACTAGCAATCCGGAGTTGCGAGTAAATTTTATTCAATTAATTTGTCTTATTTCACAATCAATTCATTTAAATAATCTGTTGTGCACTTGCGGCGCATCGCATAGTGAAAGGCGCTCTGAGTAAAACCACCGCTCAAAATTGAAACGTTGCTTTAAATAGTTTTAGCTATATTTAGTAACAAGATCTGAATAGCCAGTTATTTTTTTTTAAGTTTTCTTGAGAAACTGTTTTTTACCTTCCATACAAATTAAATTGGTGTGGCATGGAGTTATCAAAATCACAAATAGTTATCACAAATAAATATATTTTCTTTTAAGCTATAATATAATAAAGCATTTTATTGGGTTTTGGACATTTTGAAGTCCGTTTCTACATTAAAAAATATATTATGTTGCCCTACGAAAAGTTCCGGTTTCGGAATTCGGTTTTGTTACCGAAATATACGAACATTCTTATAATATCATATCGATTGTAACATTTCGATATTTATGATATTGTGATATTTCTACAAACCATAAAAAGTGTTTTAAGGGGCGCCCACATACTTGTCTCGGCTCGGCAAGCGTCCGCAAGCGTTTGGCTTGGCTTGAATAGGCTTGCGATAGCTTGCTGCCGATCAGGCCGGGGTCCGGTTGGTATTCTGTCCACAAGGCGCGGCAAGCGTTGCTAACTTGCCCCTTGTATATGGCAATTAACCCTGAGAAGAGTGCAACTCCGAGCTGTTTATAGTAAATATCGTAAAAATGTATAACTGGACAAACGATAATCATTTTTTTTAAATTATATCAAGCAGGGTCCTATGTATGGATTTATTAATTTAAAAACATATATAATTAATTCAAGTAAATTAGTTAATTTTTATATGAAAAGGAACAAGTCACAGAAAAATAAATAAAGTAACGGTTGAAACTGGGTCTCTCGTATATCCGGGACGAATGCATTATACCACTCTTTTTGTGTGTGAATACCGCACAAGAGTCTCAACAGCTCCAAGCCATCTGGAGCCAGTGAGACTATGGCATCCCCAATTGGGGTATGTTGTGATGCTGGAGGTAGTGGAGGAGGGGAAATAAATGAGGAAGAGGAAGGTAGGGAAGTACATAGCTATTTAGATCTGATCACTAATCACGGCCACAGCCATTTCAAGCAACTTTTCTGCTAGCGAGAGCACTTATTTTTAAGTTGTTTCTGACGATTTCAAATTTCAAAATTAACAATATTATCTTCAACTATTTTTTCCCATAGTTTTGGCAGCAATCTTTTTACATTATTTTCAAATTTCTTCTCAAATTATTAATAAAATTAATTTGTCTTTTTTTTGGGCAATTTCTTCGTTTAGCTTTTAAATAGAAATAGGAAAAATGACATCTGACACAGCTGATGTAGTTGCCTCGACGTCCGCCAAGAGCGTAGATGCCAACGTTTGGCTTGCCTACGCTTACCTAGGCTTGCGTTGCCACAAGTGTCAAGTGGCAAGTGTCTGGGCGTAGCATTCACTTTTCGTCGGGACAGTTTTTTTTTCGAGCTTGTTGCCGTGAATTCAAGGTAAAATACTTTATTATTTTAGGTGATTTTTAAATTACTAAGAAAGCGGTGTAAGTGGTGTAAACAAAGTGATTTGTTTTTATTTAATTTGTTATTATTATTAGAAGTGAGTGCATATAATAAAGGCTTCGCATTTATCGTTCTCGATGGTAGTCAACGCGCATGGACTTGGCACGCGTGAATCGAATGTTACCTACAGGCTGTTTCAAAGTTCGTTCGTCGCTCAACAATATTAAAATATTTAGGTACTACTATTTCGGATTTTCGTCGCTCAACAATATTAAAATATTTAGGTACTACTATTTCGGATTTCTTTCGGAAACTGCTTCCTTGAACCCATTATTAGAACCATTTAGCGCCCTTGAGGTGATCTTTCACAAAAACGGCGCTCTACAAATTATCCAATTATTATTTTTTTTTTTATTTGCCTGTGATTAATTAAGATCGTTAATTAAGCTAGTGTGTGTCGGAGTAATGTAAGCTTAATCGATAAATACTGAAAGCATGTCTTCCGTTCGATGTTTCCTGCTTTAATTAAGACAGTTACTATTGGCAAACTGCGTTAATTGTATCATTTTGTGGAACAATAAAAGAAATCAGTTTTAATCGAATACTAAATGTTGTTTTATTAATTTAAAACCAGGAATATTTCTGTATCATTTATGAAAATGAGATGTAGTATATGCAGTTCTATTATAAAAGGTAAACAAAGTGTTTTTATTTTATTTAATGGTGTTACTAAGGTTAGGTAAAGAGATGCAACTCGGTAAAAAAACTTAAGTATTTAGAAAATAAAATTGGTATAAATAGGTATTCATCAAAATTAAAAAGTAATTATGGGAATAGAGGTAAAATCTTTTTTGTTATTTGTTTTTGGGGTGCTATGCCGTGTTGCGCTAACTCATTCTTTAGCCAACGTTTCGGACAGCATTGCAGTGTCCATCATCAGGGCAGAACCAAGAATCAAGGGCAATAAATAACACATCTGCCCTGATGATGGACACTACAATGCTGTCCGAAACGTTGGCTAAAGAAGGAGTTAGCGCAACACGGCATAACACCCCAAAAGCAAATAACAAAAATACTTTTGGCCGTGAAAATCTTAAATCATATTTGAGGTATAATCTGATTACTATAACATGACGGCCACTTTTGTCTAAATATTGACGTAAATAAACTAACGTGAAGTTGACAACACGCCGAAAATGTTAAATGCTAATGAGTATTGCCACGCTAAAAAAATCGTCACCAATATAATTCGTCAAATCTTCTTGTAAAAAATTTACAATCCGGCAGGATCAGTCCCCTCCCCAGAATAGCTAGTACGATGTTGAAGCGTCGTTTTAGGGAATATTTATGAGTAGGGCCGTAGATATATTTATTTTCAAATGTATTGACTTAATATTTAATAAACGTAATAAGTGTGCAAGGACATTTTGAGAAATAAAGGAAGTGAGAAATTAACTTTATATCTCCTAATGGAGAATTGTGATAAAAATTATTCATCTAAATGTTACACATTTAAAATTTAATGTGTTTTTGTTGCTGAAGGTAAATGCTTAATTTTTTTCTGAATGTTTAGTCGAATTACACATTTTTTGTCGAAATCATAAAAATATATATTTTCAATTCATAAACGTTTCCACTTCTTTAGTAAATCCTTTTTTGGTTTGCGAAGGATTACCACGCACAAGTTTCATCATGAAAAAGATTTACGCAAAAAAATTACTTTGCGAACTCCATATATTATACTTTTGCATCAAATATGCACTCACTCATTCAAGGCTTCGGCCAATAGTGCTATACGAAAGAACTCACACAATCACAGACCAAGTTTTACTCCCCACACAATTGGGGTATGTTTTTATATACATATATGTGACACCTCACAAGAGCGTCCCTGCCTGTGCAGTGTACCGACAGGGGAACTATGTCACCACCCGGTTGGGCGGCGTTGTGAGGCGGATTAAGGTAGGGGCTGTAGGAAGGGATTTATTAATGCAGGCCTTGAAGAGGCTCGGATTATAGGAGGGAGGAAAAACAGATGCCGGTAGCTCAAAATGGCTCGTTGTTAAGCTAAAAGTATTGGAGAGAGGAAGGAGATGTGGAAGAGAAAGGTGGGGAAGTACCTGGTCACCAAACACGGCTAAAGCCATTTCAATCAAATTTTCAATTCTGGATGATGGTATTACACCAGGGCAATACTGAGAGTACCCTCCAATCTGGAACGTATCGCAAATATACCTTATATTATTTTTAAAGATAAATTGTGAAATAATACAATGCCATATCTGCTTTGTTTCTATTATCTATGGGTAAAACCATGTAGGTGCCTACCTAACACAAAAATTTAAATTTGTAACGGAACAAGGAAGATAGGCCATTAATCGTTGTTAGTTTGTGTGTAGTGTCGCCAACATCATTTAACCTAACAATGCCCTGCATCTACACTCCTACATAGTCACCAAACGTACAACCCGTGCAGTATGGTCTAAGCTCGATGACAGTTGGCAAACTTCCATGCCATATCCGCTTTGTTTCTATTATCTATGGGTAAAACCATCTAGGTACCTACCTAACACATAAGTTAAAATGTGTACCGGAACAGGGAAGATAGGCCATTAATTGTTTTTAGTTTGTGTGTAGTGTTGCCAACATCATATAAACTTACAATGCCCTGCATCTACACTCCAACATAGTCACCAAACGTACAACCCGTGCAGTATGGTCTAAGCTCGATGACAGTTGGCACGCTTCCATGCCATATCCGCTTTGTTTCTATTATCTATGGGTAAAAGTTTGTTGGTACCTATAAAAAAGCTAAAATTAACAATAAGTATTAAAAATGTTTTTTTTCGAGATGGATGAAATTTTTCACTCTTACCTTTCGAAAAACTCAACGAAAAAGTTTCATAAAGGATTGGACTTGAAGACGAAACATTACTTTATCATAATGTACCAAATTCACAGCGCGTAAATATCTACATATTTGATATTATTATTTGTGCCATCTGGCGTCAAAAATATTAATAATTACACATTATTCCAATGGAAGTTTCCTACTTACCATAGGTCGAAAGTATGCTTTATGTACACGAAACACCTCTCTGTGAAAAGCATTGTTTGAGACCACGACGGGAAATTATATATAACGCATACATTGAGGACTGTCTTCAAACTATCGTCTGTACAGAATAAAAATATGTCTTCAAAGTATGCTCTAGATGTATGTATCGATATATATATTAAACGGTACATCATAGACGTATATAGCTGTGAGGGGGTAGTTTTTAAGGGTTGATTAAACAAAATGGCATTAAAAAAAAAGTGTATATAATGTGGCTCAAAGTATGCTTTATACAAATATATATATATATATATATATATATTTGTATAAAGCATACTTTGAGCCACATTATATACACTTTTTTTTTAATGCCATTTTGTTTAATCAACCCTTAAAAACTACCCCCTCACAGCTATATATATATATATATATATTTGTATAAAGCATACTTTGAGCCACATTATATACACTTTTTTTTTAATGCCATTTTGTTTAATCAACCCTTATAAACTACCCCCTCACAGCTATATACGTCTATGATGTACCGTGTAATATATATATCGATACATACATCTAGAGCATACTTTGAAGACATATTTTTATTCTGTACAGACGATAGTTTGAAGACAGTCCTCAATGTATGCGTTGTATATAATTTCCCGTCGTGGTCTCAAACAATGCTTTTCACAGAGAGGTGTTTCGTGTACATATAGCATACTTTCGACCTATGGTAAGTAGGAAACATCCATTGGAATAATGTGTAATTATTAATATTTTTGACGCCAGATGGCACAAATAATAATATCAAATATGTAGATATTTACGCGCTGTGAATTTGGTACTTTACGATAAAGTAATGTTGCGTCTTCAAGTCAATCCTTTATGAAACTTTTTCGAAAGATAAAAGAGTGAAAAATTTCATCCATCTCGAAAAAAATAATTTACAATACTTATTGTTAATTTTAGCTTTTTTATAGGTACCAACAAACATTTACCCATAGATAATAGAAACAAAGCGGATATGGCATGGAAGCGTGCTAACTGTCATCGAGCTTAGACCATACTGCACGGGTTGTACGTTTGGTGACTATGTAGGAGTGTAGATGCAGGGCATTGTTAAGTTATATGATGTTGGCGACACTACACACAAACTAACAACGATTAATGGCATATCTTCCTTGTTCCGTTACACATTTTAACTTATGTGTTAGGTAGGTACCTAGATGGTTTTACCCATAGATAATAGAAACAAAGCGGATATGGCATGGAAGCGTGCCAACTGTCATCGAGCTTAGACCATACTGCACGGGTTGTACGTTTGGTGACTATGTAGGAGTGTAGATGCAGGGCATTGTTAGGTTATATGATGTTGGCGACACTACACACAAACTAACAACAATTAATGGCCTATATTCCTTGTTCGGTTACAAATTTTAACTTTGTGTTAGGTAGGCACCTAGATGGTTTTATCCATAGATAATAGAAACAAAGCGGATATGGCATGGAAGCGTGCCAACTGTCATCGAGCTTAGACCATACTGCACGGGTTGTACGTTTGGTGACTATGTAGGAGTGTAGATGCAGGGCATTGTTAGGTTATATGATGTTGGCGACACTACACACAAACTAACAACGATTAATGGCCTATATTCCTTGTTCCGTAACACATTTTGACTTTTGTGTTAGGTAGGCACCTAGATGGTTTTATCCATAGATAATAGAAACAAAGCAGATATGGCATGGAAGTTTGCCAACTGTCATCGAGCTTAGACCATACTGCACGGGTTGTACGTTTGGTGACTATGTAGGAGTGTAGATGCAGGGCATTGTTAGGTTATATGATGTTGGCGACACTACACACAAACTAACAACAATTAATGGCCTATATTCTTTGTTCCGTTACACATTTTGACTTTTGTGTTAGGTAGGCACCTAGATGGTTTTATCCATAGATAATAGAAACAAAGCGGATATGGCATGGAAGTTTGCCAACTGTCATCGAGCTTAGACCATACTGCACGGGTTGTACGTTTGGTGACTATGTAGGAGTGTAGATGCAGAGCATTGTTAGGTTAAATGATGTTGGCGACACTACACACAAACTAACAACGATTAATGGCCTATATTCCTTGTTCCGTTACACATTTTAACTATTGTGTTAGGTAGGCACCTAGATGGTTTTACCCATAGATAAAAGTAACAAAGTAGATATGGCATTGTATTTTTTCACAATTTATCTTTAAAAATAATATAAGGTATATTTGCGATACGTTCCAGATTGGAGGGTACTCTCAGTATTGCCCTGGTGTAATACCGTCATTCAGAATTGAAAATTTGATTGAAATGGCTTTAGCCGTGTTTGGTGACCAGGTACTTCCCCACCTTTCTCTTCCACATCTCCTTCCTCTCTCCAATACTTTTAGCTTTTCAACAAGCAATTTCGAGCTACCGGCATCTGTTTTTCCTATAATCCGAGCATCTTCAAGGCCCGCATTAACAAATCCCTTCCTACAGCCCCTACCTTAATCCGCCTCACAACGCCGCCCAACCGGGTGGTGACATAGTTCCCCTGTCTGTACACTGCACAGGCAGGGACGCTCTTGTGAGGTGTCACATATATGTATATAAAAACATACCCCAATTATTGTGGATGCCCTCACTGCAATCTCACTGGCTCCAGGCGGTTGGGAGCACTCGGGACTCTTGTGATGTATTCACATAAATTACTATTATACCATCGTTCTACCATAGCGACCATCTGTAAATGTATCTTTACTACGAATCATTGATGTAAGTATCTCTATTATTCGACTCGGTTTACAAGGTGAACACCAATAAATATGCTTTTGATAAAGTTTTTCCTATCCTTTTGCTTGAGTGGAATTAACATATATTTGTTCAATTACTTTGTATCATTGTATAATTTTAAAATATAATTGTAAAATACAAAAAACTGCATTTTATCATAAGAACGCACATGAGTAACTAGGTACTTAAAAACACACAGAATTATGGCTAAGATTATCTGTGACAAAAATTAACTTTTTTTCTTTCTTATAAAGCGCCAAGGAACCAGCATCATTGATCCCTTCGGTACCTTGTCGTTTCGTTTTACCACTGGTTCTTGAGTTCAACAGCTCGGCTGTGGAACGATTTTATCAAATCAAATTTACTTGCGCACGCCGGAATTCGAATCCGCGACCTCAAAATCGTACCCAAGGATCGTAATCTCAACCTCATACTATTAACAACTATTTTGTAGTTTTTAAAATATTGCATTATTAATTTGACATGGCGATACTGAAAGTACCCATTTTCATTCTTCAACATGCCGCAAATATACGATATAGTTATTAACGTATTATTTTAAACTAATAAATATTGTGAAATTATACAAATTTATCAATTAAAATTCACAATTGCACGCCGTACTTTGAACCCGCGACCTCCGAATTCATAGCCAAGGATTGTTATCTCAATCTCAAAGTAGAAACTGGTAATAGTCATTTTTGTATTTTCTGTTTCGTTCGGGCTTTAATAATAGAAACAAAGATATTCTTTCATTTGTGTTTAATAATAGACATTATTTGTTTCAAAAATTGCCGCAAAAGAAACCCAAATGAGATAATATTACTTTTTGAATAATAATACGGTAGTACATATATGAGGCTGGTCGGTATATACACTGCCGATGCGCGATGACCGGATGTGCAGATGTTTTTTTTACTGTTTTTTTCGTTGTTGACATTTTTTGTGTACAATTATTATTAGTTCTCAAACTGTGAAGATATGTTCGTGTGTTTTTTTTTAAATATTATTTTTTTATACTTTTAAATACACCTTCTTGAATTTCACATGCATTTTCTTAAATGAATGTATGAATGAAGTGGAAATTCACCCATTTTCCAACATCCAATAAAGCTGAAATTCGGCAGATAGACTCGTTGTTGATTACAATGAACGGGCGGCAATCACGTGAATACACGCGGACATATTTGCATTTCTCTGAAATCGAATGACATTACAGCAGTTAATATAAAAAAATAAATGCCGGTCATACCAAATCGGGATTTAGTTCAGATAGTTAACGCGGTTGATCCCAGTCCTTGGAGAGGAAGATTCAATCCTTAATCAAACCAAAAATAATATTTTCAAATACATCTTTTGATAAAAACAGATGTTTCATATATTTAGTAGACGAACTTTTTACGGGTTGATTTTTCTATTTCAAAATACCGGAACCGTTAGGTTTATTGCTTATTAGCTATTTAATGATTTATTTCTTAGAGAAAATATACCTTACGTTTGCATTTATGGTCTAATAATGAGTTTTTATAGTATAATGAGATAGATAGTAAAATAAAAACAAACATCCATGTAAGCAAGAAAGAAAACGATAAAATATTCGAAGGAATAGTAGACCCGCGTTATATGCGTGTAATCCAATTTTCGGTTTTGTTTTGTTTTTAATAACTAGTTCATTTAATTTGATGAAAGTTTGCTGACTATATTTATTTAAATATTGTTGTTGCGCCCGCACTACGCAAATAAATTATTAAACAGCATTTTTTTTAATTTCCAGAAGCCACACTATACTTACCAAAGATATAAGAATTTCTAATATATTTGGTAAGTATAATTTCTAATATCTTTGGTAAATATAATTTCAAATAGTAGAATTTCTAATATCTTTGTAAGTATAAGTTCTAATAGTAGAGTTTCTAATATCTTTGATACCTACCTACCTCCGTTTTCATTTTTTACCTGATTTTGGTTCATAAGTCCAACCTCGGTAAAAATAACATAAAAAAATTAAGTTCTACTGAATTAGTTTCTGTAAATTTTCCCTAAAATTGCACTGGATTTCACGAAAACCAAACCTAATAACGTATAATGTTTTTCTAAACATGTTCGCATTTTGCGACTTTATTTTTTTATCTATTAGAGATAGAAAAAAAACTGTACATAAAAAACTTTTAGTAAATTTTATGTTCTACTTAATTTGTCACGCTACGTTTGCCGAAATTTGCATTGGAATCAAGGTATTTTAGAAAAACTAGATTGTAAGGCGATATTGGCAAGTTTTTTTTTAAAAACAGATTTTGCTCAAATCGGAAAAATATTTTTTTTGGTTCTCCAGATACACTGATTTCCCGATTGTACTGCAAATTTTACGGACACCGTGTTCACGGGTAATTTAAACATGTATCTAAATTAATAAGTTATATTTTAATATAGTATGTATATATATATTTTTACACGCCCATAGGTCATTTATAAGTAATGATATGAGGCTGTATTTTATATTCCTTTGTAAATAACGCGCAATTTAATTTATAAATTATTATCTAATTTTTACACGCCCATAGGTCTTTTACATGCAACGCAGTATATCTTTTTATGAAAAGTTACAATGAAAATAGAATATAAAAAATATAAGTAATGATATGAGGCTGTACTTTATATTCCTTTGTAAATAATAATAATAAAATATTTGGATGATTTTTGTAGCGCCTTTTTTGTGCAAAATCACCTTAAGGGCACTATTAAACATGTAAAAATATCTCTTCTAAAAAATAAAAATATTAAATAATAAAATAATATTATATAGTTGGCATCGCGGCTGGGTTTTATCCAGGCGTCGCAAATTCATTCCTCGGCTGGCCAAGACTCCAACGTGACACAAGCAACCTTTTCCGCTTACTACGGGGGTAGTGGGAGAATTTCAAACATTGTCAGGTTATTCGTATTTGGTGTTCGTCTTTCTTTTAAATTAAACATAAATAAATAAAATTGTAACCGTTGTATAGTTCAAAAAGATAAGAGATTATTTCAAAAATTTAGAAAACATAATATATATCCGAAGATAAGATAAAAAAGACCTATTATAAGATTGATGCCAATTGCGGTATTTTCGTTCCTTTCCCTAATTCGTGGTTCGACTCGATAAAACTTTGCCTGTTTATACGCACCCTTTTACTATACATTGTAAAATATAATAAATGTTGGTTTTCCGTATTAAAATAAATTACGAAAATTTAATTTTATAAAAAAAAATATTAATCAGTAATCCTTAAAGTTGGAGAATTATCGGCAGTTAAAAGTAGACGCGTTCTCGACCGCGAGTTGTCAAAAACCACCGGTAGTTAAAAAGTCCACCTGTTAAAAAGAGTTAGTTTTAGTTAGTGTTCGATGGGAGATCCCGCCTGGCGCTTTTTACTTATTGCAGATGAGTACTTTATTATTTTAAAATGACTTGCCCCGCGCAGACTAGACAAACCATACGCACGGAAACAGAAGCTCGTATGTCACTATATCAAAAAAATACGGAAGAGGTAAGAACGAAAATATTTTAAGCGTCCATTCCAGGCAATTTTTTGAAGAATCAACTATACTTTCCAGAACCGAAAAGCACCTTGCTTGGAAACATATAAGCAATGTATAAAATGTTTAGTATTTATATTTTGATGTTTTGCTTTTCTATTGCTAAACTAACTTACCAACCATCTCGCCGTTTCACCGCAGGGGTAGGCAGAGAGGACGGACCGCAAAACAACTCGGTCTTGGCACACACTTCTTGCCTCATTCACATTCATACATACTCTTCTATTATTCTGAATCTTTACATGGCCCGACTCTAGTATCTGATTCACTCGATCGTGCCACATCTTCCTCGGGCGTCCCCGACTTCTGCTACCATTCACATTTGTATCATATATTCTCCTTACACTCCTTTCTTCGCTCATTCGCTCTAATGCCCAAACCATCTAAGCGTCCATTTCTTGATTTTACTCATTACACTTACATCAGCTTTGCACTATTTGCGGATCTCCACATTTCTCACACGAGCATTCATGGTTTTACCACACAAACTGATTTCTGTTGTAGCTTCCAAGCATTTTTTTTAAATTTATCTTTTGCAGTAATTACCACTTACTTCTGTAAACTGCAGATCGAAACATTTTATCTTGGTGTAATTTAAATAATTTTTTCATTAATTTTTAACGTTTTTCAAATTCTTGAAATGACCTGCCATTTAATCTATTTTTTATTTATGTTAATATTAACCCGCATAAGAGCCCCAACTGCTTCAAACCATCTGTAGCCAGTGAGACTATGAAATCCCCAATTGGGGTATGTTGCGAAGCTGATAATAGTGGGGAGGGTAACCAAACACAGTTAAAGCCATTTCAAGCCACGTTTCAAGACTGGTGGTCTTACACAAGGGTGATACTGAGAGTATTTTCCACTCTGGAAAGTTCAGAAGCCATCTGGTTTGAAAAAGATAATAAAAGTACTAGAAGATGCTACCAATAAATAATACTGTAAGCGCCATTGAGGTGATTGAATCACAGAGCGGCTCTGTATTCACTGGCGAATTGTAATAATTACCACTAAATAATGAGTTTGTAGTTTATATTTTGAATTATGATGTCACATCACAAAGTATCTGCTCCCTATTCAAATATTTTCATTAATTACTCTTTGTAAACCTACTTATACAAAATTTGATATTATTTATTTATTTAAAATGCGATAAAAATTATTTTCTTGGCTGTCAAATCATTTTTATTTTATTTTATTTGCCTTGTAAACAATAATAATACTAACCATTAAAATGAAGTCATGAAAGTATAGGCCAGTAATTTTCAAAATAAAATCACTGTGCGCCCGTGAGCGCATTCTGTAGCAAAAAATAATCACGCGTATTTTGCGTGTCAGTTGGTTTCACAAAAAAATTGTCATAGATGAGCTTGAAACATCTTTTACGTTCTCATATTTCCGATGGCTGAATTAGAAAGTATCTAATAGCGTTTGTATTTTCGCTTCGAAAACTTACTGTGTCATTTCTTGTGAACAGTATTTTTATAGCGCCGATTTTGCGTACACCACTCTAAGGATGCTTTATATCTGACTGAGAAATATAACATAAACATAATATTTTTATAAATGCATATTAGATTTTGGCGACACTACACACAAACAAAAAAACAGTTTGTGGCCTGTCTTCATTATTTCCGTCCATGTTTAATTTAGCTTTATTATATGTACCTACATGGTTTTATTCATATATATTAGAAACATTAGAATAACTGTCATCGAGTATGGGCTATACTGCACAAGTTATAAGTTTGGTATATAGGGGCGAAGATGCGATTTGCATAGAATTAATATATAAGTGAACTATGTTGGCGTCGCTACATACATACTAAAAACGGGTCATGACATGTATCTTCCTTGTTTACGTTCATATATATACACACATATATATAAATATATCTTTATGTACCTTTATGGTTTAATCATAGAAGCAATGGAGATATGGCGTGGAAGTGTGTCGACCGTCGTCGAGCTTGGTCCTTACTGCACAGGTTATTAAGTTTGGCATGTATGGGCGTAGATACAATTGGCATCAAATACATGTATAGGTGAACTGTGTTGGCGACACGACTAGTACTGTATCAAAATATAACTAGCCGTTGGAAACAATAGTTTTATTGTTTCAACATCCAACTCTGTTGATAATAATAAGCGCCAATAGTTGAAATATAATACCTACTTGCGAATATTACTTAACGCAGTCAACGATTCAACTGCCTAATAAATAAAAAGATTTAGAGTTTGCACTTCGTGAACAACATTACTCGATATTTCAAATGGTCTTTTGGTTACGTAACTCCTGCTAGACGTTTTACTTTTATTTTTCCATCCAATATGGCCGATACGCATCGCCAAGGGACAGTCAAATTTATCAACGACAAGCAAAAAATAACCTATTGATAATTATCGTAAATATTAATATTCGTTTTGTACCTATTGTTTTCAACAGTGTTGACTTGTTAAATCAAAAGGGTCAAGAGATTACACTTCGTGAACGATATTATGCGTAATTTGAAATGGTATTTTGGTAATGTACGTACCTACTGCACTTTTTTTTATTTTCCCATCCAATACGGCCGATACGCAGCGCCAAGGGACAATCAAATTTATCAACGACAAGCAAAATATATCTTCCATGTCTTTAATATTTCAACAGGGTAATGTTTTCAACACCGAAATGAATGTCTTCCAACAGTTTCAACTTTCAACTTTATTATAGGATTATTATTACTTGTGTGAGGCATAGAGATAATCATAATGCATCAATTATCTGGGGAACAACCTGTTAATAGGGATTCTAATACGATTTTGATCTATTTTTTGTTTGTTTTTTTGTTAGTATCGTTTCGATCTCTTATACGTTTAGTTTGATTGTACTGGCTTGTCGCGCGTCTATTCAATCTGTTTTTGTTAATTGTTTTACTCAGGAAGTAAAAATACAAGTGTTTGATATAAATTTTATGACTAAACTAAAAAATCTCACTGTTGGGAAGAATAAGAAGATTCCTTAACACAGTTTCCAGTAAAAATGTGTACAACGCAATTATTGTACCACACATAAATTACTGTAGTAGCATCCTATTCTTATCCAACGACGGTTTAATGAAATAAATGACAATTCTACAAAATAGAGCAATGAGAACCATATTGAAGAAAAATAGATACACAAAAATTAGAACATGTTGAAGGAGTTAAATATCTTGTCATTTAAACAAATTATTTACTTAAATACCATATTTTTAATCTACAAGATAATCAATGGCCATACGTCTAGTGAATTCCTAAGAAAAATTGATAAACTACAGAACAAACACACACATGAGACGGGGAAAAGAAATGAATTGAGACTCCTCTTCAGGAAAAAAACACAGAGTCAAAAGTCATTGATGTACGGAGCGTTGAAGATATTTGGAGAGCTACCAGAAGAAATAAAATCAGAAGAAAACTTAAAAACATTTAAAATTAAATTAAAAAAATATGTAATTCATTTTAAATGTGTTACTATAATTATATGTATATGTATATAAGGATTGTATTAGGACATAGATAACTAGGTACCTACTTAAAATACAACAATAAACAATAAATAATAAACTAGTGTCGTAGTGTGATTGAACTTTGAACTGATGATAAATATTAAACAGTCAAAGTGCTTTCCTAAATAGATATCAAATATCAATAGCGAACAATAATCAGAGTGATTTGTGGAAGTATTTATAATCTGATGAAAAGAAAAAACTGCAAAATGTAATGTTTGTAAGCGTGCACTCTCACACAAATCAACAATTTCCAATCTAAAATGCCATTTAAAGCACAAGCACCCGATTGAATTTTCTTTGCTTGGAGCTCATATATCCAGCAAATGTGGTCAACACGGAACCGTTTCTAAATTAAAATAATTTAAAAACCGTAATTACTAAATTATCTAAAAAAATATAATAACATATGTGATGAATGAGGTTTCATCGAGTATGGAGAATTAAGCACTGAAAACAGACCTGAGCTAATAAATCATTACAAATAATCAATTATAGTTGCGTTAACGTTGGCGTTATTTTCAACAGTTGAAAATCGTCAACGATAACGAAGTTGGCGTTGGATGGAATTATCGTCAACGCCCAGTACTAGACACGACCCACAAACTATTCATCGACTTTTCAACGGTTCATGGCCTATCTTTCTTGTTTCCATTTATGTGTAATTTAGCTGTTTTATAGGTATTTATACAATAGAAGCAATGGAGGTATGGCATGGAAGCGTGCCGACCGTCGACGAGCGTATACCATATGCATACTGCGCGGGTTACATTTGGTATGTAATTTTAATAATAATAATGAAAAATATTAATTATTATTTTTATTTGCAAAATTTGAAGAAGTTAATAATAATATTTGGAAAATTTCTATAGGGCCGGTTTTATGGGCAATGACCTTTGTGCACGCACAACATGAACCTAAAAAGGCCATGTTGGCATAATAGCAAATAATACTTTGTGCAGGGTTGCCGATGCAAATGCATTAAAAACCCACAATATTAGTTTAAATGTTTAAATAAAATAATTTTACAAACAAAATTAAACAAAATTCTACGAAATTAGTTTTTTTTTACTATCTAGTCATTTTCGGCTTTTTTCTTTCGTTCAGGCTTTAAAAGTAGAAATTTCGTTGAATATTTACTGCTAAAGAAAACCAAATTATAGTACATTCTCACAATTATTGTAAATATAATTTTTAATGTTGTTGGATAATCGAGAAATGTCTAGAACCCCGCATTCTATACACAGAATATAAGTTCTTCCCGCAAAATAACCAATTCAGAAAAAAACTTGAGTTGAGTTGAGAAACCCAAGAGTTTGCAACCCAGGATTTGTTTGCAATCCTCTCTACATCGGCACTGTTGCACTGGGTGTTTCCAAACATACAAAAAGATCTTCAATATGTAATTTTATTAGATTTTTTCTGTATTTATTTTAATATTAAAATTAATTATTTAATTAGTATTTAACAATGTTTATTAAACTTTTACTAAGGAAATGTTTTAATCATTTACAAATTTTCACGAAATATTGAGATAACCGAAACAAATAATATTTTTTATGAAATAAATTCTTATGATATCTTTTATTATTATTATTATAAAAGCCTCATTTTATATTTTTTAGTACACAATATTTACTTTTCTTTAAAATAAAAAATAAATATTTTTAATCTAATAAGAAACTAGCATCGAGTCAAGTTCAGATTTGGCCGAAGCCGAAAAGTTAACAGTAAAAAAGGTTTACATGGCTAAATAATAAAAATTCAAACATTATAACAAATGGGCCAAATAGAACACTTTCTGTATCCATCTAAAATTTTCAGAAATGCACTGGTTTAGCAGTAATTTTATTTTTTGTTCCAAATTTAAATAAAACAAGATTTAAAATATTTTTCTTTCTTACGAACCTCGGGGTTAGGCCTATTACCAAAAGTGGTCGCATCCATTTCATTATTATTTTATTTTTTATATTTTTAGTAATAGCTTTATTAAAAACACAAGGCAAAGAATTTTATTCAAAGACCTCCTCACTGGGTATTCTTGTTCCGAAGCGGATTGTAGTATGTTGTAAGGGTGTTATGTCATGATTTAATATCTAATTTGATCTAATCTACAGTTATGTTGATGTTTTAGACCATAACAATAACAATAACTATACTTACAATGTTTCCATTTACCCCCCAACTTACACAAACTCCATAAATACAAACAAAGTACAGAAAGATAGGGGAATTTCGAGAAATACCAAAAAGTACAAACAAATACACAATCTATATCGTATCTGAATGCAAAAAATACTTAACCCTCGCTCTAACACTGCGGGGAGGTGAAGTAAAGTTAGTAGATAGGATATAAGAAGTAATGAATTATTTTAAAATACTTTAATAGAATCAGATGATGTTTCATATCAATAAAGTTTAATATATCCAGAAATAATTGTTGGTGAAATAGTGATCTTTTTTTTATTAATCGAAACTTTACCATGGCATTCAAGTTATGTGAGAAAGGAAAAAAGATAACATTTTAAATTTATTTTAATGTAAGTCCTGAAATTAAAAGGGTTCAATTCCCTCGCGATCTTTATGTGGCTAAAATTAGAATTTTTGAAAGTATGTTTGAAAGTTCCCAAAAGAAATCAGCTCGTAGTATGATTGTTGTAGGTACCTACTCCTACATGTTCTGGTTCGGTCTAAAATAAATGCATACATTTTTATTATTTGTGAGCTAGGTTTATATGTGAACCATCCTATAACACGTCTTCGGCGCGTGATCGCTACGGCTGGCTGTAAGTACCTATCTACATGTACCTACATATTTGGTTAGGACATGTAATTACAAGTTCATGCTAAACAAATTCGGGAACGGACACTTTTACCAAATTATAGAAATGATAATATTATATTACCATAAGTAGGTACCTATTGATAGGTGCATATCTCATGGTCCGATTGTTTCATGATTTAGATTATATATTTTACGACAATTTGTAGGAATGTAGTTATGTTACGAACGTTTACTAGTACCTGGTACGGGGAGGGGAAGGAGATGAGAAAGAGGAAGGTAAAGAAGTACCTGACTATTCAGATCTAGCACTATTATATTTTTAATTATAATGTCAAAACACAAAGTATCTGCTTCTTATTAAAATAGATCTATCTATATATGTAATAATTACCCTTTAGGTCTGGGTCCCACCCAAGCTTAGTGAATTCAATTCCTCGGCTGGCTAAGTCCTCCATCATGACACAAGCAACATTTTCCGCTTACTGTGATAGTAGTGGGATATATTTATTGTCAGGTTATTGGTCACCTGGGTATGTTTGTCTCTGTTTAAAAAAATATTACGTGGGCCCCACTGTTGTACAAATCGCTAGCCAAATAGCCAAGAGCCTTAAAATAATTGAAAAGACCTTTTTCCCTGTGCAGAAAACTATCTTTAGAGAACAGCCGTGAAGTATGTGTGCTCTTATTGATCTACCGGTATTAAAATGAAAGATGCTCTGAAGAACCAGCATCATTGATCTCTTCGGTACCTACGACTGGTTCTTGAGTTCAACAGCTCGGCTGTGGGACGATTTGCCGGCCTCTGTGTTTTCTCCCTCCTACAACATGGGTCTCTTCCAGTGCCCTGTTCAATCCTTCCTCTCATTCAAAAGACCCTTCATACAGTATCCCCAAAGATGTCATATACCATGAGAGAAAATATTTTCCTCGGGGCCTCCTATGTGATATTAATGTTAAAAACAAGTCTGAGCGGAGCGCATCATAGTAATAAAATATGGATCATTTTATTTATATTGCGCTGTTTTTGTGAAAGATAGGCGGTATTCAAAAAAATCACTCAAGAGTCTGCTCCTAACCGCCTGGCGACACTGAAAGTACACATTTACAAATGTTCCGAAAGTGCCTGTGCAAAGTGAAAGTGCCGGAAATATACTATAGTTATGTACCAACGTATTAAGTCAACTTAATAAACTGTTAATTACACCTATTTACCAAATATTTTTTTCTTGCGCACGCCGTAATTTGAACCCGCGACCTCCGAATTCGTAGCCAACGATCGTAATCTCAATCTCAACGGCGAAACAATGAACAATTATTTTTTAGTTTTTTAAAATATTGCATTATTCACGTATCATGGCGATACTGAAAGTACCTATCTACCATTCTTGAACTTGCCGCAAATATACCATATAGGTACGAAGGAATTATTTAAAACTAATAAGTATTGTGAAATTATACAAATTTATCAAATAAAATTTACTTGCGCACGCAGTACTTTGAACCCGCGACCTCCGAATTCGTAGCCAAGGATCGTAATCTCAATCTCAACGGCGAAAAAATTAACAACTATTTTGTAGTTATTTAAAATATTGCATTATTCACGTAACATGGTGATACTGAAAGTACCTATCTACCATTCTTGAACTTGCCGCAAATATACCATATAGGTACTAACGAATTATTTAAAACTAATAAATATTGTGAAATTATAGAAATTTATCAAATAAAATTTACTTGCGCACGCCCTAATTTGAACCCGCGACCTCCTAATTCGTAGTCAAGGATCGTTATCTCAATCTCAACGGCGAAAAAATTAACAACTATTTTGTAGTTATTTAAAATATTACATTTTTCACGTAACATGGTGATACTGAAAGTACCTATCTACCATTCTTGAACTTGCCGCAAATATACCATATAGGTACTAACGAATTATTTAAAACTAATAAATATTGTGAAATTATAGAAATTTATCAAATAAAATTTACTTGCGCACGCCCTAATTTGAACCCGCGACCTCTTAATTCGTAGTCAAGGATCGTTATCTCAATCTCAACGGCGAAAAAATTAACAACTATTTTGTAGTTATTTAAAATATTACATTTTTCACGTAACATGGTGATACTGAAAGTACCTATCTACCATTCTTGAACTTGCCGCAAATATACCATATAGGTACTAACGAATTATTTAAAACTAATAAATATTGTGAAATTATAGAAATTTATCAAATAAAATTTACTTGCGCACGCCCTAATTTGAACCCGCGACCTCCTAATTCGTAGTCAAGGATCGTAATCTCAATCTCAACGGCGAAAAAAGTTATTTAAAATATTGCATTTTTCACGTAACATGGCGATACTGAAAGTACCTATCTACCATTCTTGAACTTGCCGCTAATATACCATATAGGTAGGTACTAACGAATTATTTAAAACTAATAAATATTGTGAAATTATAGAAATTTATCAAATAAAATTTACTTGCGCACGCCCTAATTTGAACCCGCGACCTCCTAATTCGTAGTCAAGGATCGTAATCTCAATCTCAACGGCGAAAAAAGTTATTTAAAATATTGCATTTTTCACGTAACATGGCGATACTGAAAGTACCTATCTACCATTCTTGAACTTGCCGCAAATATACCATATAGGTAGGTACTAACGAATTATTTAAAACCAATAAATATTGTGAAATTACAGAAATTTATCAAATAAAATTTACTTGCGCACGCCCTAATTTGAACCCGCGACCTCCGAATTCGTAGCCAAGGATCGTAATCTCAATCTCAACGGCGAAACAATGAACAACTATTTTGTAGTTATTTAAAATATTGCATTATTCACGTAACATGGCGATACTGAAAGTACCTATCTACCAATCTTGAACTTGCCGCAAATATACCATATAGGCACTAACGTATTATTTAAACAAATAAATATTGTGAAATTATGCAAATTGCACGCCGTAATTTGAACCCGCGATTTCTGAATTCTTTTTTATAGTTATATTATTATTGCATTATTCACGTTACATGAGAGTAGGAAGTATGTACTTCTCATTATTATTTTACATACATTTATACTTTTGAATAGGTAACAAGAAAAAAAACCATAAAAATAAAAAGTATAAAACTCAGTATGGGTAGTGAAGCCCACATTGTCAAAGTATGAAAATAAATTTATTTTGAAAATACATGTATCTGTAATATGATTAAAAATTATGAAAGTATTTTTTTTTAATGTTTACACAAACGTTATATGTGTAATTATTTTATTAGATTATTTTAAAATCAGTTTTTAATACACCATCATATTATGTACGAGCATATATTATAAGCATGTTAATTTTATTACTATCTAATGAGAAAAAATAATACTAACAATTAATTAAAAAAAATATTTGCGGACACCGGGTTTAAAAATACGACATTCTCTGACAAAAGCAAGCGAAAAAGAATACAAACATAAATTAGGTAAATAGGTACCGAGCCTTTGCTAATTCGAAAATTCACAATAGAAAAATTAAAAAATCTGAGAACGATACGATAGTGGCATCTATGGATATTTTAGTAATGTATGGCTCAAAGCATGCCTTCTGCATAATTTTAAAATTGGCTTCAATCTATGCGTTGGGTATATAATGCAAAGTGTTAGTTTGGGGACAGATACTTTGGGCCTGTCCCCAAACTATACAAATGTCCCCGAAGTATGGGCGCGCTCGAAAAACTGTCCTCATTCTATGCTTCCCACATATATATATATATATATATATATATATATATATATATATATATATATTACGTATTTCACAGTGAAGTTGTCATTATACATGAGTTTTCAAAGGTTCGAGCTGCAAATAATTGTAAACGTATTAGCGATAAGTTGTGAACTTAAGTAGATATGGTTTATTCGAAAATAAATACTGTATTATTTGCGCTTAGTTATAGAATGGACAAACAATAAATCTGTCGTCTTGGTGAGAGACACAGATCAGAAAAAAAATTATATGGCATTAATAATAACATTGCGTTTGGGTCCCACCCAGGCGTAGTGTGTTCAATTCCTCGGTTGGCTACGTCCTCCATCACAACACATGCAACATTTTACGTTTAATCTAGTGGTAGTAAGAGATTTTCAAATATTGTCGGGTTAGTCGTAACCCGGGAATTCATGTCTTTCTTTTAAAAAAATTACAATAAGATCCGAATGATTACATATTACTTGATCCCCCGATAGTTGGTCCCCTGACATATGACCCCTGTGCCAGTTAATCCCTTGGACACTTGATCCCGCAAAGGATTATTTCTGATGTATATCCTAATTGGCAAGTGACTATGCAGAGACGAAATACGTTATTATGTCTGCAGGCGTCTTGAGGGAAAACCATTCGAAATTTTTTGCCGAAAATAATTCCGTGTCCCGAAAGAGTATGCAATGGGGATGTACCGCAGAATAAAAAAAGACGACATCTTAACTTAACTATGCAGTCCGCATAGGGAAACTAAGCTATAGGTACCTTCTTGCATATTATATATCTAAATGTCCCCGAAGGGGTATGCAGAGGGAATATACGGCCGTTGGTGTAACCTATTATAATATTCAAGTCATATTCAGAATAGTCAGGTGCTTCTATTTATTTATTAATCTTAAGTTAGCTCACATCTTCGTGTGTGCTAATAGTTTTAAAAACATGTACATTGTTTGGCAAACATAATCTTTCTTTAAATATTTCAATAAAGTCACAAAAAAAGAAACATTAATAATTGAGACAGACATATTTTCTTAATTCATTTTTGAACTTATTAATATTTTCTATCACAGCAATTTCCTTTGGGATTTTGTTATAGAGTTGAACGGCCTGGTACATCAGAAATTTTTGGGTGCTTGTTTTTTTTCTTCTGATGTATGAACTTACTTCCTTCTCTTCTACATCCTCTTTCTCCAAATTGGGATGATAGTGTTATCTTTTCAGATAAAAATACGCACTAATATTACTTATTCACAACACACTTACACACAAATGATGTGTCTAACAATGAAAATGAAGAGAGTTAAGGCTAATAATCTACGGAATATCACAGTTGGGCTCGACTATGTACGTTTCGACCAGTGCCCAACAAAAACTCATTGGATATTGACATTTTTAATGATTTTAGAAAAATTTCAGAATTATTCATAATGCTGCTGTTATCATTAACATCCGGTGATCAAATCAGTAATTTGAAAACACATCCATACCATAATATAATCATTATGTTTATAAAATATGGATCTCCCCAATAAGCACTATCGAACGGGTAGCTATCGCTAAAAATTATCAAGATTTTATTATATGTAACACCTGCTCTAACTGTTTTATGAGAGTTGTGGGTTTAAAACTACTGTTTACCTTTCCATACAAGTTTACCTGTGAGTTTTACATTAATATTCATACTTTTTAAGTGTATTTTACGTGAGCAAATAATGTTATAATTTCGCCAGTTTCGGTGTGAAGTATGTTTAACAGCCTTTGTTATAGACTGAAAATATAAGCAACTAACTGTTAACAAGTTAAACTAACATGTGGAGGGACGGTTGTTATAAACAAGTGCCCTTGTTAGGTTTGTGAATATAATATCAAGTTCATAGAGAGAATTAATTTAATGAACAGTAAAGGCTGTTAGATGATTCGTATAAAATGAACTGAGAAGATTATTATAATTCCGTTTACATTTGGGTTTAATTTGATTTTAAGGGATGGTTTTTGGTACCTACTTACCTGTGTGTTTAAAATAAATTAAACGTTGGAAACATAATATTCCACATTTAAATAACCGTTCGACTTGAGTGAATTTTTTGTTTTATTTGTACGTTATTTAATCTGACAACGATTGGAAATGTTTTTTGTTGAATTAGGATTGCTCACACTCACATGTAAACGGTTTTTTAATACTAAAGTTAAAAGTTGAAAATAACGATAAACTTGTCGAATTCAGCAGCACGCAAAACAATTACTAACCCAATTACTGAGAAATAACTATTTATGTGGGGGAGGTGGTACAATATTCATTAAAGTTCCATTTTTTACGATCAAAGTTAAGTTCTCAGGTTAGGAAATACGCATAAATTATTAGAATAACCGAAACTAACAACCTCAAACCCTATTTGATAAACTTGTCGAATTCCGCTGCACCTTAGACATTTACTTTGATTGAGAAAAAATGAACTTTAATGAATCTTTTACTGTCTACCACTACACAAATAGATATTTCTGGTAGTACTATGTAGAAACCATGTGCTATTTATATATATATTTGCGTATTTAGAATTTGAGAAGTGTATCGCCTGTTTTGTGCATGTTTACTTAAACCCCCGACTCAAGTAGTTAAATCAAGTATTGTTTTTTTTATAAATAGCTCTTTGAATGCAGCGGAAGTTTACCAAAATAATTTCAGATTTGCAAACGCATTTCTGTAAGTTACCAGCAGAAGAGGTAATAAACCATGCTATCAAAATAGGAGCTAACAAACCTCTTTCACTATGTTCATCAGCGAGAATACATGCGAACTCAGATAGAATGGTAGATACTCTTAGTTTGTCGATCAGAAATTATTTAAGCGGTATTTCGTGACGAGATCTGATAACCAGGTACTATTCTGCATCTCTTATTAAATCTACTCGATTCCACCATATTTTTCACCATGGTAACCACGGCACGGACTATTCAGAATTAGAGTAATTTTACCGAACTGCCAATACCTACATATACAGACCTTTTCGATATATCCGAAACCTCTCCGTCATCCATCACAGCAAAAATAATTGGTAGTGTAAGAAACTGACACATATTTCTGTATTACAAGTAGAAAACACACTGATATTAAATAATGGTAATTTATTACAGATCTGGTAAAATTATATTTTAAATGTTGAAAATGGGACTGCGGGCATATAACGAATGATTTGAAAGAGTTCGTAACGAAGTATCAGTCAAAAGCAAATGTTTTATGCGGACGGCGAAAAACGTGTTCAAACAAATATTTATATCGACACTATACGTATATTGTAGCATTCCGTCATGATATTATTCTGAATGACTTATATTTTATCAGGAAGTTAGCATGCTGTCACTTTCTCAGGATCATTTTTCTGCGTGTATTTTTGTAATATGATACGTATTTATTGCATCTACTAATATGTATTTTATGTAATGATATAAAAAAAACTCGACTTGCATTATATTTATTTAAGTCCTGTGGGCGTTTAATAAATAAAAATAAATCAATTTCTTTCCCTTTTCCACTGCCTTTAGTCTCACAACATACTGAAATTGGGAATGCTATGGTTCTACTGGCTCCAGCCAATCGAGGGCAGTTGAAATTCTTGTGCGATATTAAAAAAAAAAAACATCGCTAGACCTTCATCTGACATAATGTCTAGATGATGGTGATTTACTGATCAACAAATTTTCACTTTCCCTTCCATTCAACCATCTATTTTACCATTCCTCCAGCGTGTTTCCTCTTCCTGCCATTTCACAGTATGATTAATGGTTCATTCGGCGACCATCTATTAATACTGGGAAATATTTTTACCTGATGCTGCGGGGTTACTCCCTTTTATAAGCCACGCTTCAAATTCCTCAGTTGAATTATGAGTTAATGCGCGTCCTTGGGTAGGTCAAGAAAATCGTTGAGAAGGAATAATAAGGGTCAGCTTGAGCGGAAAGAAACACGCTTATGCTTCTAATTTGATGTTTTTTATAACTGTTGTAGATTCGATGCTTTGCATGACATGAAGAATATTTGACAAGGTGTATGAAGAATAATTTGAGGTTTTTTTATGACTGTTGTATATTCGATGCTTTGCATGAGATGAAGAATATTTGACAAGGTGTATGAAGAATAATTTGATGTTTTTTATGGATGTCGTAGATTCGATGCTTTGCATGCAAGACAAAAAGAATATTTGACAAGGCATATGAAGAATAATTTGATGTTTTTTTATGACTGTTGTAGATTAGATGGTTTGCATGACATAAAAAAATATTTATAAGGCGTATGAAGAATAATTTAATGTTTTTATGACTGTTGTAGATTCGATGCTTTGCATGAGATGAAGAATATTTGACAAGGTGTATGAAGAATAATTTGATGTTTTTTATGACTGTTGTAAATTCGATGCTTTGCATGACATGACAAATATTTGATAAGGCGTATGAAGAATAATTTCTTGTTTTTTATGACTGTTGTAAATTCGATGCTTTGCATGACTTGACGAATATTTGATAAGGCGTATGAAAAATAATTTGATGTTTTTTATGACGTTGTAAATTCGATGCTTTGCATGACATGACGAATATTTGATAAGGCGTATGAAGAATAATTTGATGTTCTTTATGACTGTTGTAAATTCGATGCTTTGCATGACATGACGAATATTTGGACTGGAGTCAACGACGCTAACAACTGCGCCAAATCCCAATTGGGTAGAACCGAAATTTATTTCGCATATTAACTACTGTAATATCATCCAATTTAAAAAAAATGTATATGCGTGTGTGTTCATGATTGCCACCAAGCAGTTCATTGAATGCATCATCATTGACAGCGAGTATATCTGCTGAGTTTCAGCTTGATTTGATGTCGGGAAGTGGGTTAATTTTCCTTTTCACGAGTTGCATTCATTTATTGAAATCGAATTCAAATTAGCCAAAAAAACGAACGCTACTCAAAAACAAGAGATTGTAAAAAATTGAAAAATTTATAATTTTTTTGTATCGTTAAATTAATATTTTTCTTTATTATAAGGCATACACACACCAAAGTTGGGACTCTCCACCCCACCAGTTTGGTACTCAAGTGTTCCAGTAATCGCTAATAAATATTCAAATGAGGGCGCGATGTGGTATTAGGCAAAATGATGAAAGAGATGCTAAAAATGAAATGCATATGTTATTTTAAATAAACCCAACGCCTGCATGATGGAAAGTGCAAGGCTGTTCGAAACTTTCGCTCAAGGAGAAGAAAACGCTTCGAAACAAAACACCCATTCGTTCTTCTTTTAATTTGTTTAATTTTTCTTTATACACAGGAGGCCTGAGGAAAAAAAATCCCTTAAAGCCCGTGTCATCTTTGGGGATGCTGTTTGGAGGATTTTTAAATGGAAAGTTTTAGAGTCAATGTGAACAGGACGTATAAATCCATTCCTCTCACTGCGGTGCAATACCATCGCCCATCGGTCGACAGAGTCTTGCTGGAGAGGTCAAAAGGTCTTCCTCTAAAGCTATGCAACAAGTCATACAAACACAAAAAACAAAAACAGAATATTACAGTTATTTGTAGGTTTACATGATGTGTTTAGGAGTACTGTTGAAATAAATGTTTTAAATGATCCACAACACTTGCCAAGTTGGTATTGAATATGTCAACACATCACCCAAGTAATGATTTCCCATGGTGTGAAGTCGTTGTATCGGAGAGTGGGCAATGTGATGAAACATGAACCTGGATACCCCTGCTAAGTCAACAAACGTAACGAACAAAAAATTGACTCACAGAAGGAAATGTATGTTAAAAAATTGGTTATGTGAAAGAATTTTTTTGTACTAATGTAATTATGTGTATATTTTATATACTTGTTAAAATTGTATATGTATTTAAGAAGTAATTGTTAAAAGAACCCGTTGACAAACTGATATCAATCAGTTTAACGGGACTTAATTGTAAAAAATGTATTTTTGAAAGTTAATAAATAAATAAAAAAATAAAAAACCACTCGGGGCGACCTATGACTAGGGTGTTGGTTATACCCATATTAGCGGTACCCATACCCGCCTCTCAAATTCTTTCATATTTGGGTTTCTTTAATTTATCTCTTACTTAAAAAAATAAAAGGAACTTTCTGCCACCTCAGCCTAGTGGTTTATACAAAAAATTTATTTGTGAATTATACTATCTTGGTTGGTAAATTAATTGCAAGTTTCTCTTTTTTTATTTCTCATACTTTATGTTAAAATTTAAAAGTTTATCCAAGCTACATATTTTAGGTAGTCACTTGTGTAGTAAAACAAATATATGCGTGTTCAGAGTGGAAGATGCTCTCAGTATCGCCCTAGTGTAAGATCATCATTATAAATTAAACGTTGCTTGAAATAGCTTTAGCATTGTTTGGTTATCAGTTACTCCCCACATTCATACTCCCCTTCTATTTCCCCTCCGTGCTACACTCAACCTCACAACATACCTCAATTGAGAATGCAATAGTCTCACTGACTCCAAACGGTTGGGATAAATTGTGACTCTTGTGGAGTATTCACACTAAAAAAAATGCGTGACTTATTATATAAAACGGCTCTATTGGTCATAAGACATGGGCAAGGCCCGAAAAATATTCCTCCAGCTACTTTGAACGGTATGAACTTGAAGGTGACCGAAGGAACTAAATACATTGGACACATAATCACCGGTAATCTGATGGACGATGATGATATCTATAGACAAAGGCGAGCTCTCAGCGTTAAAGCAAACATGCTCAGTAGAAGATTTCGCCTTTGCAGTACCGCAGTAAAAAGGACGCTCTTCCTTTCCTTCTGCGCAACGTTGTACACGTGCGAACTATGGGCAAACTACAAAAAGAGTAGTATAGAAAGACTACGGGTCCAATACAACAACGCCTTCCGCACAATGTTTTGTCTCCCCAGATACTGCAGCGCTTCCCGTATATTCACGGAGGGGCGAGTTCCCGGATATGCAACCCTTATTAGATCCAGGGTGGCAGGAATGAGGGAAAGGATAAGAAGCTCTGGAAATATCCTCACTATGGAAGCCCGCCTCACTCCATCCTCCAGCATTGACGCAAACTGGAGAAAAATACTAGCGCCTAATATAGTCACGGCTCCCTAAAGGCTTCAACTTTCTATTATTCTATTTATTTAATCATTTTATACTATTTTATTTTCAATCTTTTCTGTTTTCTTTTCTTTGTTTTTCTGTTCTATCTTTTTGTTTTTGATTATATTTTTTTTTATCTCTATATGGAATGTGTGGGACTGCACTAACCTCTCCACATACCGAAATAAACACTTTTATTATATTTTATTATTATTATTATTATCTTAAAAAATCTGTTAAATTATGTGTTTTGTATTGAAAACTCATTATTGAATGAAATATATTGAAATATTTGGGTTTTAACTTTGGACGAGCAAATGAACTATGTTTATAATTGTTAGCTGGAAGAAATGGGATCTACCCATAAGCCACACCTTTTGTAATTTATGTTTTACAATAAATAATTTTTGATTTGATTTGATTTGATTTGAACATCATCGTGTAACTGCAGCCTTTACTCTTTTGTTACCTTTGTTAGATGAAAATGAACATTTTTTTTTGTTCACCGATGATTTAAATAAAAATTCAATTTGGCGCGGTAATTTCCCCAAAGGTACAAACTACGTCAGGCATCTTTATTGCCTTAGCTTTTTCAATTGTTGGAAGGAATACAAAAAAATAAACAGCCAGAATGGAAATATTTTTTGTAATTTAATATGTGGAAAATATTACAACACACTTTCAATATATATTGAAAATGTATATATGAAGTATAAGAATTCAAACTCCCTGAGCTTGTGGGACTATGGAATCCCATTTTTTTTATACGTAGAATTAATAAATCGTCATTTAAAAACTGTAAAAACCATAAGGACTTACGCCATGTGGTACTACTTTTGCAGTCGGCGGGCTCTGACAAAACTTACCTCTCGGGTCAGTCAGCCGCGTGTGTAAAAGAATGTAGTCACCATTGCGGTATATGAATTATTTCAAAAGAATTTATCTTTTTAGGAAATCTTGGTTTATATTTAAATTGGCATTTACTGTTAACCGACAAAATCACATTTATAATGTTGTACAAAACCCTTGTTAGATGCCAACTCGAGTATAACTAACTCTACGTTATGGTCCCCCTTTTACAATATTCATTCCGATAACATTGAAAAGATTCAACATAAGTTCCTGAAGTATATAAACTATAAATTGCATATTCCTGTATAAAAACATTGATTATAACTACTTACTAGATAAATTGTCCCTATTAAAACTTTCTGAAAGAAGAATAAACACAGATTTAATAGTATTACATAAAATACTTCATTACAAAATTGACTGTCCTGAGTTACTGCAATTAATCAGCATCCAAATATTTTTATTTTTAATTTACTACCCTTTTATTTTTTTAACACCAGGACCCTGTCTTATCAAAATTCCCCGATTCCAAGACTTCACAGTCTCGGAAATAAATATTCTGATCTGGGAGATATACTTCAACTTAAAAATAATCAATATAAATATTGTTTATTTCAATTCTTTTATATATCGAGACACAAATAGACATCTATAATTTCCGCAATAAATATATATATATATTTTTATTTTTTATTTTGAATATCTATTTATGTGAGACTTCTTATCATTTTTACTAATTTATCTTATTTTATTATATGTTTTTGTTGTAACATTTAATATTTTTTTCTTTTTTCGTTGTATTGTTTTAACTTTGTCGAATTTATAATAACTGTGATACTCAACTATTAAACTTTGCAGAGTGTAAAAGTCCATTAGGGCGTGTAATAAATAAATAAGAAATAAATAAAATCGAGGTACGTATGACGTTACGCGTACCCCAATCCAATCGTTTTGACGTGCTTTGAAAAATGATTTAAATTAGAAGGCTGGCATTCATAAAAATCTATCCTGTCTAAAAATCTATCATCCTCCAATCTAGTTGAAGATGACACATACCAAGAATGTTCAAAATTAATTTCGCTTGTGGGATGTATTTCAAAGACAGACAGCAAAATAACATATTTGGTGCACTGCCAGAGGACTTACCATAAAGGGTTAAGTACCTATCTACCAAACTATTCAGATAAGAACACTAAACACACTTAAAGCCATTTCAAGCAACGTTTCTATTCTGAATGATAATTGTGAGAATGCCAACTTCTCTGAAATACCCAAAATCCCCTTTTTATTTCTATACTAACAATTCTCGTTTGAAATAAAAATTTAAATTGCAATATTTCTTTTTCAAATATCGTCAGGTTATTTACCTGGCTTTGAACTAAGGATCTTTAACTCTTGGTTACGGAAACCGTCTATTAAAAATCTTTAAATGAATCCTAAACAATCGACTCACAGTTAAATAATGTTTCAATTAACATGACGGAGGTTGTCATATTATTTATTCAGTTTGTTTTGATCAGGGGATCCCAATCTGTGTTTCACTAGTCCAGGCTGTCAGCAAAAATGGTACTTACAACTCAAGCTGACAACAACTCGGAGCTGTCAGCTTCTCTCTATACCAATGTAGATAATATCCCTCGGGAATTATGTTGTGATGTTTCATAATTTAGTATGAAAGGTTCACAAGTTTCGACTGTTGATCATGAATAACTAATTTTCTGATAATCTGTTGATTTTTGTTGTTGTTTCTTTCCATGTTTTATTTTTTATATCACACAAGCGTCTTAAATTCTCAAAACTAATGGGAGTATGGGACCCGCATTTGGGGTAGGTATGTGTAAATACTTTTGGCGGTCTTTCGGCAGGGTGATACTTCATATTATAGCACAGTAATTATAATTTAATTATTATTTAAGATATATCACATAAAAAAGTACAAACGCCACTCGAGACACCGTTAAAAATTAGTGGTTCGCAATGAACTCAATATCTGTTAATTCCGTTAGATACTTACATCCTCGTAGCTTTATAAAATTTAAACTAAATTTGCCGAAATTCGTCAATTTCAGTATCTACTATGTCACATGAGAACGGGTCGCTTCTACGATTCGTTCTTAAGTTCAACAGCTCGGCTGTGGAACGAACTGCCGGCCTCTGTGTTTCCTCCCTCCTACAACATGGGACTCTTCAAGACCCATGTTCACTCCTTCCTCTCCACAAAAAGACCCTCCACACAGCATCCCCAAAGATGACATAGGCCCTGAGGGAAATTATTTTCTTCAGGGCCTCCTGTGTGGAGTAAATATAAAAAATAATAAAAAAAATCTACACTATCCGTATTATGTATAAATCGGAATTTGTTTATTTCTTACTGTTCATGGACTATAATGAAGTACGTCTGACGTCATGAGTACCCCGCCAGAATTCGATTGTTTTGGCGTACTTAGAAAATGCAAATTTGGTGTGGGGTAAATTAAAGGGAGTTTGCATCACCCGAAAATAACAACAATATTATTTTTACCCACATTCTTGTGAGGCTGGTATCATTGTAAATAATATCATTCTGTCTTCAGCAGTCTTGCCGTCGGGTTGACCCTAAACTTCTTCTAGCGTAAGCGATTTTATTTGTTCGTAAAATTATTATGAGTGAGTTTTGTTAAAATAAAAAAAACTAAATTAGAATTATACAAATTCTCGTTATTTCACAATAAAAATAATCACGCCACCTTAGATTCTGCGGATTTGGAGAACCGCAGAATCATTTAGCCATCAATCCATTTAAAATGACAATGATAACCAATCCTCCAAAATGGAAACAATATTAACTGTGAAACGACATTCGTAAAAAAACTAGGATTTGAGTTTGGAAAGCGAAAATTTATTAATATGTATATAAATTCACACATCAAAAAATCAGCTGGCTTTTAGTGATTTTTGAAGTGAAACTTCTTTACGCGCGTCATGCAATTTCGAGGACCGGAGTAAAACCGACTCATGACCGAAACGAAAATGCGGGTACCCCCACCACCGATTAAAGTTCATTTGATCTAGTCAAAGTTTTGAAGTAACATATAAATGCTTCTTAGCTCATCCCGACAACTGGCGTTGGTGGTGTAATGGTCAGCATAGTTGCCTTCCAAGCAGTTGATCCGAGTTCGATTCTCGGCCATCGCACATTATTTTTTTGTTTTTAACGCCTTTTTCATTCAATATCTTATTTTTTAGTAGGTCAGAACATTTTTTAAAAGAAAATAATATTGCAAAATAATAAAAACACTTATCTCACTGTGATAAAACATTACTCCGCTAGAGCGCGCTTTGCGTTATTGTGTTGGATTAAAATTATTATCTAATCCGTATATTATGATAATTGTATTACATTTATTTAATTAATTTATTTATTTTGATAATATGTAATAATTTACAGAAAAAAAAATTAAAACTATCTCCCTCTGATAAAATATCCGTTCGCTAGAGCGCACTACGCGATCTTGTGTGGGATTCTATTTCTGTACATTGTACATTATTTTTAAAAATATATTATATTTTGGGTGTGATGTAGGTAACATTATAAAACATAACAAGCTCTCATATTTTCAGAACCTACATAATATAATCAATTTATGCGGCTTTGCTTACAGTTGGTGCTCAGCGTGGTTGGCTTTCAATCAGTTAAGCGAGGTTCGATTCTCGGCTGTGGCATTTTTGAAGTGAAACCTTGTTGAGGTGGGGGAGCCGCTCACGAACGTTCTCTCTCTTCTCTTCTTTCCTCTCTTTCAGACACCAGCGAACTGCGCCACGCCAAGCATCAGCTGAAACTAGAAGTTTCACTTCTGTCTTGCGTAGGCTTGACACACCCACTTTTTTTTGTTTTGTTTTGCGATACGAAGTCAATACGAATCACATAAAGACATTAGCTGTGAAGAAAACTACAACTTTTTCTCGTGTTTTCTTTAGTTTGTGGTCGTGGTCGTGCAAAGTTTGGTTACTTCAGACACATAACAATGCTGCGTTGAAAGACTAGATTTATATTAATAGACAGACCTTGTATCAATCTTTTCTCCTTCCTTACCCTTTACCCAAACAACTTTCAAAGTACAATAGAACTTCGGTTAGGAATGGCATAAGGAAACTATGGGATATGAGAATTATGACATATAGGGATATTGTGTTAGAGAATATAAGTTTGTACAGAGCCCTTTGGGTTATTTTTCTCTATAAAAAACGGCGCTTTACAAATCAGCCAAATATAATTTTTATTGTTATTTATTAAAATGAATTTTATATGCCACTTCTTATTAAATAAGCCGTTTTCATTTTTTTCATAAAAATTCATGTGTGTATGGGGGTGCTATTTATTAAGTTGTGAAGAAGGATTTATTACTGTTGTTTCTTTAGTATTAAACTTATTGTTATAATATTTTTTTGTGTTTTGAACACTTTAAAGCTCTTATTACGGATACCAGTATTTTCTGGTACTTTATTTAAGAATTTTCTACCTAATGTACTTAATGTAACATTCTCAAATGAAAGCACATAACTCTTTTGGGAACGTATCTTAAAAAGTTCTCGGATATTTGTACTTACTTACATTATGTACTAACCTATGCTAGGAAAGACTTCGATAAAGCAAATTCTAATTCTGGGCTGGATCGTATTAGTATTAACGTTCTGTTGTGTTGTCAAATAAGACACACGTGAGAGGTAATATAATATTTTTACACTTTACCCTTCTTGTAGGTATTTGAAGTTCTTCTTCCCAAAGTTTTTTTTTTATATATCGGAGTCGGTAACATGTTTTTAACCAGAGATTTGTTACGATTATGAATGGTGCAGCTTTATTTAAACATATTCTTTAAGTTGAGTAGTAAAGGAATATTATTATACATTATTTCTGATGTTAAATTCTTTGAATATGGAATAAAAAATACTATTATGATATTATTTTTTTCTTTTTGGCTTATTCTTAAAATCAGTGGAAGCTGAATTATATACCAGATATTGGTTTTGTAAAAACCACGTGTGTTGCAAATGATTATTTTTATAATTGATTTCCGCAAAGTTAATTCAGAAAAAAAGCAAAATGATTCTAGAATAGTCCTACTTACAAGTTGAAGTCAGTTAACCGACTGAGTTGAAACACTATTCTAGAAAAGTCCTATTTACAAGTTGAAGTCAGTAAACCGATTGAACGGAAACACCTATGTATGAGGTGTTATCGGAAAAGAAAGGTAAATGTGAAATATTGTTTCATCGACATTTCAGGTGAGTGCGTTTGAAATGTATGAAAATAAAATAAACAAATGTGAAACATGCGTCGCTTTCACCAACACCAGAAATTTTTTACCTACTTTTGAATATTCTCGTGGTATCCTTTAATGGTATGTACAATAAAACAGTTATTACAGATTTCCAAAAACCTAGTTACGCTTTGAACATAATAAACATTATGCCAAATAATCGAAAAATATTACTTCAATATAGCTATAATATTCAATACGGCTTCAATTTATTAATTTTTGACGGCAACAAGACAAATATTATTACTCCGAGTATTTATATATGTTAGGTTAGGTTGTGTTAGTTTAGGGCAGGTTAGGTTAGGCCAGAGGTGTGCATTCTATGAGATCACGTGAACACTGCCACTCTACCTTAATTACATAAAACTATCCACAATTTTCAAAATACGCGTGAAGTTCCAGCTACGAATCGCGGAGCCGCGCGCCCCTATGTAAGATCTCCCTACTATAACGCATCAAAGGCAGGAACTAAATATATTAAATAATGCAAATAAGTTTTTCACATGTTGGCTGCATTCTACGAAAACATGTTGATATGTGCGCAGTGCCCATTCAAGCGAAGACAGGCTTGTGGTAGTGTCGAAAAGGCAGGGCTTTTCGGTGGAAATGATAAATATATCAATCAGTGCCATCTTTTGGCACCTTGTAACATGTATGCTCATTTGTAACACGGTCTCTCCAGGTAATTCCTAACAGTCTTCTATAGGACCACATCTCAAAAGCCTCTAGTCTCCGTTTATCTCTTTTGGATAGGCACCATGTTTCGCAGCCGTACATCAAGATACTTCATACATGGGTCTTGATGAGGAATATTCTCAGTTTTAGGTCTATATTATTGGATTCTATTATTTTCGACCTTTTATTGAATGCAAGCCTAGCCTGATGTATACGGCTGTCGACCTCGCTCTTAGACTGACCGTCCCATGTTATTTTGCTCCCGAGGTAAACAAACTCCTTGGTGTTCTTTAGTGGAACTCCTGCCATCTCTACTCTCATCTGATGTTGCATTCGGCCTACAGTCAGCAGCTTTGTTTTGTCTTTATTTATCTTCATGTTGTAGTTGTTTTGAAGAATGCTTTGCATGGTTGTTAAGGCCTCTTGCAGTTCTTCTTCGCTTTCGGCAACCAAAGCAATATCGTCAGCAAACCTTATCATATCCACCTTATGCCCGTGTATCTTTACACCTTTTCTGTGACTCATTCTCTCTCTCAAGTCATCAATCGCACTCTGTATATAAGCATTAAAAAAACAGGTGACAGAGAGCATCCCTGTCTCACCCCTTGTCTTATACTAGCTTCTTTTGTTTCATTGTCACATCTAATTATAGCGGCCTCATTCTTGTATAGCGCCTGGTGATGCCACCTCTCTAGATAGTATATACGAGTATTATTGATAACATAATATCAATTAATTATCTGTTTTTTCTATTGTGTTCCCCGTTTAAAATCCCCGTGCATGCCACTGCGTTAAGTAAAGTTAGGTTAGGTTTGATAATGTTGTTCGTTTAGGGTTAAATTTTTTGTCGAGGGGATATTGTCCTAGAACCAACTAAGACACAAGGATCTTTCACACAATATACGTGAAAGTACAATTCATATAAAACAAGTCAGTCCGAGTAACAGGTCAATTAATTAAATTTCTCTAGTTCGTCGACCCTAAAACTTACTCTGAAACATTTTTCTTTCAGCGGAGTTTGTCTGCGGACCACTTCAGCCTGACAGTTGACTGTGGAGTTTAATTTGAATTTTCAATTTAAATTTACCAAGTCACTTTCAATTTGAATTTAGCGAAATTTCTTATTTAAACTTTTAACCGGGTATCGCATTAATTTGTTTGTAGTTGAAATGGGATACCTATTATGGAAACGGTTCCTTGGTTGGCAAAAGACGGAATCCTAAGTAAGACGTGCTTTATTTGACATTCAAGAAATTATGTATTAATTAATTACCTTGCGAACTCTTAGAAAATTTAATAAATATAAAGGGTGTATCGGCACGTACCCGACAAACTTTAACCAGCTTTTCCTTTGAAACCGGACAGCAAAGTGCCCATCACATTTTTTACTCCAAATGTGCTAAGGAAAAGCTGGTTAAAGTTTGTCGGGTACGTGCCGATACGCCCTGTATACGTGATGAATAAATAACAAAAAAATCAGGTAGTTATATTATATATTTTATTTTATTTATTTATACTGGTTTTTACAGATGATCTAACTTACGTAAAAACAATCTATACATAGACAAACTCAGTTAATATACAATTACTAAAATCTACTTAGTCATTGGATCCATTAATTTGCATAAATCTAAAAAAAGATTTAACATCAAAAACGAAACACATGAAAATTAAAAAAAAGTGGGTGTGTCAAGCCTACGCAAGACAGAAGTGAAACTTCTAGTTTCAGCTGATGCTTGGCGTGGCGCAGTTCGCTGGTGTCTGAGAGAGAGGAAAGAAGAGAAGAGAGAGAACGTTCGTGAGCGGCTCCCCCACCTCAACAAGGTTTCACTTCAAAAATGCCACAGCCGAGAATCGAACCTCGCTTAACTGATTGAAAGCCAACCACGCTGAGCACCAACTGTAAGCAAAGCCGCATAAATTGATTATATTATGTAGGTTCTGAAAATATGAGAGCTTGTTATGTTTTATAATGTTACCTACATCACACCCAAAATATAATATATTTTTAAAAATAATGTACAATGTACAGAAATAGAATCCCACACAAGATCGCGTAGTGCGCTCTAGCGAACGGATATTTTATCAGAGGGAGATAGTTTTAATTTTTTTTTCTGTAAATTATTACATATTATCAAAATAAATAAATTAATTAAATAAATGTAATACAATTATCATAATATACGGATTAGATAATAATTTTAATCCAACACAATAACGCAAAGCGCGCTCTAGCGGAGTAATGTTTTATCACAGTGAGATAAGTGTTTTTATTATTTTGCAATATTATTTTCTTTTAAAAAATGTTCTGACCTACTAAAAAATAAGATATTGAATGAAAAAGGCGTTAAAAACAAAAAAATAATGTGCGATGGCCGAGAATCGAACTCGGATCAACTGCTTGGAAGGCAACTATGCTGACCATTACACCACCAACGCCAGTTGTCGGGATGAGCTAAGAAGCATTTATATGTTACTTCAAAACTTTGACTAGATCAAATGAACTTTAATCGGTGGTGGGGGTACCCGCATTTTCGTTTCGGTCATGAGTCGGTTTTACTCCGGTCCTCGAAATTGCATGACGCGCGTAAAGAAGTTTCACTTCAAAAAAAAAATCATAAAATTTATGGATTATATAAATTTCACCTGTGACAGGTAAAAACATGATTTTTTTAAAAGCGCCATCTGTTGGACCAAACTACGTTTTTTTAAAAAAAAACAGCGCCATCTGTATACACAACTAAGATAGTAAAAGCAATACGATCTATTGTTTCTCTTTCTGCACAGGCAGACTGAGCTACAACAACGCGTGGCGGGAATATGTAAACTATAATGGTGTATTTAAAAAATTAAAAAACTAAATCATCAAATTTTATAAAAGCAAATGGAATTAGTACAGAGAGAGTCACTATACGAAATAGACAAATATAGACACAAGATACGTTAATAGAGAAACAACCACTAATACATGCATTTATCTAGTCGTAATTAGTCAATGAATATATCATATAATTGGCGCAACATATTTTTATCAACAAAAAATAGAGACACAAGATACATAAATAGAGACACAAGATACATTAAAAGAGACACAATTAATAACACATGCATTTATACCGTCGTAATTAGTCAATGAATACATGATATAATTGCGCGACATATTATTACCAACAACAGATAAACAAATAGAGACACAAGATGCATAAATAGAGACACAAGATTATTATTATTATTATTATTTTATTTACGCCCTAATGGGCTTTTACATGAAAATATACATTTACATTGATTACAATAATTGAACATAAGAAGATAAATGGAGTTAATTGTAAGAAAGCAACACATATAATAAAATTTTGTGCAAATTAGCAAAACACTAATAAGATGGATTCAATATAAAATATACCCAAGCATGAAATAGTAAGTAAAAGAAAGTTCAACATAAAAAGTAAGTAAGTGGGTGTGTTTAAACCCAGTATTAATTGTGAGTTTAACAAATCGATAAACCAATATAAATTAGAGTGTAACTTACTCGTGAGGTAAAGAACATTATAACAGAGATTTAAAAAAAAAAAAAAAAAAAATAACAAAATAAGAGTTGCACCTGTAAAAAGCAAAAACTAATAGAATTTAGCAATATCGACATGAATAAGAAATAATAAGATCTGAGATGGAACATAGTGTTATGTATAAAAAGTAGTTAGTAGGTATATGCATACAATTATAAGTGTATAGTAGAGCAAATAAAAAAACAAACAAATATGGATATAATTTACTTGAAAGGTTTCGAATGGGAGAAGATGTAATAAAATTATTAAAGCTATAAAAGTTAATTATTAGCCGATAGAATCGAAATAAGTTGCCTTTTAAAGCTCACAAAATTGTCAAAACCAAACATATCTATAAGTTCACAGTATTTATTCGCAAGGTTGTGAATTCTAGGAATTGGTGAAAAAATAGAATAATTAGTGTTGAGGTTCTTGTTAAATTTAAAAGTATCTTTACTGCGAGTTTGCCTAGCAGGAACATTAATGCAAATAAGTTCCAACAAATTAGGGCTGTCAATTAAAGATTTAATAATTTTGAATAAAAATAGCAAATCAATTAACACTCTTCTATCAGATAATTTAAGAAGTTTAGTTTCAGCAAGCAAGTTATTGTAATTTATAAATTCGATTGGAATTTTCATTTTAAAATTAATGTACCGAAGGAATTTATTTTGTACTTTTTCTAATGATTGAGAATGGACCTTGTAGTACGGTGACCATACGGTGGAATTGTATTCTAATTTGCTTCGTACTAACGAGCAATACAGATGTTTTAATGTTGACATACTTTTAAAATTTGCTCCCATTCTCAAAATAAAACCTAGTATTCTCATCGCATCGCTTGTTATTTCATCGATGTGTTCGTTAAACTGTAGACTCTCGTGGAATATAACACCAAGATCACGAATCTGTGATACACGAAGAAGATTAGCACCATTCATAAAATAGGAAAAATTAAGTGGATTTTTGCCTTTGTAAAAACTGATAATCTGGCATTTACCTAAATTTAGTTGCAAATCATTGACAGAACACCACGCACATAGTTTATTAAGGTTCAACTGCAAAATTGCGCGATCGTCATCGTCTTTGATTATTCTGTATATCTTCAGATCGTCGGCAAATAACAGGACTTTAACATTAGTAAAAATATTAACAATATCATTGATAAACAAACAAAATAATATTGGGCCCAAGTGAGATCCCTGTGGTACTCCGCTCGAGGCAGCAAATGTATAAGAAGTAAACGAATCTATCTTGACTGCTAAGTACCTTCCTAATAGATAACTCTTAAACCATTCCAACATGCTCCCTCTTATTCCCAACAATTTTAGTTTACGTAATAATATTTTGTGGTTTACTTTATCAAATGCCTTACTGAAGTCAGTATATATGGAATCAGTTTGATGTGATGCATTAAGGGCATTAACAATATCATTCGTGTACAATATCAAATTGGTAAGAGTAGATCTACCTTTAATGAATCCATGTTGAAGGGGAGAGATGGTTCGATTGATTCGGGATATCAACTTATCTAGTACTAGGCTTTCAAAAAGTTTGGGTAAAGTAGACATTATACATATTGGCCTATAATTTGTTACTTCGCTCTTATTACCTTTTTTGAAAATGGGCGTTAAAAGACTAAACTTCCAAAGGTCCGGGAATACACCTGATGAGAGTGACTTTGTAAATAACTTATGAATAGGATATGACAATGTATGCATACAATTTACTAAAAACCTGGGCGGAACATTATCAGGTCCTGCGGATTTTCGGGAATCAAGACTCTTCAGCTTAGATATAATATCGTCTATGGTTACATTACAGTCAGATATATCAAGAGTTTCAACCAAAACAAAGCACGAAATATTGCTGTCTTCACTTGCATTAATGTAAACGCCGCTAAAAAAATCAGCAAAAAGATTAACAGTTTCCTGAAGATTTTGGGATAATTTAGAATCGAATGACACACTACTAGGTATGTAAGTACCATTTTCTTTTTGGGATTTAACATATTTCCAAAAGAAATTTGAGTCGTCCATGATAGAGCCTTCGACATCACTAATGTAATTTTTGTAACATTTTGCGGAGAGCTTATTGCACTCTGCCCTCAATTTTTGAAACGCAGTATAATCGATGGCCAGGCGACTTTGTTTGAATCTCTTATGAGATAATTTTTTGAGGTAAATTAAGTCTATCAAGGTGTACATTAATATCATCGTCGCTATCAAAGAATGACCAGTCAGTCTGTTTAAGGAAATTTGAAATTTTAACATAGTCAGCTTTTTTGAAATTTCGAGTTTCTACTACCTTTTTTACGATAGGAATTGGTTTAAGATTGGACATGCATATTTCTAGTGGTGGATGGTAAACATCGACAGGTAATAGAATTTCGGTACTTCTCACAACACAGATGTCAGACACATTTGACAGTGCCAAATCCAACGTACGACCTCCTATATTAAGAACATTATTACACTGTGTTAGACCTAAGAACAGTGCCATATCTCTAATAACACGAATATTAACATTAGAACAAGAATTGACAGAATTCATATTACACCAATCATAATGTGGCAGATTGTAATCACCAACTAGAAGTAGTTTAGTATTAGGATATTTAGCACAAATTGATTCAACCTCGTCGCAGTGATTGCTGTAGCTTTGGACATCAGAATTCGGAGGTAAGTATGCACATCCCACTATTATTTTACCTCTAGAAGTGTTCACATTGACAAATAGTTGCTCGATGGATGTGTTTTTTGTGGATATTTTTGAAGAACTGAGATTTTTTGAGATAGCAATGGCTACACCACCTCCTCTCGTTTTGGCACTTGTTTTAGAATTCCTATCCATACGGTAGATGTTGAAATTAGGGAAGCCTAATTCGGCGGAATTGATTCCTGAGTCGAGCCATGTTTCGGTTAAAATGAAGATATCACTGCAGATAGTTGCCGCCGAAGTCAGCAACATGGGAAGTTTAGTGCGGATCCCTCTCACATTTTGGTAGTAGCATTTTATTTTTTGTTGTTTCAGTTTTTTGGCGCACATTCAATAATTTTAGGTACAGAGTTCACATATTTGATAGTTATATTGGTTTCACCGTTGTTCTTCCTCGTCTCGAGTTGTTGGCGTAAATCTAGAAGTTGAGTCCTCTGCAATGGTGTTTGGTCGTTACTGGCCTTTATACCGTTTTTCAGTTTTGCGTTCCTGGTCAAAACCTCACGAGCCGAGACAGAGTCATTGAATTCGACCTTAATCGGTCTAATTTTGTTGGACTTTTTTACACCAAGTCTGTACGACTTAACCACACTCGGTATTAATTCATTATTTATATCACTAATCGCTGAAACTACTTTATCGCTGTCCATTTTAATAATTGTTGTTGTTGATTCTGAAATACTTTCGGGAACATTAAATAAAATAATGTTCTTTGACCGGGTTTTTCTTTCCTCGGCCTCTGCGAGCAAATCATTTATTGAAGATGAAGTATTTGTCGGGTTAGTAACAATAGACTGAGTATCCGTTACACTTTTTAATGTTGACAATTCTCCTTCCAACATTCCCATACGAACAGCCATCAATCCTGTGGTTCCTAACAGATCCGTTGTTATCGGGGTAATTTTACCCATTTGCTCCTTCGTAAATTTGTTGCCGGGGTCATTAATAATTTTTATCAGCGAACAGAGTAGATCCTTGGCCTTGGTCATATAGTTAAGAGAGTTCTCGTTTAAATCCATATTAAAATTTATTTAAAAAGAGTTAAAAATATGTTAACTTTATTCGTAATTAGTTTATACACAAACGCCTGTTTCCCGCAAACTGTTTAGCACTATTCAAAAGTGACGACACTTTCGACCAATGGCGATAGTAATGACGGACTGATAATGCGCCTGCGCGTTTGGTATGTTTACCAGTTGAAAATTGTTATTTTAAAATTTTTAAAACACAGCACTGCACAGCACACACGATAATTTAAAAATCTAACTGATTGAATATTTCGAAGATGAAGTGATTTAACTACTTCGACACTTTATGTTGTGTTTACTTGCAATTTTCTAATGTTTTGGAAGTTTTAATGTGGAGCGTAATTCACTATCTGTGTAATCAATGACGGTAGGTATTATTATTCGAAGATAAATGAATAGATACACAAGTACTAATACATGCGTTGATATAGTCGTAATTAGTCAATTAATACATGATAAAATTGGCGCAAAATATTTTTTAGCAACAACAGAACATTTTTTGTAGTTTGTATAAAATGTTTATTTATAAACATTTAGAGTTTTTTTTGAAATATGTATTATTCATTCCTTATTTTTAAAATGATAAAAATAAGTAACAAATGTTGTGGATTACAAAATAAAACTCTTCTTATACAAATTGCTTAGAATTGATAAAGAGTTGCTGACGAATAAATACAACAAAAGTATATTAGTGTTCATCATAAAGCAACGTTTATTTGCAAATAGGTTAATAAATATTACAAGTATGTGTGTCATAAAAATGCTGTGAAAATCTAAAAACATATTTTTAACTAACTAATTTCGGTTGTCGGTGTATGCATGCGTTATGTGAAATACTTCAAGTTATTACAAATTATACAAGTATTCTACATTAGAGTACTCGCATTAGTAAATGTAGAATCACCTCTCGAAGTTTGTGCACTTAACCCCGGACACCCTGTATAATGTTATGTCATAGTATATGTCATGTTTTCTGTTCCAAATCGAAACATTAAAACAAAAAGCTAGGATCGTGAGTCCAGAGAGTCGAGCGTATCAATGACCGCCTAGAGGGGGAACGAATAATTCCGCTAAATTAAATTATCATAAAAAAACAGTTTGCGAAATGTTGTGAGATATTTCAGAAGGGTCAAAGTTGCCCGGGAGACAAAACTGAGCACATTTAAAAAAAATGTTTTGAATATTGTATAACAACAGCCTTTTAGTACACGGAGAAAAAACAGTATTGCTGATTTATTATAATCCTGTTAAAAACGGAATTGTAGGACATTTCCTAGTATTTTTTTTACATTCATAATATATTGGAACACGTGTTCATGAATCTGCTTTTTCCTGATAATATACAATGATAAAATGAAAAAATATTAAAATTTAATAAACACGTGTTTTGTCGTCGTGATAACACATTTGTAAGTTAGGAAACCTGTCAATTCACTCGTTAAAGGCCTGCTATTCCGTGTTTAACCGTATCATGAATAATTTAAAGTGATTCTTAATAAGTAAGTAATATTTTATATCGTAAATTTTTCTTCCTGTTGGATCATTAAAATAGTTTTAGTGCAACCTTGTTAGGTAAGGTTAGGTAGATTTGTTTTATATCTACATATAAAACAAATCTACCTAACCTTACCTAACAAGGTTGCACTAAAACTATTTTAATGATCCAACAGGAAGAAAAATTTACGATAAAAAATATAGGTGTCTACACACCTAAAAGTAGATATAAAAAACAATTATACTAATAATATCGACAAATATAACATGAAATCGTAAATCATATAAAACTATTGTTTAATTAATATGAACGCAATGGAAAAGTCCCATGGGTGTATAATCTCACAATTCTTATTTTATTAATATCTAAGTATCACCTAATAGTATCCCTAACGCCACTCACCAATATTCAATATTATTTTCATCACCACACTCCATTCCCTAATAGTATCCCCAATGCCACTCACCAATATTCAATATTATTTCCATTACCACTCACCATTCCCTAATAATATCCCCAACGCCACTCACCAATACTTAATATTATTTCCATCACAACTCACCATTTCCTAATAGTATCCCCAACGCCACTCACCAATACTCAATATTATTTCCATCACAACTCACCATTCCCTAATAGTATCCCCAACGCCACTCACAAATTATAGTATCTTATTATCAAAATTGATTAGGAGTACTTACGTAGACAATTTTCAGATACGATGTTGCTGAATGAAATCGTAAACAACATTAATGACTGTCCTGAATTATCAAGATCGTGCAATTTTTTGAAAGACACTGTAAATGCTAGCCCTGTAAAACTGTATTTACATCCCAACAAACTAAACTATGTACATAAAACGAAATGATATATTATGCATCGTATGTTATTTGTATAAATACACATTTTAATTGTTTGTTATAGAGGGTGAAAATAGATTTGCCCAGGCAGAGTAAAAATCAGTATTTAAATATTCTGCACGCTTTGGCAGGCATTCAAATGTTCACTCGGCGAGACCCTATTTTGCTGAACCAACTGGACCAAATCGCAAAAACAAAAATAAATGTTTATCGGGTAACCGGCAACTCAGGACAGTGGTCATTTAACACACTTTAATGTACACAACTAGAATTTGGCCGGTGGTTTAGGGTTCCGCTGCCCCGGGACCATTTACTGGATAACCGTCATCTCTGCCATAGGTCACCCCAAATTGTTCGTTACTTTGGTGTTTTAGCAGGGGTGCCCGTGTTCATCGGGTGAGGTGTGCTCAAGATGCGCCTGCCCACCAGCTGCGTGGCGTGCCAGATCAAAGAAGCTCATTTAGGGAGACCCTTTGACTTCTCCAACTGGTCTCTCTTGACCCATCGCTTTGCACCGTAGCTAGAAGGATAGATCAATAAGTCCGTCACTTCTGGATACACTGATTCCTAGATTCCTACTCACTCCTCATGCCCTTTTCATTCCCAGAACTTCATCTCATTCGTTTCCTTAAAAAGATCCTCCACACAGCTTCCCCAAAGATGACATAGGCCGTGAGGGAAATTTATTTCTAGGGCCTCCTCTGTGGGGGTATTTAAAAAAACTCTTGAAAAATGATTAAAAAACTATGTTTAATAGGTAATGTAAAGTTAGTATTTTATGAATTTTTTCATCGCTTTTAATGGTTTTATAATATGACTTTCCAAAAAATATTGAACTGCCAATGTTCTGAATTTCTATAGAACTGTTGATTCTGGGTTGTGTTAACGTGTAGGATGATTAAAATGTCATTGTTTTTTGGTGTCAATGTAAAAAATATTGTACCGGAATAAAAAAATTAAAAAAATGTATGTATGGCGCTTCAGATGAAAATTTTCCGATTTCTGTTAATCTTCTCCTCGGTGTGATGGTTTGAACACTCACATAAATAAACGAGACAAACGTACTCCAAAAAATTTTTTGTATAGACTAACAACATAAAATACATTAAATAAACACGTTCCCAAGGGAAGGAATCCCGGGAGAGAAGGTTGCAGGACGAAGTCAGTCGGGATTTGAACTTGAATATGTGGACAGCTCCGAGAAATCAATCAAATCAGTGGTGATGTGTGAAATTACAGTTAGTTAGTGAATTCAGATGGTGTTAAAAAGTTTTGTTAAATATTTTTTTTATTTATTGTTTTTTTTTTTTTATTCTAGATAAAATAAAATTACATTTTTCACTTATTTAACTAGAAATAACATATATATTACACATAAATATATTACACATAAATATATTACACACTGATATTATTCACTTTCATTGTTTTGTTGATTGAGCATAAAACTGATAATAAAATATTGAATTAAAGTGAAACATTATTGGACCGGTGTTTGTGTGAAGTGAAAGTAGTTGGACTCAGTGAGGATAGAAATAATAATAATAACAATAATAATAATTGGATAATTTGTAGAGCGCCGTTTTGTGAAAAATCACCTCAAGCGCGCTAAGAGTTGTGCGATCGCGATTATATTATAAAATGTGTTAGGTTAAGCGTGATTTCGTAAATAGTTCAAACTAAATTACTTGTCTTAAAAACATGGAAATAATAGTGATAATAATAATAATGATTGCGTTTTAAAAGTAAAGTGAACGTATTTGGCAGCAGGAGGTGTTTGCCATATCGGTTAATCGAGCTAGGGAGGAATTAATAGATAACCAGATGGCGTACTATCCACAGAGACCGTAAACCAAAGGATCAAACAAATTATTAAATAAGAGTTTATGTAACTCTGAGATAAATCATAAGATTGCGGGTTCGAATCCTGACAGAGGTTTAGGGAGGTACAATTTTATTTACAGAAGTATTTAATCACCCTTCTATAGATGTAGGGAGGAGACCGTAAAACTAAACTGATTTAGCTATGAAGGGTGGATCCAAGTAAGTTTCATACTGAGATTGGGAGGTGACTAACAGGGTGAGTTCCTTTTATATTATTTATTAAATCCAAGAAAACCCTGGAATTTAATAAATGAAGAAAAACGGATGCAACCGAAGTACAGGAACCGAGTTTACAACACCTGCCGCCCAAATAATGTTTGGTATTGGGAACGTCAGACAGATTATCTATCAGCTGTAAAAGGGAGACGGGCCAATGACCTTTTCATATATAGGCCGAGGTACGGAGTACAGTCAGTCAAAAGGGAAGTTTTGCTAGTTTATGACCGCTCGAATAGAAAGCGAGCGGATGCAACCAAACAGAACAAAAATGAATAGTTTTCATATGTTATTTGACTTTCTTATTTAATACTTTCATCTGTTATTTGGGATACACAAGAACAAATCTAGGGTCAAAAGGGGGAGATGGTAATCTCCGAAATAAAACTACCAACCGAACAACTTTTCTCAACAGGTTCCCTTTTGAGAGGTAGGCAGCCTCATAAAATTAAATGCCAAAATCAAACCAATTATCCGTTTATACCTACTTGAGAGGATAGGTATTCAATAGAAGATACCCATACCTAATACACAAGGGATCTGGTAACCTCATAAAATAATTACTGGAACTCAATATTAAAATAGAGACAGTCCTCTTCCTAAATTTGAAATTTCGAGTAAACCTTACATATATCTCACATGATAATTGGCTGAATGGGTAAACACACAACCTACCAATAGAAGCAGACTAAATGTCGACAAGATCGTCGTGTGTTATCTGTGTTATTGACCTAGAAAGGGATGTAGGTTCCCGACAACGTGGAATTTACAGCGTTTTCTGGAGGTGGCATGTGACTTGAGACCTTACGTTTCACATTTTCGCGACTAGATTCATGACAAGGTATGTCATGGTTTTCCCCTTCTACATTCAGTAAATTAGATTTTCCTGGAGGTGTAATGAAGTTGGGGCATTTCTGAAATTGGTGAGGAGACCTGGTTTCCTTTATTCTGGCGTGAATTTCGCCAATTTGGAACAAGGGGAGGCCAAGCAAAAGCCCGTCGAATCCGGCCGGTTCGGATATCCAAACACGCAGATATCATTGCCTTGTTCAAATTATCATCCATCAGATTTGTTTGGTAAAGAGGAGGAGCCAACTTAGCTTGAACAAATTCATTTCCGTTCCTCTCCTTTCCCTCCCAAAATATATACATGGATGGCGCCGACAACTAACACCATAAATTTATCGTATGTATATCACATATATAAAATCTAACACTTTAACATACTCACATTACCCTACGACAGGTAGAATCACGTAACTAGTTGGAAAGCAGGCGAGATAGAAAATAAGGTTTATGAAATGGCTTTAAAACACAGCGGTAATGGATTCAACTCACTCCATCTCAAAAGAACCGAGGAATACCACACACATACATATATAACTAGGTTTCTATACCGAGAAACAAAAAACCAACACAACTTTCGGTGAGACCTTTTTATACTGAACCGTCACGTGAAATAATTACGTTCAAGGTCGTAAAACACGTAGACAAACTAGGATGCGCACACTTGAAGGGATGCGTAATAAAGAGAGGAGCAAAGGCTCGTACAGACGGCAGGGAGGATATTCCTACCCCGGATATATACATAATCAAAGCCTTATGGAAAAGTTACCTATGGGACTTAAAAAAAATTCATCGTAGAAAGAAGAAAAAGAAAAGTTTGTAAAAGGGCAGATCATTACATCGGTAAAACCAAAATATTTTTTAAAATTATATATTTATTTAGGATTCCGTTTTAAAAAGTACACAAAATATTTAACTGACCTTTGGAATGATGATAAACTCAAAAAATATTTTGGTTTGACCAAGGAGAAGATTTACAGAAATCGAAAATTTTCATCTGCAGCGCCTTTTCATGGTATGTAAATATTCATAAAAAACTATCACTCGATTGCCCAGAATTATACGTTTAAAACTTCAGGATGATAAAAACGTAATCATTTTGTGGATTGAACTCAATGTGGAAAAAAATTACGTTCCATATTTTTGAAATTTATTGTTTTTTATATAGATTGAAAAATTCTGAAACAAATATTGTTTATATGACAAAACCATTTTCTTTGCAGGATTCCACGACCTTGCTACGCCACTGAGTTTTTTTTTAATTGTGTTTAATTTTATATCCAAAATCAAACCATACCCGTCGATAATATTTGCTGGCTTCATTTTATCTAAAAAATAAAATCCTGTATTTTGCATAATTTAGAATATAGACAGTAAAGACGTGATTGTCAACGGTTCTTCATAGTAATGTCAATAAATCGTGTTGAACACTTTAGTGATTTTCAAATCTCTTCTTTTTATCTCATCATTTCATCAACTTCTAAATACGTAAAATTTTCTGCAATAGTAGGGCCCGCACAATTGATTCAGCCTCGGAGACTGCAGATTCCAAATACGGTCCTGGGAATAACAATAAAAATAATAAGATAACTTGAATAGCGCCGTTTTTGTGAAAAATAACCTCAAGGGAGCTGCAATGGTAGGATCATAACTTGGGAACGTTGATTTTGATTTGCACAACGATAGGATAACGGTGTAACGTGTTTTGGATAATATCGTCCACAGTTCAAGTACAATATACGAACATACTAGGTACTGATTACCTTCTCCATGAACAAAAATTTAGTACAACAAATTTCTATTTGAGACCGTACTTTCAAGTCTAGACAACAAATTTCTATTTGAGACCGTACTTTCAAGTCTAGACAACAAATTTCTATTTGAGACCGTACTTTCAAGTCTAGACAACAAATTTCTATTTGAGACCGTACTTTCAAGTCTAGACAACAAATTTCTATTTGAGACCGTACTTTCAAGTCTAGACAACAAATTTCTATTTGAGACCGTACTTTCAAGTCTAGACAACGAATTTCTATTTGAGACCGTACTTTCAAGTCTAGACAACATATATACTTTAATCTGTAAAAAAATGCGATGGTAATTAGATCTCATTCATTTAAATTTATAAACGTTGGGAAATGCGTGAAATCTTTTAAGAAAAGCCTAAAACAAAGGGAAAATTTCAATATTAAACCACGAAGCAAAAGAGAATATGTTGAATCGATTTAAATTGATTTTTTTTTATCGTGTTATTTATTTATGAAAGTAATACTCACTATGAATTTAGCGAATCTGAGCAAATCATTACATAAATGTATTAAAAATTAATTACAAAACACGTAAATACTTAATTTTTAAATTATTTCGAAATTAAAACATTTAAAAGGGTAATAAAAATTAAAAAATCAGTTTTCCCTGTTTCTCTATCCTTCTTTTTTTCTATCTGAAGGTAAGGTTAAGCCGCGTACTCATCTGCTAATTGTAAAAGAAACCGTTGCAGACACAAGACACGGCGACCCGGCTTAAATTTGATTCGCGGCAAAAACCGATGGCTAATGAGCAACGTACCTACACATTTTAATAGCATAGTTTACAGATAAGTAGACGACAAATGAATGAGATAGGATTCTGAATTCAGAATGATTAATCTTCTTCAACTTGGTCAATGTTAGAAAAGTGCTTAAACATTCTCATCGAGTAAGTACCATTCTTTTCACAAGTACACAGTTTTTCACAAAAATCACAGTCTTACAATTACAATTTCAAATATAGTAATAATATAAGGTTATCGCACTTTATTTCCATGCAACGCACTAGTTTTGAAATATACCAGCGTTCAGCTATTCTGGAAAAGATAAACATAAATAGAAATGACAAGTTCTGCTTTTTAGACATTCCTGAAAAAAAAGTTTACTTAGGTGACCCAGAACTAGCCAACGATATTTACAAATAAAGGTTTAGGTTCAGTTTTATACAAGAAAGTCTCAATAAAGGATTGTGGAAAAGATTTTACTCTTTTTTCATGTCCTGTACAGTCTTATAACCTTTAGTTAATGAATGCAAGAGAGGACAAAGGAAGCGCCGTATAATGTATTCTTCGCCAGTTTTATTGTTAAAAGGAACAATAATTATCACGACTTCGCTTACAGCCGGGAGAGGGAATTAAAAACCTTAAGGAGGCTTTCTGAAATTAAAACCCTAAACAAGCTTTCGGGCTAAGACAAAAACGAAAAGAGGTAGAAAATATAACGGAAAAACAAAAAACTTTCCCAATTTATTAAACCTTTCATAATTGTATACTTCAGTCAGAAAATTAAAAACTTTCTTCGGAGTGTAAGGTCGCTGACGTGCAATTTAGTGTAATTAATTGTAATCGAAGGATAAAAATTGAAAATTTAAGGGAGAGTGGAAGTGGAAAATGATTCTTTTTTTCTTTCTGTTGATTGCCGCACATTTTATTTGCAAATTATGGAAATGATTTTGATTATCTATGTATTGGCACGTGGAGTAGTATGTTTTACAGGTTTTATAGTAACTAGCAGCGGAAAGCAGGCGACGAACTTATAGGTTCTCGATAGGTTTGACAGTGGCAAGCAAACTGCCCTGCAGTGAGAAGGTAGGCGGGAGACAAGGTATTTTGGATTAAAAAAATTACAAGAAGACACAAAAATAAGGAAGAAAGAAAAAAGGACAAAAACAGCAACAATGACAAAAGACAACAACAACTAAAAACAAAAATATGCTTAGTAAATTCCTGTTATTCTGCTCATCGGAAATTTTAATATTGACCTGAGTAAGGTTGCCATGTATACCGATCGGTTAAACTACAACCTCCTTCTTATCCTCAGCGCACAACAAATCAGTGCTTCCTGGTGTACTGATTGCACCGGGACAGGAGAGCTCCTGGCTGAGGTGGTAGATTCATATAGTGTCAAAGCATATTGTAGTCAGGAATTGAATCCGAATTTTTTTCCGTCAAAATTACGTTTTTTTCTAGCGCTCAAGAGATTAATCGAAGCGTGTCACGAAAAAATTGCATATGACGAAATTCTCTTTTGAACTTAGATGACACCCTCAATTTAGAAATGTTATAGGTTGAAGGAAGTGGGAAGGAGAATGAACTGATTAAGGGGAAAGTTGTGAAGTCCCAGGCTGCTTAGATCTGACATCATTTATCGATTTTAATAAGTGGTCTTTTAAGAACGATGTGACAAAAAATATGCATTTCCTTTTCCAGGAAGCCGTTAAAAAAATAATTTGTCCCAGGTCCTTTGAGGATGCAGTGTGGGGAGTTTTTTAAAGGACAGGAACGAAAGGAATGAGAGGTTGATCTGGAAATAAAAAGGTATGAGGGGTGGGTAGGAATTTGGGGGTCAGTGTATCAAGGAGTGACGGACGCTTGAATTCATCCCGGTGGGTTGAGAGAGTTCTGCTTGAGAGGTAAAAAGATCTCTATCAACCAGTCTCTCCAAATCCGGGCCCCTACACAATCTTCACCCCATGAGCCCTAGCACCCCTGCTAAATTATCAAATGTTGCGATCCACTTGGAGTGACATATAGAAAAGGTGTTAGTTATCTAATGAATGGTACCCATACCCACTTCTCAGTAGTAAAATTAATTACGATGTAAAAAATAGTACTACGAAATGTAAAAAAATAATACTCACCTAAAATACGACTGGTCATAAAATCGGGTTACCCAGTGTAATTAGGATATTGCTCCCTTCTAATAATAATCATCCATAAATAATAATAGCACAGGGGTAGGAAGTCGCAGAGAGATACCGTGGGAAATGTTTTCAGACTGCAAAGGATGTAAATTATAACGAGCGTGCCTGAAAATGTGAATTATACCAAATGCCCTTCTCAAAAACCGCAAAACGTTCTACATTAATAATTTTAATCTGTTTCTTAAAGGGAAAAATACCTGGCCGCTTTATCTGGCGTGCTCAAACAGGGGACGAAAGATAAAATGGAAAAGTATATGAATAAAAAATATATATATTTACAACAAAAACTCTGGGATGGTGACTCTAGGTGAAGTCAATTTGAATAGCCTTTTCTGTCCACATAAATTGTATGGCAAATAAATAAATACACTATTTTCACCTAATAACTTTGTGGAACTTAATAGAGGATTCATACAAAAGTAATTAAATATTCTAGCACTTTCCATTGAAATTTTCACTGAAATCTAATAACCAACAAAATTATTAATTGTTACATTTTATTATTTATTATTAAAACTACAAATTATTACAAATTTGTGTGATTTTTTCAATATCAAATAAATAATGTTACTCTAAACGTTTCTAAAGTTAATTTCATGTGAATACCGCACATAATTCCCATATGCTCCCAACAATTTGGAGACAGTAACAGTATATCGGGTATGTTTTGAGACCGAAGGCTCCGCAGTAAGCGTAAAAAAAAGATAGTTTGACAGGGAGATATAGTAATAAATTAATGCGAATGTTAGAGGAAGCGCAGGAATATAAAAAAAAAACTATTTTAATTGATGGGCGTAAGCAAAAATATTTAATACAGCTTGACTTATTTAAAATACAACGAAAACACCTTAATTGAATTTTAAAGAAACAACATGATTTTTTTCATATTTTTAACATATTAAATTACAAAACAAACAAATAAATTTTTTTAAGAGCTTAAAAACTTGAGGTTTTCAAGGCGATTTTGCTATAGTTCGAAAAAATCGTAATAGGGGTGTAAAGGGTGTGAAGGGTGGAGAAATTACGGAAGAGGAAGGCGGAAAAGAACCAGGATAATTTGATCTGGCCACCAAACAAGGCTTAGGAAATTTAAAGAAATGTTTGTTATCTGGATGTTGGAATTTACCAGGGCGATACTGAGATAACCTACCACTCTGTAATTCACCAGGGTGATACTGAGATAACCTACCACTCTGATATTCACCAGGGTGACGATGGCATTATTTAGGCTTTATCTTATGCTTTATCTTTATCTTTATTTATATATGCTTTATCACATGATACCCGGTAAAAAATTATCTGTTAAAACAGAAATATTTTTATCATACGTTTGTTTAAGCGTTTTCCGCAGTTACGATATCTCAGGTTCAAAGGTAGCTATATTTTCAGCTATAAATTATAAGATTTTAATTTATGGTCAATAAAATTTGCAGAATTTTCCCTAAATAGAACACTCGTGTACGAAAAAAATGTATACAAACCGTTATGACCTATTTTAATTTGTTTTTAATGCTTACAAGTTTTTATTGTGAGTTAATTCAAAAGGTCACATTAGAATTTATAGTAATTTAGAAGTACATTTATACGTATTTTATAATTTGACAGCAGTCAAAAAAGTATGCCAAAAGAAAATTATGATAATGTTGCTAGCTATCAGTCGAAAGATACGTTCAAAATGGCGAAGTTGATATGGTTGAAAAAACTCAGTAGTCAGGACACTTCCTTGGCAGGGAAGAGGTGCTTGGTTCAATTTCTAGATTCAACTAGGGGCAGTGAACAAAGAAATTAATATAATAATTATAAAAATGATATTTGGATGATTTTTACAGCGCCGTTTGTGTGCAAAATCACCTCAAGGGCGTAAGGTACATTTGTAAAACACTCCTTGTTATTATTTTCATTATTTTTATATTGATTTTTACTGTCTGTTTTGTTTTTATGTTGACCCCGGACAAGAGGCCCTGGGAAAAATAATTTCCCTCATGGCCTATGTCATTTTTTGGGATGCTGCGTGGAGGATTTTTTTAATTAAAGGATGGAGAGGAAGTTCTGGGAAAGTTAAAGTAATGAGGGATGGGTAGGAATCTAGAAAACAGTGTGTCCATTAGTGACGAACTTTTGAATTCGTTTCTCCGACTCGTTTTGTGTATAACGGCTCGCACGTGGAACAAGCTTCTGGCATCTGTTTTTTCTTCTTCATTTAATTCGGGCCTCTTTCAGATCTAGATTAATTAATCACTTACTACAGCCCATATCTTAACCCGCCTCCAAACGCTGCCCGACTAGGTAGTGATAAAGTTTCTCTGTCTTTACACCTAACAGAAAGGGGCGCACTTGTAAGGTATAGTCGTGTGGCTTCCACCAAAGTTTCTAAATGCTCAATCGATTTGTGTCATTTACCATATTATTTAATTAATACCATTCCTCAAAATATAAATATGGAAAAATATAAAACTGTTTACTGCGGTTTGTTGTTTACCCAGATTTCACCGTTTATTCCATATTTTTAGTATCTATAAATTTGGCGCATAATGGCAAGCGATCGCTTAAAATGTTTTTGCAAACTTGGCATAAAATGTCAAAAATCACTTGATTGGATATCTCGGCTGTGGCCAAATTCTAAAAGAGCCGTCGGCAATCGACTGAATTATAAATGTTTCGGAAAAATCAAGTTCAGATTTCATTTCTTCCATCGAAATGGATTCTTATTTTTTAATATATATGTATATGATGGGACTGGAAAATGAATAGTAATATCATCATTGTTTTATTTTATACCCCGAACTTGGAAGGCAAAACGTGATATTTAAAAAAAAATAAATACAATTTGATGGTGAAAGTAAACATTTGAAATATTTAGGCAAACATCTCGATTACAATTAAAAGTAAAGACTTATTTTTAAAAGCCTGATAGTTAATTCCTTAAGGGCTGTAAAAAATCGTTGATAACAAGAAACATGAACAATTATGTCGGTTGGAGGACTATCATTATCGAATTATAATTTTTGCTGTTCTGAACAATTTGTAAAATAACACATTGGCCCTTTTGCCAAGACGACTACCAAAAATTTTGGTTTAATTCCAACCGAAACATAACATTTTAAAATAATCTGATCTCTAGCATTTCCCTGTTCCTAGGTATTTAAAGGGATTTCTGTGGATACTGAAATTGTATTTTTACTACCGATCACTATTTTATTCTCTCTTACTGTCCAGTGAATAACCGGAAGAGAGTTTCCATGTTCAGTGGTGTCTCATGAACTTTACTAGATAAATTATGAAACCATGATGAATATTCAACAAAATTAATTATTTCTACCTAGGTATAAATGCTCGTAGTATAGCCATATCAGAAATGTGTGCTTCAAATATTAGGGCAGAAATGTCAAGATAACACATTTTAGTTGATTTAGTAACTAGTTGACAGCATAACTGACTAACAAACTAACTTCTAACTAGCTAACTAATTTACTAACTGGAGGACGGTTTAAATAAAATAATATTAAATATTCAGTTTTGTGTATTTTATTTACCTTCGCGTAGAAACGTGAATATGGCAGATTCATTGAAATCCTGTTAAAAACGTGATTGCAATCCATTTCCTATCAAAATATGGGTTTTTTCAGAATGTATTGGAGCACGTGTTCCATGCAGGTGTCCTTTTCCTAATAAATATGATTACGAAATGTTACAATATTAAATATTTTATAAACACTTGTTCCGACATCCTAGTAACATATTCGTGTTTTGCCGACAGCTTATAAAAAAACTGTAAATTCATTCTTTACAGGCGTGCAATCCCGTTTTTAACAGGAATATGAATAATTTGACCAGATTTTTAATAAATTAGCAATAATTAACCGGTCGGTGGCCGAGTTGACATCTAGTTTGGGTCCCACCCAGGCGTAGTGCGTTCAATTCCTCGGCTGGCTAAGTTCTTCATCACAACACAAGCAACATTTTCAGCTTACTGTGGTGGTAGTAGGAGATTTTCAAATATTGTCAGGTTATTCGTAACCCGGGAATGTTTGTTTTTCTTTTAAAAAAAATAAAATAAAAATAACAAAATTATGTCAGCATTTTTTTCTCCGTAAAGTTATTTGAGTATTTGGTAAAAAAACTTAAATTATTGTTATTGTGTGTGATTCATTTATTTATTTATTTTGATTCAGACTACTTGATACGAGACAATACCCTAAAATAAATCCGTACTCTTAACAACGTAATTGAAGCAGCCGTGCACAAAAAATAATTTATTGGACAGACCTGCGATTGGATTTGCTCTTTCAAATCTCTAAAATTAAGTGGGAATCATAACGAAATAAGTGATGAAGTCGTTTGAAAATAATTTGCGGTGCGCGGCCCAGCGTAATTAACTAACCTACGGTCGAGTTTGCCTTGCAGATTTAGTAAATCGATCTTTCTGTGGGGTATATTTTAATTATTTCTCAAGAACGTTTCACTAAAATCCCAAAAGTGTTTTAAGAGATCCTTCGTGAAATTTCTTAATTCATCGTCTAAAAAAATAAAATCTGTTGCTTACCGCTAATTTTATAGTTAAAAAACGTTTTATAAAATTTTCAAAGCGTTTTACTTAAAATATTTTTAAAATTAGGTCCAGTTCTTATTAATCTTTAATATAAATAACTTATATCTGCAGTGATCCCTCATGAAATATTTGAGGTTACGTTCATCAGAAATAATTAAAATGGGAGCGTCTAGCAAACCCCCTTTATTAAAGTCTTATGTCGCCTTAAATTACATTTAATACTATTTGGGGATCTGGTGGTGAGACAGTGAAAGATAGGTGGTTGTTGTGTCACAGCGTTTACTGGAGTGAGTCAGTAGCGCAGTTGTGAGATGACTCCGGACTAATGACGATGATGCCAGGTGCAAGCGGCGATAACGGCGCTGGAGTGGCCGAGGCAGTATAGTCAGTGGGTCGACACCGCGTTTGTGGAGACCGGACTCGTGGATGTGTTCAGCAATGTAAAATTAAGGGAAAAAGATATCTTTAAAATTTTAAAATTCGATATGATTCGATTTCGCGAAAAATAGTATATTCTTACGCGAAAATAATAAAGATATCGTCTAATTTATTATTTTCATACAAAATACATTATTTTTATTAAAGGTAAAGATTTTTATTTACAATACAAGGTTTGATGAAAAGCGCAAAAGATAACCAATTATTATAAAAAAAATTATACACTGGTTCCGTGCAACTGACCGGCAATCGGAAGGTGTTGGTTTGATTCCCGTCGTGTCGGTGAAATTTATTTTTTCGCGGAAGATTTTTTCAGTTAATTGTGTTTCCGGCTAATAATTATTGCTTATCATTATTTTTTTCTCCAAAATAGTATTTCTACAAATTGTATATTTCTGAATATCTAAACAATTTCAATATTTTCTCCAAAGCAGTTTTTTTAGAACATAATGATTATTTATGATTATGTAAAATTAAAGAACTCCTTCACTGATTTCTGAAATGTGTTTAAGCATCGGCATCTACGCTATATTGTCTACTGCCAATTCCTTTAAAGTAGTTGCAAATGCTATGTGCCAGCGTTATAGCATACAAAGCAGGCTCTACGAGCATTTTTCAAGACATCATTTAATTTACTTAAATTAAAAAAAATAAAAAAATGTTCATATTTTTTGAACTACCTACTTACTTTTTGAATAACTAAATGAAGATGTAAAATTAAGGGAAAAAAGATTTATTTTAAAAGGATGTCAACCCAAGAAAAAAAATTATCTGATTTCGTGAAAAAAAAAAATTAAGCGCGAAAATAACATACGTAGGTACATATTCAATAATTTCGTTAAAAATATTTTTTTGTTCCAGTGCTATTTTTTTTCTATAAAATTAAACATTTTCTCGAAACCCAGCAGTTTTTTTTTATATTTCACACTGCAGTTTTTTGATATTATGCATAGCAGTTTTTTTTTAATATTACATAAAGCAGTTTTTTTAATATTACACATAGCAGTTATTTTATAATATAAGATATTACAGCAGTTTATAATGAAATTACACATCGCAGTTATTTTATAATATTAGATATAAAAGCAGTTTTTCAAAAATATTACACAAAGCTGACTGGACGGTGACTAAGTTCATATCGCGTTTGGGTCCCACCCAGGCGTAGGGTATTCAATTCCTCGGCTGGCTAAATCCTCCATCACAACACAAGCAACATTTTTCGCATACTGTGGTGGTAGTGGAGATTTTCCAATAGTATCAAGTTATTCGCAACCCGGGAATGTTTGTCTATGTATATTAAAAAAAAAAAATTAACACAGATTTGTAATATTTTTTAAAAAGTACTGCACTTAGCTGATTTCTAAAATGTGTTTTAGCATCAGAATCTAAACTGTATTGCATACTTTCAATTCCTTTTGAAGTAGTTGCAAATCCACAGATAGAGGGCTCTACGAGGATTTTTCTTGGCACCATTTCAATAAATAAATAAAATAAAAATAGTAGGGACACCAACGACATACTGAGTTCCGTAAATTCTATAGGTTAGCTGTCTGATCATTTTGGTATATTCTGCAAATCGACCATCAAGTAAAAAATGTTAAATAAATCAGCATATTTCATTCATTTCACAATAAGTTCATAGACGTCCGACACTCGCATAAGCATTAACTGCTCGGGAGAGTGACATCCATCATTTGAAGTATGAAATGAGGAGAGGAAAGAGATGTTAAAGAGGAAGGTTGGGAAGTAAGTGGAACCTCCACGACGGCCTCCGCGATCGAGGGGTAAAGCTCTAGACCATCGTAACGAAGATCGCGCGTTCAAATCCCAGCGTGCGCAAGTAAATACTTGCAGTAACAACGTTGAAAATAATAAACTATTTCATTGAAAGCCCATATCTCATGGAATGCTATAAATTGTTCGTATCAAACAACTACCTCTAGGGTTGAAATCTCGACTTGTTCTTTTTTCTACATGGTAGAACGGACGTTCTGGCCAAGCATAGCATGTCAATAAATATGTTAAGGCGAAGCTTAATGCCAAATCACTATTTTGATTAATCTTTATAACGAATTGGTGTACATTATGAATACCAAAAAATATGCTTTAGATAAATTGAAGGTTTTCCTATCGTTTTGCTTGAGTAGAATACAAATAAAAAAATAAATCACTCAATAAAAAATATAAATTTAAACTACAAAAAAATATGTTTTCAATAGAAATGTATGAACGCATAAAGCAAACAACTTTAAAAAATACAGTATTATAGCTAAGATTAACTACCTCTCACCCCAGAAGATAGGTGGAAACTTGAGTGGCAAACGGCCAACGTGGGAAATGCCCATCTCATACAGGACCCCACCGAGAGACAGCCTGGGTTCTCACTGCCTCGCAAAACCTGGTCCGCCATCAATAGGTTAAGGTGCTCCCATAGCCGCTGTGCCCACATGATGCACAGATGGGGCCTTAAAGAGTCGGCGATGTGTGAATGTGGTGCGGTGCAGACTACCGAACATGTGGTCAACGAATGCCCGCTCCATTCATTCCCCGGCGGGATTGATGAGGTCCACATGGCGACGCCTGAGGCCCTAAAATGGCTCGCAGATCTAGATGTCCCCCTCTGACCCCCCACCATACGAAAGAAGAAGATAGCTAAGATTATCTGTGACAGTTTTTCTCTTGATTAACTTTTTTGCTTTCTTGTAAAATTATTTACAAAATAAATAAAAACTAGTTTTGGTCTTGAAATCGAACGTTTCTCGACTCCGTTTGTGAAGCGATTTTAATGCCTATTACCCACAATATAAGGTATCCTACCAAGAATATACACATTTTTGGCTTGTCGCTTCCTCTTAAATGAAGTTTCAAGAGTAATTTCAGACAAAAGCTCTAAAATATATAATTGTTAAAAATTTACATTAATGTACATTACGTCATGTGTATTGCAACAAGAAATCTGTAATGAACATTATAAAAAACATATTTTTTTTTATCAATTTGTGTTATTTCACAATGAATTAATTAAAAATAATATAACAAATATTTATACCACATATACCTATATACCCTCAGTATCGTTCTGGTGTAAGACCACGATTGAGTATAAAAACGTTGGTTGAAATGGCTTTAGCCGTAATTGGTTACTTACTAGTCAGATATTTCCCCACCTTCCTCTTTGCACGCATTATCGATGGCATGTTTTGGATGACAATCACGTACATTCACGCGGACATACACGCATATTTTTGCAATTGGATAACATTACATGAGTTAATGTAAGAAATAAATTACGCTTCTACCCGATCTGCATTTGGCTACAGTCTCTTAGAAGGAAGATACAATCAGACAAACCAATATATTTTTTTAAATGTTTAGAAGACATTTTAAAAGTTCACAGCAGGATGGTTCGATCCTCAGTCAAATAAATAAACAAATAATATCTTGAAATTGGCTACTAGCCACTAGAAAATAGATATATCATACGAGTAGTGAAAACACTTTGTTTTTCCGGGTTGGTTTTTTTAGGTCGATGGTTACCGCGTATTACTTATTTGCTTAACGCTGAGCCGAGTAAATAAACGGCTTACAATGGAAACAACGAATGTATTGTTAACCAACTCAGTTATTTTCTGTTTACTAATCAAAAACACAAGGCCTGTAGGATAACAATGGTTTTTGTATTGTAACGATGGACTTATGTTTTTGAAACAAATTTCAATTTGGTTTTGAATCAATTATAAAGTAGCTGCAAAACTCATTGGAATATAATATTTTTGAATCAAATTATTATTTTACGAACAAGAGAAAATCCGCTGTAGGTACACTATTTTAAATATGAATACAGCACAATAACTGCTGGAAGCCGTTTGTAGCAGGTAAGATAATGATTACCCCAATTGGGGTTAGTTGTGAAGCTAGCGAGGGGAAGTAGATGGGCAGGAGGTGGGGAAGTACCTAGTTATTCAGATCTGGTCACCAAACATTGATGAAATCTATTTGGGGATGCCATAGTCTCACTGGTTTCAGACGATAGGGAGCAGTGGGTAATTTAGTGCGGTATTCATTTATTTTAATACACTAATTGAGGATGCAATGGTCCCAGTATCTCACGATAGTTGAGACTCTTATGCGGTCCTAAAATTTAAAGATTACTAAATATTGTCATACTAAACTAAGTATGATGTTTATTTGGGTACAAATGACGCCATAAAAGGCAGTTAGGTTGGGTGCTTCTATTTGGAATGACATAGAAAAATATTGAGCCTGCTATCTTAACCCAGAAAGCTTTTTTGCAAAGGTTATTTGAAATCTATGGAGTAACAGTTCTACATAGTTGTTCTGGACTCCAGGATGCAGGATCATGATTTTCTACTATGCTAGCCAACCTCTGGTATAACAGGGAACGATACGCAGGAGAATTCTAGTTCAGTAAAAAAACTTGGGATGAAAAGTCGTGGCAGTTTCCCAGTTTAAAATAGTAATACTTTCTACTTAAGTTTCTCTAATTAGCATCGCAATAGGAGTGCAGTTAGTAGTTGAAGACATCGCCAGCTCCGTTCAGTCGCTTCTCCGCAGTTTACAGTTTTCAGTGTAAAAAAACTTCTTGTTAAATAGATCATATATTTTCAAATACATCTCTTGGTGGTTAATTTTACAGATAATTAATTTCATACACTTTTCTCGAGCCTAAAAGTACCCATCGAATCGGATTTAGCACGATTCCATGCAGTAAATATTTTGTTATTAAACTGCATATGAGTACTACACAGTTGCATAAATTGGGACTGGGACTCGAGTTTAAAACAGAGAGCAGGTAAATTATTTGCTGACGCCCACTACACCAAAGGCTCTAGCATGCTCAATAACTTTACAATAACAATATTGGACCAACAGGCTAACTTAACTTCCGACAATTTTTTATTGATATCCCAAGTACGTTTGTCGATAGCCAAGCCAAAAATGACATGACTCGAAATACAATTACATTGATTAAACTTGGTTGATACTATCACTAATTACAGACAAACACAACATTGATGAACACAACACTGTAAGTAAAAAATAATGTACATGTATTCACCTACATGCATACATGTATACACACATACATACACTTACATATACATTTCATAACAGCAACAGTAATTATTTTTTAGATCAACACGATAGGTAGCTTTACGTCTTGTTTACGTTTGATTTGAAGGTGGCCAATGATGACATTGACAAATCAATGGGATGACTTTTATATGTCTCGTTAAAATAACGGCACATTCTCGGTAAAGGTGAGTCATACCCCAGCTTAGTTTTATATTTTTTAATATGTAACGGAATATAATGTATAAGTCGGCAACCAATTCTAGGAACGTTGAACATAATTGATAGAGTAAAAAAGGGAAAATTATGCATAATGAATGAGATTATTAAAAAAGGTATATTGACAGCTTATCTGATACCTTGCCGACCTAGTTTTCAAATATCGCTAATTTTCCGTAGATGACGTATTTAGTCAATTTTTTACTGATATAAATATATATTTAGAGTTTTTTCGAACTGCTGTGCTAGAAATCCAGTTCCCTGGGGCACTGGTGGAAGTAACGATCTAAGCTATAAAATGGCTGAATAATTAACCCCCTATAAGAAACAGAAGAAAAAGCGCGATTAAGACAATGTTCTAATTTACATATTCAAATTTATTATCGATTTAATTAATCAACTTTTATTGTATTCACGAGTCGTCTTAATCACCTACATAAATACCTACCATTCAAATAACTCTTCACAGAAGACCCGGTCCAAATTAACATATTACCTAGCTAGATCGCAGAGAAGATAATTTTAGGACCATTGTAAAATGTGAATTATTAGACAATTAAGATGAGATAATGGTCCGGGAAAGAGATAAATCCAGGGGCAGCCTCAAACATCTTAAGGGTCAGTGGGGTAAAATTGAATTATTATAAGAATAATAATTTCTCTCTGTGTTTTACGAAATTAATTTCTCCATTGTTCACTTTAATTCGGACATGAAAGCTGTCAAGTGGAGATGAAAGCGTTGACATTTTTGTATGAGAAATTAAAAATTTAGATTAAGTCAATTTATTTAAGGTAAAATAAAACATTTGCGTGGAATTTTTTGAATAGATTACAATTTTTATTAGTATTTTAAAAACTTTACAAAATCATATCGAATTAAATATTATAAAGCATAAATATCAAGTATATAAAGCAGAAGTATAGGCAAAAAAAACAAACTTTACACCCTTAGGCCTCTGGCATATTAGAAGGTCGGAGTATTTCTGCTTTGCAATGAAATTCAAATACGATGAATATTTTTAAAAGTATCCGAAAATTAAAAACTGTTTTTCAAAAAATGATAATATATTTTTACGTTTTACTATTAGAAATAATCAAATAATTTTTGAAATCTGAATATTTTGAATTTAAAAAAGGCACTTTCACGTGTTTTGAAAACTAAAATTACTGATTAAAAAAAAATATTTAATTTAACAAATGGTTTGACAAAGGTTATTGTCACCTTAATTTTTGTCGTTTCATATGAAAATTATTTACGTAATTCACAAAGTTTCATAAAATTTCAAATTGGCGTCATAAACATAAACGCTTCATGGAGGTGTACATTTTATTTTTTGAGAGATTATTTTCTAGAATTGAATAAAGCTTAAGGTTTTATCTTTCTAACACCGTTTGGATCATATTAATTACCATGATAGTAAGGGAGATACTACAACTTCTGTGAGACTATACGAGCTGTTCCCAAAAGCGAACAAATTAGCCAGAGGGGTTAAGGATAAAAAAGAAGAAGAAGTTGGTTTTAAAGAGAGATTTGCAATTACGAATGTTAGAGGGAGCACGTATATTTGTAAAAAAAACTATTGTAATAAATAGAGGTGAACGAAAGTATTTAATAAAGAATGACTTATTTAAAATGGAGCAAAAATCTTTTGACAAAAATTGTCTAAGGTAGGATTTAAAGAAAAGAAAATTAATATCTGCAACGTGGATAATAGAACCAAAGGTATTTTTTAATAATTTTCGGAGCATTCTTTGGGAAATTTTTCCATGAAGGGAATTTCATATACATGTAATTACTTTTTCAACTTGGCAAATGTATACAAATTATCTTAAAAAAATAACATACATAATTTTTCTGAGCTCGAACAATTTTTGAGGGAGATATGTTTATTTCGGTAAAAATTCAGAATGAGGGGTTTTAAAAGCCCCTATATGCACCTACAGCAACAGAAAGGCTTGACGTGTAAAAGCAGCCTTACTGGTAATAAATATATCGATTTGACGATATCCGAAATGATTTTGTTTAACAGCCCGATTATTCTTAGTGTCAAATAACATGTCCATTGGAAAGTAAGTCCTGCAAGCCGGGGGATAAAAGACAATGCAGCGCGCAGAGGCGTACACTCCATATTGTATTTTTCTACTAGGCACATAAGCACTGCCAATTGCCTGTATAGAATATTAAAAAAAAATTAAATTATTTCAAGTAATCAATCTACACTTTCAAAAATGCCAGCCGCCTTTCTATAATGTGTTAAAAGTAGGAACTAGGTATGTGAAATGACGAACATGTGACATGCAAAAATATACTTTATTTTACACAAAAAGTAATTTTTTACAAGAAAAGAATCGTTTGTATTAGTCTCGAAAAAGGTCGTGATACCAGTGAAAATACAAATTTAGTAACCAGTGCTATCTGTTGGTATATTTGTTAACTAGTACAACCTCACCAAAAAATTGATATTTTTTCCTACATCTATCCAGTAATTGGCTTGTAATGTGCATACATGAAGCGATGTTGCAGGTAATCCCAACGAACATCGGCTAAAGCCAGTAGTTGTGGTAAGTTTTTTGTGATATTGATTTTGTTATATTTTTCCGATTTTATGTCCGGGTTAAATCTTCCCCATAGGAAAAACTAAACCCTTCCACACACTTTTCCACAAATGATCATCTAGTCAATCAACACTATGCAAGTGCATTATATAATCAAAATAAATACAAAACAATACAAGAACAACACGTCAACTCACCAGAGATCAAATGGGAAAATAATTCACCGACTCCAGATATTTTCATATCAGAGGGTTCGGCTGGATAGAACTCCTAAGAGGGCCTATAAATCCTACTGATCCCTCAACATAAATATTTAAAAAACCTTTGTTATTCTACATGTATTTAAAATGAGTGATTTTCGCATTTTTATAAATAATTTTTTTTATAGATCTAATACGCCTAAATTTATAATGAGAGAGCTAGGTATAATGCCAGTAGCCAAAATAACAAATGGTAATATTTTGATAGTTTGATAATGCCAAATTATTTTTATATCATTTCCCAAATCTTTGAATTTTCTTATTTTTCATTAACAGATTTTTGAATATTACAGGAATTTGGAATAGCGAAGTCAATGATGTAAGTTATTTTTTTAAATGTTGTCATGTAAAACTATATCGGGTCTATTATGACTAATCTTTCGTCTGTTAGTATAGTTTTATCATAATATATTTTTTTGATTTGTATTCTAAAAATGAATTTGGTTCGTATTCATAATATGGTATTATATTACGGCAGTCAATTAAGTTATGTTTAATTACCAAACTTTGGTAAATTATTTTTAAAACTTGATTGTCCCTAAATGTATTCTCAGACTGTACTAATATAGAACATCCTGATTTAATATGTTCTATAGTTTTCGGAAAAAGAAACGTTTTCTACATAAATCATCAATTTGATTTGTATCTTTGATTATATGCTTCCTATAATATTTAGTATTAATGACCCTATCCTGAATGGCAAGCATAAATCCTTCTATTTCTGCGCTCAACTCTCCAATACTCAACCATTTGTTTGACGAACATTTGTCAACATACGTTTGGTTGAGATAATTGAAGTGTTTTGCATGTAAAACTTTATTTGACCAGGAATTTCTAACTTCTTATTTTATATCCGGGTTAAATCTTCCCCATAGGAAAAACTAAACCTTTCCACACACTTTTCCACAAATGATCATCTAGTCAATCAACATTATGCAAATGCATTATATAAGCAAAATAAATACAAAAAAATACAAGAACAACACGTCAACTCACCAGAGATCAAATGGGAAAATAATTCACCGACTCCAGATATTTTCACATCAGAGGGTTCGGCTCGGTAGAACTCCTAACAGGGCCTATAAATCCTACAATTTTTGTGTTATTATTATTTCCATTGTTTTTATTATTTATTATTAACATCGCTGTGAACGCCATTGTTTGTCGTATATGGAGATAACCATCAGGAACATGGAAACGGTGGGCGAAACAACATTGCTACACTTTCGAAGCCAATTGCGGAAGCAAAAAAAAATACATATACATAAAAGGGAATGTAACAAACTATGGGTAAGCTTCGGTTTATGGGTGAAATTCCTAAAAATTAAAACTAGTTATTTTTATACTAACTTTGGGCCGGGGAATCCGAATCTGGAAGAATTAGGTGGCGGCAAGCAATATTAACTGAATTACACGACTTTAAAATTTCGACGCACAAAAAATTTAACTGGCCATTTTGAACGCTTTCTGACAATAAAACTAGTTATCTTTATACTAACTTTGGGACGGGGAATCCGAATCCGAAAGAATTAGGTTGGGGCAAGCAATATAAACTGAAATATACGACTTAAAAATTTTAGATGCAAACAATATACAACGGCATTGCCGATGCGTTTTTTTGACAGTAAATCCATAGAAAAATAACCAAAGATATATAAAATTAAGTGTTGCTAGTAAGCAATAATATCAATAACGTAAAATAACATGTTTATAATTTCAGTAATATTTCATATTCAAACAGTTAGATTTAGGTTTATTATCACGAAAGGTGAGTTTTTATGTCGGGGGAGACGAAAATATATGCATTTTATATTTTAATTTTGCTAACATTATTCAGATTCGGATTCCCCGGCCCAAAGTTAGTATAAAAATAACTAGTTTTAATTTTTAGGAATTTCACCCATAAACCGAATATATTCCCAAACTATACCCGCTTCTTTCGTCCATCACACAACTTTCCCAAACAAGTATCATAGTTTCACTAGCTCTAGACTCTAGACCGTGTTGTCTTTGTGTGGCGTTAACATCAAAAAGCCTTTGAAATAAGGTCAAATCTCGGAAAGGGGATACGACGTGTTTACCAAATTTCAGAAATAATTGATGGAACCACTCGTTTGTTTTGAGATGATGTTGAAAAAATTGGACGATATGTTTTGATCGAATACGCATCATAGTTTTTCCGGTGAAGGTTTTCTTGTGAATCAATCATACTTGGTAATCTGTCAGTTTGTATGAGAAAGTGAAAAGAAACCTTATTGATATTTATCACAGCATCAAAATATTGTATCGCTTTAAAAGATCAGATTCTTTTTCTTTCGTATGGTGAGGAGGTCGCAGATAAACATCTAAACGACAAAGTGAAAATTAAGTTTTTTTTGACATAATATAAAACAATAACTGTAGAATTTTCTTGCATCCTAACTTTTTCTCACGGTTTAACACAGCAGCAAATAAATACATAAAATACTTTTTTACATAAATTAACAGAAAATAAATTATTTCATACGAAAACATGAGAGAAAAGTACACCATACCTTTAAATAAACATTGAAAAAGAATTTTCAGTAAAAAATAAGGAAAAAAATGATGGTTTTATACAGAGACACGAGAAAATTACACAATGTACAAACGAAGTTGTAATTTTCTTTTATCTTTTCTGTTCTCCAATGCAAAAATTTTATGTAATATAAATATTTACTTAATATTTTATTAAATTTTAATTTTTTTATTGTTGTTCACTAATTAATAACCGGGTATACAGATTATAAGTTATTTTAACATAATAAGATTAATAAATAATATCAAAACATAAAGCTGTCGAAATCCCAGGAGAACAGAATTATTATTGACCGGTCGGTGGCCGAGTTGACATCGCGCTTGGGTACCACTCGGGCGTAGTGTGTTCAATTCCTCGGCTGGCTAAGTCCTCCATCACAACACAAGCAACATTTTTAGCTTACTGTGGTGGTAGTAGAAGATTTTCAAATATTTTCAGGTTATTCGTAACCCGGGAATGTTTGTCTTTCTTTAAAAAAAAAGTAAAAGTAATTTCCATTTAGTTATTAAAGGTAACAAACACTAAATGGACGCACGCACCGCGATTAAACGCAACGGTTTTGGAATAGCTAAAAACGCCAACCGCGTTCCATTCCATTTCATTGTGGTACTGGTGGTGCAGAGCGTGTTTCGTGTGGCGTTTACAAAACCGCTGCTTGTAATCACTTACGCCTTGCTAAAAACGTTGTGTAAATGTTACGCGGCGCGTAAGGTCATAACAGTGAAAAACTTGACCTAATTCCATGCCGTTTGTTTGGTTAAAACGGTCTTAAACCGGGCACAAAGCTAGCCAGAAATTAATAAGTAGGACGCTTTGTTCACCGATATTAATTGATAAAAATCACATAAAGAATAAACCATTTTCGTTTCATTAAGGCCCGTAGTAAGCGTTCAAAGATGGTTTAAAAAGGAGATATGTAAATACGAATGTTAGAAAAAGGTCACTAATATTGAAAAAAAGGTAATAATTAAGAAAAATGGTCAAAATATTTAATAAAACAATACTCGTTTGGAAAAGAGTAAAAAACCTCTCGACAAATGTTTCAGTTGCATTTAAAGATACACTGTGATTTTTTTTCATGCCTATAACATATTAAACAACAGAAAAGAAGGTGTTTTTACTAATTTCCGGTGCTTGCTTTTCTATTTTTTTCCATCGAGGGAATTTCATAAAATTACTTTTCGGCATAAAAATTGTATTAATATTATTTTAAAAAATATATAGTTTTTTTTGGAACTTAAAAATTTAAAGAGTTAACGAGAAACTTGTTATAAATCGGTAAAAATTAAGTAGCGGAGGCTTAAATAGATTTTTCTGTGCTTAAGAAAGGTGATATGTAATATGATATGATATGATAAATGATAATTTGTAGGATTTTTAATATTCATACTGAAATGGAGAACACACATAGATACTTTATTATGATATAACTGAATATTTGATTAGTGATTAACTAGCAACAGTCATTGGTACATCAACGTTTGTAAGCAAGTTGCCGCCACACGGAGGCCGTGTTACAGGCTGTACCGGTCTACCCCCCAATTACCATGCGTTAATTGACAATATCATGAGATTAATGCGTCGGGAAAGCTGCTAGGATATGCATTTGAAAGCAAACACTATGCAGTCTGAAAGGTATAGGATATGGGATGATATGAATATATTGAATATGAATATCATTACCCTCAAATTATCTTTATTTGTGTGCTTGGTTTTATGGTCCTATACAAAATAGCGACCAAATTCTTGTGAATTGTCAATTCAATTCAAATTTCAATGTTAGTTCTCAAGTTCTGTGAAAGTACGATTTAAATTCTATAATAATATCATTATGGGCCAGTTGCTTCACACAGATAAAATAGTAAACTAATAAGTAGAACTTTCACGGAACTTCAAAATTAACTATGAAATTTGATGAATTGTTAAAATTCACTGAAACAACCAGTCTTAAAACTCAATTGAAGAGCTTTTAAGGCATAAATCACCAAAAACTAAATTACTCTGGGTGTGACTGGGTGTCCATTTACAATATACATGTAACATAAACTATTTATTTTTAGTTTCCATCTTTAAAAAAGAAGGAAAGGAAAAAAGAAACATAAAATACAAATAGGGACATTTAAATGCCTCTTGAATCCTTTAAGGCTTCTGTTAAAAATTGCAACAGTCTTGAAAACGTTTTTTAACAGCGCGTCATGCTATGCCGTGGCTTAACTTCGTATCGTGCTATACCTATCCAGTATATGTCCGTTTTGCTATGTGGGATACAAGGCAGATCATGGCGCCGTCCCTGGCTGTAGTTGTTTGGCACAAACAACTTTTAGCATTCCAAGAGGTAGGAATATAAAAGATATATGCCTCCTGGAAAAATATTAATATAATTTTACGCCGTTACTGTGAGGGCTCCACTCCCCCTCAACAGGAAACTTTGGTAGCACGTTTAAGCGAGAAAAACTTCATACTGCGTGAATCGCAATTATTCCTCATACATAGGTATCTAAGGAACTTTTTTAATCACTTTTAATCCCTCAATATATCAACTGTATCTGGCCCATACAGCTGAGGCATATTAAATTTTTAATTTAATTTTTTTTTATACAAATCGATCATTTGCTGGAATTAGAAAATCGTTTGCAAGATCTTATTACAAACCCAAGAAGCTTGTAGCATTGTTGTCCACTGCAATATGTGGTCTAGATCAGAATAAACCCCTTACAAAAAACGTAAAACAGTGGCAGCTTCCATACCTGTCAATTTTAGCGAGTTTTTTATATTTATTTTTTTTATTTTATATTATTTATTTATTTTTTTATACGCTCGTAAGAGCCTTTACAAACATTTAATAGTATGAACATAAAATTCAGTGAAACAGTAATCAGTATTAAAATTTGCATTTAAAATTATACTGTACCCATACAGAAGAATGGTATTATGCTAAACTTAATTTTTATTATTGCTGAGGTATGTTATTATAGCCTTCTTGTAACAATTAACTAACTTTTATTATTAATATGCCAATTCTTGGAAAAATGATGCATCGGTAGATATGAATTGTATACTTCGGAACACTGCACCTTTTTCAAAATTAAGAAGTAAGTGCTTGTAAAGGTTGACTCTCCGTCATAATTTATTTTGAATTTACAACTCTTCGACACAAATATTAACACTTTAATTATTTATTTAATTAGTGACATACTAGCTGAGAGTGGTAATTTTGGATTGCCCATGTCGTGGCTTCTGTCAACAATCACCTTCGGAGCCCCATATTCGATGTGATCCATATATTATGTGATATACGAGTACTTATTTGATTGAATATAATTGTAAAGCTGCTCATCTCGACACGAGAATTCCCTAGTGAAATGAGCCGCGGAGGAAAAAATAAATTAAATAAAAAAATGTGACAAAAAATCAATCCATCTTAAACGGGAGCCAAAATTTAAATAAATGCGCTCATATTTTTTTCTTTTGTAGTTTAAGCTTATATTTTTAATAAAGTAATAAATTTAAGTTTATTTTGATTCTTCACAGTGATGTGTATGAGATGTTTAAATCTTCAGAATTCATTCATAGCATATTTTTTGGTATTCATAACGTAAACCGATTGTTTAGTCAAATTTAATTGAAAATAGTGATTTTGATAGCATTGATAGCTCCTCCTGTCCAGTTTCATATTGTCATATTGAAGAGAAGAAATTCTGTGTACGTAGTAGGTAGCCCCTAATAACCACCGGCGTGAGAGTTACTCAACTCTTATAGATTGGTCAATTACCTATGTCGAACTGAGGTGGACAAAGGAGGACAATGTGCAAAGCTATATGCCAAACCTTGCCATTAGATATGTGCCAATGGAATACTTGTACAATTGAAGAAATTTAAAATCACTAAAAGTGTTAAATATGGTCATCTAGAAGAAAACTACTGACATCGTCGTTTTATACAAGCACAGAGAGAATTTTTTTTGATCTGACCTTTACAATATTTTTTCCATTTATTTTAATTTTCGACAACTAAAAGGTTAAAAGAACATTTGGAGCCATCACATACATTGAATTGCTGATAACGGATAGTTTTTTTTTTCAAATTCTGACTCAATTTACTCGAAAAAGAAAGCTCAAATCATAAAAATTTATTCCACAAAATCGGGTCCAAACGTGATATCGTTTCACTAGCTTGTACTACTAGTTCGTGGATAATGTGTATTTATTTCAACTAATCTGTAAAATAATCTTAAAATAAATAATATAATCTGTAAACCTATAAAATTTGTTCAGGAAAGAAAGAAAATGTTCATTTGAGGATGTTAAAAGAACATTTTATAGAAAATTATAAAATAATATAAAGCTATTTACTACAAGGAGTCAATACACTTTTACAAGATCCTCATAAACAGTAATATGAAGCTCATATTTTTAAGTGTGCGAGGGATAATATTTTATTAATATTTATATTTTAACAGTATACCCGATATTTTTAAAGTAAGTTCACTCAATCTACGTTGTCTATTACCTTGTATTATTTAAGTGTTAATCAGAAGTGTCGGGATCAAAATACGGCTCACAATGGAGGAAATGAATTATGAATTAAAATAATTTATTGGTCGGTACCAAACAATAATATTTTCATCACGAGAACTGTTAAAACTAACCATTGTCCGAAAATGATTATGCGTTTTGCGGAAAGGAAATTTTTTCACATGTATATGATTTCGGACATTTTTAAAATGTAGATACGGAACGCAAAAATAATCGAATTCGAAATTCCTTTGTGTCCTCACGTAACCCGTAAAAAGTAAAATATTCAAAATCATCCCATGATTGAAAAATCGCGAGCGAAATTTCATTTTTGGGACTGTCATGAATATATGGGCTTTAAATTTGGCGAATCGTGAAATTATTTGTTGGGGACAATGAATTCCAATGGAAGGCTTTTATATGTATATAACTACGTGATATAACTAAACGAATATTATTTCGTGTGTGAAAGACTAACAAAGAATAACCCACAAATAATACAAATTTTTGCAACAGATTAATAAGTTTTTGCATTTAGTTTATTGCCTCAACAAATGGAAACTTTTAATACATAACGAATGAATGATTTTAATAAATAATGATTTTGGTTCCTCTTCTATCGTAGGTTGAAAATTGTCAACTCTCTTCACTCTGGTGGCTGTAGCCTGGATAACCTTTGCAGAACTGCAGTGGTTCAAGTCGAGCAGACTTCAAAGCCATGAGGTCATTCTATTTATCATCGATTTTATTTTTTTCATGTTTAGTTATTTGTACATTAAAGTATACAAAAAAAATCTATTTATAGCTTACAAACCATCACATTTTTTATTGCTTAATGTGGTTTTTACGATCTTTCATTTATTTCCCATGTAAAATGGTTTACCTTGTTATCGTCGCCCCTCCTCAGAACGTAATAAAATTATATTGTCACCATATTAAAGTAATTTTTTTCACAAACTGGAATTTGAATGTTTTGAATTACCATTTAAAGTATTCAAATCTTAGTTTAAAAACAAAGATACTTACAAAATGATGGAACCAAAAAATCTTTTTAAGTAAATTACACAACATTTTTAGTCAAAAACCAAAATCATAAGTCGTTAATACGCTGACAAAATTTGAGTGAGTCGTGTCTGTGACAGTTGCTAGTTTTATCAAATCCGCTTAACATTCTAAATATTTGGTAGTTGCACAGCAAAAACAATTTTATTTTGCTCCTGATTAGATAAAAATGGACAAACATAATTTACTGATAGCGATATATTATATTTGTCATGTAAGTTTTATAATAACTATTATGACAATTGCTTCGAACACTTAACGCTAAATGGATTACCTTTTATATTCAGGATTAGGGTATTTTGGGGATGCATTTATATATTAAAAGGTTACACATTTAGACTTTCACGGCAAAGTTAGATATCGTGTCTAAGTCATGCCGAAGAATAATATTAAAATTTTTATAAAGTTGCGAAGTGGTAGATACTTCTAGTATCGCTTAGTAAAGAACACTATTCTGAATGGAAATTTGATGTTACAAGCCAAGTTTTGAAATCAGATCTAAATAACCAGGTAGGTACGTACTTCCCAACCGTCATCTTCCCTATCTTCCTTACCTCACTATTCTTTGTAATCTCACAACACACACGGAGAAAACTTAATGATATACAATATTGCTAATTTATTAAGAAACATTTCATATTATTTGTATTGCGGCTAAAAACGGGATTGTAGGTCAAATCGATAAGTTTTCTCTTAAACTATTAGTAAAAAAACAATGTACTATCGCGATGTCGGAACACGTGTTCATGAAAATCATCATACTATCGCATTTCGTCACTGTATAATATCATGGCAAATGCAGGTTCATTAAGAAGAAGCTACAAGCCATAAATGTGTATATTAGTGGTATACCTTATAATGTAGGTAATAGGCATTAAAATCGCTTGACAAACGGAGTCTAGAAACGTTTGATTTAAAGCACAAAACTGGTTTTGTAAATAATTTTATAAGAAAGTAAAAAAGTCAATCAAATGAAACTGTCACAGATAATCTTAGCTATATTACTGTATTTTTTTAAGTTGTTTCCTTAGCGCTTGCATATATTTCTATTGAAAAATATTTTTTTTTGTAATTTACATGTATATTTTTTATTGAGTAATTTTTATTTATTTGTATTCTACTCAAGCGAAACGATAGGAAATCATTCAATTTATCTAAAGCATATTTTTTGGTATTCATAATGGAACTACTTAAAGTCTAAGAGGAAACGGTCTGCAATTCAGCATTTTTCTCCGTGTACCCCAGTATTGAGGATGCCATGGTCCCAAAGGCTTGACAACTAAAACTCTTTCGATGTATTCAAATAATTTAAAACAATTACAAATGTCCATACTTTTATGCGACTTCAACGTATGTTGCATAACCTTTATGATCGTTCGGCAGATGTTGTATCAATAATCCGCCTTTTTCATTCTTTACAAAAAGGATAATAATATTTTATATAGTTCTACCATTGTTTGTTAAAGTTTTATTTTAGAATTAAAAGCTTTTCGTACAATTTTTAATCTCATTCATTCTTATCCGGTAATCCGGTATCTCGGGTGCTTCAAAATATATCAGAATTTTTTTTAATCTTCAACTTTCGAGTGGCACTCCTTGGAGTATTCTATTCACAGAGCTTACCGACGCAGGTCCTGTTTTAAAAGTTTGAGATAAATCTTTGTATCAAGTGTGCCTCACTTTGTGTGTGGAATGTACGTACCTACATGCATAATATTAAACTTATTTGTTTTCATACAGTCTGGGAAGCGGGTATGGGTACCGCCGCCTCGTGAACCATTTATTGGTTAACCAATACCCCGCCCGCCCGCGTACATGAGGTTCACCTTCTGAGTAGTGGGTCGGATCGGAAGAGACTGATTGAGGGAGACCTTTTCACCTCTCCAGCCGGACTCTGCAACTTAAGAAGCACCATGTACCAACTTCTTTGCTTTAGCTTTCCTTGGAAACACATTACGCTGCCTTAGTGCTTGTATGATCAATAGACCATTTAGCAAATCTTACAAACATAATCATATATATTTATTATCTTGTTTATATATATATAATATGTTTATATATGTATTTTATATTTATCAGTTTTCCGAATTTACTAAAAGTTTATCAGGAAACGGCCTGTAATACCGTTATATATATACCGATCATAATTAATTATTATTATGTAATGTGTATAGTTTGATATTTAAGTATGCTATATTATCAGTTCCCTGAATGTTATCTATTTTACCTTATCTCAAAGATAATAATTTTGTGATAAGCTACTTATTCGGATACAGAGAAATTATTTTGTTTCTTATTTACTTCCGAAACAGTTTCAATATAAGTGGTAGCGTACGTCTTCTAGAAACAAGAGAGGTAAAGACCTTACAATTTTAATTACGAATAACCCTAATAATAAACATCTGTGCAATAGTACGTGTTTGTTATTTAATCATTAATGTTTTATGTCTCAAGTTCCAACACACCCAAAATTGCTAACGTGATTGAAGTGATTCATATTTAAGTCAAATGTGCAAACAGTGTGGTTGAAAGCTACAAGAAGAAATCATATGTGTGAACTGTGCGGTTGAAAGCTTTAAAAATAAATTTTATGTGTGAACAGTGTGGTTGAAAGATTTAAGAATAAATTATATGGGTGCACAGTGTCGTTTAAAGCTTTAAGAAATTATATGTGTGAACAGTGTGGTTGAAAGCTTTAAGAAATTATATGTGTGAACAGAGTGGTTGAAAGATTTAAGAGCAAATAATATGTGTGAACAGCGAGGTTGGAAGCTTTAAGAAGATATTATAAAGTTTTGTCTGTAATGGTGTGAAAGAACGACAAAAACTTGAAAAGTTTTTTTTTATGTTTTCCTAGAGAGCAATCACTTTGTAGTTTTACATGTTATTAAATTTAGCAAATACTTTATTTTAAACCACATTTTTTATTACTTTTTTTACCAACCGGTTTTGACTGACTTAAGATTCATCGGGGTGACAAATTAGGCTAAAAGTTTTTTTTTTTAAATTTTAAAATATATTTTTTTAAATTTGCTAGTTTTTACTAGTTTTGTGAACACCATGTCTGGGCAAATAAAAATCTAAATTCACATTTCAATCAAAATCTTTATTTATAGCACGCAAATGCAATATATAATATCATTCTTACGAAAACAGCAAGGAGAGAAATTACAATTTCATTGAAATATTATAATTAATAGGTTTTCTAACTATTTTTTGCAGTTTGAAGCAACTTTAACCCTAGCACACTTTTTCTTCATATTTGACGTTTGTGACTGTGGAAAAATGAGTTTATTTGAAGAGTCTTCCAATCGTACATCCTTGATTTATTCACCTGTCAAAGGAGAAAATGGTAATTTTATTTCGATTTTAATTTTTATACTAAGAGTTTATCACAGATGTAATATATAATTGTTTCCAAAAAAAGAAATTACGATGATAATTAATCGCCGTAAAAGTAGACGCACGTAGAAAAATTTTAAAAAAATACCTATCGTAATATCAAGTGTCATTTTGCAACTAAAAAGATGATTCAGTATTAGATTTTATCAAATCCAATTTTTCATACAAATATAATGCAGGTAACACAAAGATTGGGTTTATTTTCAAACCAGATTGTATTCAAAATATATATGTAGATCCCTAATGAAATGTAATAAATCAAATTGGATAAGATTTATTTATTTATTTATTTTATTTTAAATGCACATTTACAGTTATACATAACCAAAAATAAACATACATTTTATTTTAATTTATTAAGTAATAATAGCGTTTTTGAACTGGTGAATATTAAGTTGGAAAATATCTATATCAGGGGACAGGTAATTTAGTAACATAATCATTTTTCCGAGCGGCATTACTAATGGTAAGTTGGTTCTGCATTTTGGAACGACAAAGGTTCTGTGCCTGCGCGCTCTTGTATAATTGTCGGGGACATAAAACTCAAATTTTTCTATAATATCGGGAATACAGACGTTACCATTTAGAAGTTTATATGCTGTTATCAGCAAAGCAGTTTTCCTTCTATCGGTGAGGCTATTAATACCCAGCATGCCGGACAAAAAGGCTGATGGATATAACCAGGGATAATATCCGAAGTCTCTAAGATATAAATATCTCAGAAACTTCTTTTGTACTTTCTCTATCATTTGAGAGTAAGTTAAATCCATTGGTCCCCATATTACAGAACCACTTTCCAAAATGCTACGTACTAAACTATAGTATAGCACACGTATCGCGGCCGAGCTGCAAAAATGTCTGGAGTTGCTTAGCACAAATCCTAGCATTCTTAAAGCTTTGTTGCATATCGTTTCTATGTGGACGTGAAATGTTAAGTGCGTATCAAATGCGATTCCCAAATCTCTTGAAATAACAATGTGCTGAAGAGATGAATAAGACATTTTGTAGTTATAGTAAATCGTTTTGTTTGCCTTGGTGTAGCACATAATGGAGCATTTCTTAATATTAAACCCTAATTTATTGGTATGACTCCATTCGACGATAGAATTTATATCACTTTGTAGCTGCAAGCAATTTTCCAAAGATTTTATTAAAAGGAATAGTTTCATGTCATCCGCGAATAAGAGAAACTTGGAAAATTTTATGCAATGGTAAATGTCATTGATAAATAGCGAGAAAAGTAAGGGTCCAAGATTCGACCCCTGTGGAACTCCAGAGTTTGTGATGAAGTTGGAAGAGTGGAAAATACCATAAGTTACGTATTGTTGTCTATTTGAGAAATAACTTACAAATAGACATAGAAGTTTCGCTGAAAATCCAAATTGGTCGAGTTTATTTAGGAGAATAAGCGGATCTACTGAGTCAAAGGCTTTTGCGAAGTCATTGTATGATACATCTACTTGATTGTTACTATCAAGAGCTTGAGATATGTACTCCGCAAAAACCATTAGATTAGACACAGTAGATCTGCCAGACCTAAAACCGTGTTTCTGGTCAATTATAAAGGGTTCAACTTGGGTATAAATGCATTTATGAATTATTAGTTCAAACAACTTGGCTGGAGAGGATAGGATCGCCACTGGTCTATAATTAGAGACTGAAGCCTTATCACCAGTTTTATGTAACGGTGTAACTTTAGAGATTTTCCACAGGTCTGGGAATATTCCGGAGTTAAGTGAGAGATTATAAATATACGCGAGAGGTGTTAATAAAGGCTCAAAGCATCCCTTTAACACGAATGACGGAATAAGATCCGGTCCAAAAGAAGTTTTTGTAATAATGATTCCTTGTGGTCACGTGTTGACCTGCATGGATTGTAGTCTAAAGATGATAAATTGTCCTGCTTGTCGCTCTCCTCTCATTTCTAGAATTAAAATCTTCTACCTTGTAAATGAGGATAAGACCATAACACCTGAGTTAGAACAAGAACGGTTGAAAAATACAGAGGAATTTGAAGGGGAGTGCAAAACATGCTTCGACGCTATGGTAATGATTCCTTTAGGTCACGTGTTGACATGGGTGACCGGGCATCTCACCAAAAGGACAGATCAACACACCTACAAAAAGTCCGTGTAATTTCGTCGTATTACTGTGACAAGGAACATGAAGACGAACGTAATTAGATTTTTTTTAAATGTTAGTACACTTAACATTTCTCCTCACTGGCGAACATTTTTTTTGTAAAAGTTTTTGTCAATCTGATATCCAATCGAAGATCTTTGCTTAATGTTATAAAACAAATTATTTATAAAAAATAATTCAAATAACTATAACATACGAAAACGCGGTTTTTCGAGAGTCACAGGGCAAAACTGAGAGCCCCAATATGAATGAATATCAACCGGTCTGATTATCACACTATAAATGATATTTTATTTTGTTTATCTTTAGAGAATTATTTTTTGACGGTTAAACTTATTATATATTAATATAATATTATGTAGGGTTACATATTTTGATTTAAAAATGCATAGGGTTACTATTTATTTTTTTTAAATAATTATGATTATTATAATTAAATATATTACTAACCCATCCAGTTTTATCTAAAAATATACTGCGGTAATCCAAATATTTTTTTTTGTAATAGTTTTAATGTCATAATAATATTATCTTTATGATTTATTTATTTATTCACTTCTTGAAGGCTTTACACGTTAACAATATTTTTATTGGTAAATTATCCAGGAGTAGGTACAATAATAAATATACACATAGTACATAACATAATAAACCGAGTTCGAACGATATGAACAAGTACAATTCAAGTTGTCATATATATTTCTGTTGTACAAAGGAGTTCAATGATTATTGTAAATAATCTAACGAACTCCCTATAGAAATACAATCCGAGAGGAATTATGAAATTTTTAAACAAAAACTCAAAAAACATTTTAAAATTATATAATTTCTAAGTATGTGTTACGATGTGCCAACCTATATTTCCATTATGTACCAAACAAATGCCATCTTATATTTTTCATTATGTATAAAAAAAGTAGTCCTTCATGCATCCGAATTGTAACAACTGATAAGTATGTATAGTACTGTCAATTTGATAGTGCTCCCTCCCTAAACACGAGAATTTCTCAATTAGGGAGGTATTGTTACCACTAATATTATATAGTATATATTATGCATTATAATATGTATATTGGTTAATAAATAAAAAAATAAAAAATAAAATAACCAGAGTACAAAATAAGTATCTATTGTACTTTTTCATCTTCAAAAACGTGTAACTTAGATAATAAGAATTTTAATGATTTTGAAATGTTTTCCTGTAGTTTAGGAACATTTAAAAAATATACCTTAGCTATTACAAAATATTTTTTTTTATTTAAAAATATATTTCTTTTTATATAAATACATAAATATGTTAAACTAAAAAAAACCTAATTACAATAAAAATGTTTTCTTTTTAACGTAACTACCCAATTCAATATAGAAAACGTTTCTCTTGTTTGATTTGGGGAGTAGTGCCATTACAATATTATATTGGGAAAAGAAAAGAAAGAAAGTTTTCATTTATAAAGTAAGAAATAAACGAAATGTATAAAGCATGATAACAAAAGTATAGATAATGAAAATAGACTTCAATAGCTGTTACTAAATTAGATACACAGTAAATGTAAATAAATATAAGAATATATTTATTTACATTGAACAGTAATTGAAGAGTAAAAATAATATTATTACATTTCGATTAATAAGTAGGAAGTAGGTTGTATAAGTACATGGAGTTATTTTATTCATTTGGATTTAACAGAGCTGATAAAATTGCAAGCGAAGGTACATAATAAATTGCGACAATAATCTGTTGGTGGCTCGAATGCTGATATAATATTTTAAGAGGATATGGTAAAAGAAGAAAAATATTTTTTTTTGTTAATTAATTTTATGAAATTAAATAGATAATTATATACTGAGTATGTACCATCAAAATTTGAATTTGATCAATTACTACTAATATGTACCTGTAATCAAAAGATATGTAAAAATCAAATTAAAACTTATAATTAATATTTGGTTGATCAAGAAGTTGTTTTATTTGTAATTTATAAGCTTTATATTTTTTTTCAGATTTGATTTTATATGGGAGTGCATTAAAAATTTTTATACCTTGATAAGTATAATGGTAATGAGAAGCGCTCATTTTAAATTTAGGGATTTCTAAGTTGCCACGTTATCTCGATCGGTTACTTATTTTTGGAAATGTTATTGTGGGGTTGAAATGATCTTTATGAGTTTGTAACAATGAGAACTCTAAAAGAATTAAATAACTGTGTTGTTGAAAATATAGATGGTTTACGTAGGATGACTTTTAGAATCAACCTCGGTGCCTTTTCTACAGGTAAGAGGTTAGTTTTGAAAGTCCCCTTACCCAATTATACCATATTGGAGAATAGATTAGGCAAGAGAAAAATAAATAGTTTTAATCATATTATATGATAGGATGTTTCTCATCTAATGAATAAGTAAATAAGTTTTCTTACTCTGGTTGCCGTATTTTGGACATTCGTTCGTTCCATTTTTAGTGTCTATCTACTATGATACCCAGATACTTTATATTATTTTTGCATGTTATTGGTAAACAATTTACATTGCCGCATTCTTTTTTTATTTTCACACTGTGATGAATGCATTTTAATTCTGGTTTTCCATAATATCGACATGTGTTTTTCAGTGTTATTTGAGTTGCACCATAATATGTGATACAGGAAGGGATTTGTCCGCTGATATTTCGTGTTGCATTATTTATATATGATTTATAGTTTAGCGAAGTCATTACAATCTTCTTTCGTTTTGCTTTGTGCGCAGAGTCCTATATTAATGTTAATGTCACCAACAATAATATTAAAGGTACTTTTTAGACTCAGTAATAATTTTTCGGTTTCTATAATGAAATTTGTGGGATTCGATCCGTGCGTCCGTAGATGGCAATAATATGGTACATATTTTCGTTCACTTTTACACTCAGTTTTAAACAGTTTGTTCATTGCATTTTAATTTCTGTGACAGTGACATTATTATATTTATTTAGAATAAACACCGCGATACCACTGGTTTTATTAATATAGGTAGTTGACGAAAAGAATATGTAATTCGAAATACTGTACACTGTACAGTGTGTCAGCGTTATTTATATTTAAGTGCGCTTCTGTTAAAACAACGAGGTCCGGTAATGTTTCAAGAAGGTTTAGTGTTACTACAAACTCATCTAGGTTTTTTTTAAACTTCCGATGGTGTAGAACAATGAAAGCACTTGGGACTTTTTTTAGCAGATCTCTACAATGTTGTGAATCTTCGCAAATGTGCTGTGAAATATCTGTTAATTTGTCAATTTCCTCGCTTAGAAAATCATCCATCACTTATTCATAATCGATTCTCTGTTGTGCTATGATAAACATTCATTTTCGGTAGGTACATTTTTCGCTATTAGCACTGTGTTCAGTATTATTTTTTGTTCTTTTTTTTTTATTTTTTATTTTTTTTTTTTTATTGAATAAATAGTTAATACATAATATCAACAAACAAGTCCTGCTAAGCCGATTGAATTGGCTTGTCAACAGGTGCTTAAATTTAGTTTCAAATACATTTTTTAAAGTTATAATTTACATCTTATATCTACAGAATTAATAATTTTTCATACAATTTTTCATACATATTAAAATAAATATTTTTTTTCCGATAACCAATTTTTCACCATATATTTAACCTTATTCATAGATTTACATTGCTTTATAGTGTCAGGTAATAAATTAAATATCTTCGGTATGTTGTATTCAAACGTTCTCTGTCCGTATTTATTATTAAATTTCGGAACTATTAACCCGTCATTGCGCGTGAATCTAGTAATGTATTTATGTTCTAATTTTTCTTTATGCTGTGGGGTAAATATATACTGAATTATGATTTTTTGCCATAGTATAGCCTTAACAGGTAAAATTTTGGCACTCTGAAACAGCAACGGTGTATTATGTCTCTGTTTAAAAATATTAGGGACGACTAGCAATTTTACAATTGCGTTTTGTACAACTTGGACTTGTTTCAGATTGGTTATACTAGTATTTCCCCATATGGTTAATCCATATCTTATAATAGATTCTGCCATTGACATATAAATTATTTTAAGTGTTTCAATTGATAGGAAAAAATTTAATGTGTACATTCTGCCAGCAATTGATCTGAGTCTTTTACAGGTTTTTTTAATATGTTTGTCCCATTTGAAAAAGCAATCTACTGTAACACCAAGATAGACATATTCTGTAACTAATTCTAAGCTTTCACATTTACAAGTAGTCGGGATATTTTTATGGATACAATTAAAACTATGAGAAATAATATTAGGATTAAATTGAAATCTGGCATTAGGTGATCTTATATGCATAACTTTGGTTTTTTTTAGCATTTATTAATTGTCCTGCATCATGTGACCATTTACAAAGTTGATTAAAGTCAATTTGCATGAGTTCAATTGCAATTTTTAGATCTTTATGTGATATGACCAATGCCGTATCATCTGCAAATACAAAATGTTTAACAAAAGAGAAAAGTTTTTTCATTATAGTTACATAAATTATATATAGTGTAGGTCCCAATATGGAACCTTGTGGAACTCCTGCAGATACATTCTTTGTTTTACTAAAAGTATTATTTATTTTGGTACATATTTTTCTATTTCTAAGATAATCTTTAAATAAATTTAACACATTTCCTCTTATTCCAATTTTTTCTAAGGTTTCTAGCAGTTTTTTAGAGTTAATTGTGTCAAAAACTTTAGAGTTATCGATAAATAACACAATAACATGTAATTTATTATTTAATTGATTATTTATGTAATTGGAAAAATCTTGCAGTAATTTTTCAGTATTTTTTTTTCTTTGAAAGCCATATTGATTTGGATCTATGATAGCGAATTTTTCAATGTAATTATTTAATTTATTTGATAAAAATTTTTCGAGAATTTTTTCTAACGCAGGTAGTATACTAATAGGCCTATAATTTCCCAGTTCAATGTGTTTTCCACCTTTAAATATTGGTCTTGTAATGCTACATTTAAATTCTTGTGGAATTTTTGCTTACTTTATTATCGTATTGATTAAATGAGTAATTATTGGCCCAAGAGTTTTTATATTTCTTTTTAAATCAAACATTCTTATATTGTCAATACCTGTGCTTTTAGAGTTTTTCATTTTTTTAACAATGTTTTCAATATCAGTTATAGTAGCTCTTGGTATAAATAAACTGTGAGGCAGTTCTTCCAGTACAATATTAGTAGCTTTGTGATTGCATTTATGTAACATGTTGCTGATGCTATCCGAGAAGTAATTCACAAAATCATTTGACACAGAATCCTCAGTTCTATCTTTTAACATATATCGTGTTATTGTTTCATCACAATCGTTTTTGGGCTTACGTCCTAAAATATTATTTATCACATCCCAGGTTTTTTTTATATCATTAAAACAGTTTTTAAATTTATTATTATAGTAGTTAGTTTTATCTTTATTTATAAGTTTATTGACAAGGTTTCGTGATTTTTTGTATTCTGTTTCATATGTTTTGTTTGTTGGTGTACTTTTCCATTTTTTATATTGTTTATCCCTTTTATTTATTTGACATAATAATTCACTGCTTACCCATTCATTTATTGCATAAGATCGTGTTTTCGGTTTTTGCACTATCGTTTTAGAACTACTCTTGTAAAATTTATTAAATAAAGATTTTATTTTTTCATATAATGAAATACAATCCTTATCCTCTATAAGTTTACTCCAGTTATAATCTCTGATATGTCTATCAATATCCTTTTGTGAGATGATTTGAATATACTTATTTGCAAAGTCTACCTGACGTTTATGACATTTTATATTAATAGCAGTGATAAAATGATCGGCAATATTATTTTCACAGACGCAAGCTGTTATTTTCTTGCCTCTAAATTTGGCAAATATATGGTCAATACACGTGCGAGTAATTTGTCCATTTGATACAGCTTCTCTGGTTACTACATTGATGCATTTAGTTAAATAATGGTTAGTAAGTAAGTTTTCATACAAAGTTACAATATTATCTTGTTCATCAAGCAAATTAAGATTTATATCTCCAAGTAAGATAATATTTTCCTTACTATTAATTGTCTCAAGATATGATGATAATTCTGTCAGAAATGAAGATTTACTGAAATTAGGAGGTCTATAGATAGCTTTTATATTGACTTTAGTTTTGTCCTGGAGTATGAGCTTTCCTGATATATTTTCAAAATGTATTGATTTTAATGTTTTTAGTCTAAATTCAAATTTGTTTCTTATATACAATATAATACCTCCTCCTGACTTATCAGTCCTGCAGTAGTTATATGCAATATATCCAGGAATATTCCAAATAAATTGTTGTTTTTGTCGCAGTTGCATATGAGTTGCATATGTAGCATTTGACTACATATTTGGTTTTTTCGCATTCACTAAATTTGTGGTTTTTTGCACAGTGTATGCATCTAGGCTAATTCATTGTGTTCAGGCATTTTAGTGATGTATGTCCGAAACCAAGACAGTGGTAACATTGCATTAAGGGATTGCAATCTTCTATGTGCGCTCGGACAAAACCAATATTTACCCTTTGTTTATCAAGTAATATCTTTCGGATTTGGCCTATTGTTTTTATTATTACATTGCGCAGTTGGTCATTTTTCTTGTTTTGTAATATTTTAGTTACTTTAATTGAATCATTTGGGGCATCACTTAGTTCATTGTTTGGCAACAAAAGGTCGTTGAGAAAATTATCTTCACTATACTCACCTCCCACACCTTTAATGACCATGCACGGTCTCTTCTTTTTTAATTATGTAGCAGATATTCCGTTTTTATTTTTATTTATTTCCGTTTTTAGTTTGTCTGCGTCTTTTTTCTTCGAGCAAGTCATAATTATTTAATTTTTTGATGCTTTTTTGATCCCATTTATACCAATTCGTAGGTTAAGTGCTTTGATTGTTTTAGTAATAATTTTCTTTATGTCCTCAGATGTTTCTTTGCCTTCTGTAGCAATCATAACGGCATATTTGGGTTCATCGATTTGTACCGTTCGTTCTTTTAGTACCATTGCATACGATATTGGTTCATTATTTTTTTCGAGTTTGGTGATAACTTTTTTTTGAAGATCTATTATTTGTTCCCGGAAATTTTTTCTCTATTTTTTCCAGGTTTCTTCTAATAGGTTTATGGTTAATTCAAGGTTATTTCGCACTTTCGAATCTTTTAGGGTAGTTATATTTTTTAGGTCACTTTTTAAGTTTTCGATTAATTTTAGCACGTCTATAATGTGTTAAAACTTGAGCAGCCATGCACAAAATGCACGTCACTCCGGGTCAAACTATGTGACAATACAATTATTAATAACATTTATGATGCATTGGTACTCTCATCCTTTTCCTACGGAATAATCGCCTGGGGAGGAACATAATAACCGAAATAACCATATGAAACCTCTAGAAATTATTGAGAAGTCTATCATTAAGATAATGTACCAGAAGACCAAGACATATCCCATCGATCAATTGTTTCAGGAAACTGACATTATGGAACTAAGGCAGATCAACTGGTCCAATGTCTTAAATTTATATACACTCGTCCTTATAATTTCTGTAAAAATCCAAATCTTTCTAGAAAGAGACACAACATATGCGTGTACACAGTGCCTTACTGCAAAACTAGGCTAGCCCAAAGACACATTATATTGGCCCAAAATTTTTTAATTCCTTGCCGAGTTTCATAAAGATGTGCCTGTTTCTGCTATCGTGGTACGAGAACACGCCGTCAGATGGAATGCAGGAAAACACTTCTTCTTCTTGACATATAAATTTATTGATACACAGTATAATTGCAGAGGATCTTATTTTCCTCTGCTAAAACTTAAACTGAAAGAAATAAAGGTCTAGTTTCCTCTATTCTTCAGTTTTCCCTAGGTTTACATAAACCTAGTAATTATCTCACGACTGACTGCCTAGGTACGCATGTACCTACCAGTTATAGCAACACTGCAATACTGCCTTTTTTTCTGGGAGGTATCTGTATTTAAGTTAAATTCTTGAAGGACATATTACAAAAAAAAACAACATTCTTAAACATAAAATAAAATGCACTTAACTATTCTTAATGATACAAACGTGACTTAAACAATACAAATATTTTAAAGGAATTATTTTGAGGGAGATGAAACTTTATTTGGGGTTTTTATTACTATGGGACAGGGGTGGGAAAGGTATTGGCAAATATTTTTAGGCATAATGGTTTAACTAGGGTGATCATAAAATAGAAAGCGAACAGCTCTATTTGAAAGCTGCCGCTGCTTGCAGTAAAATGTCACTAATTCTTAAATCATAAATGATACACAAACAAGACAATATCTTTATAAAAATACCAGGCCAATGAATTGTTTTATTGTAGGCTCGAATCTGCAAATGTGGGAAACTACACTAAACTTGAAAATACGATCTGTGGGAACTGGCTTGAAGGTTAAATTTTACTGAGCAATATGTAATAGTCGCATTCTGGAAGATACAGTGCCAAAACCTAAACTCGTATAAAATAAATGTCAAAAGCAGGGTAAAAAAGTATCTGGTAGTGAGAGATTTTTTTCTATAATTTATACTACGAATATGATTACTAAAATATGCCATTACCATATACATTTAAAAAAAAAATTACTTCTTTTCAACTATTTTTTTTATTAAATACGAAAAAACCTTAGTAAAATAACAATATGTACCATAAATATATATTTTTTCTTTATTCATATTTCTTTTTTCATTTAAACCATATATAATGTAACCACCACTGTTACTGGCACTCGGCTACTGGCATTATACCTAGCTCTCTCATTAAAAATTTAGGCGTATTAGATCTGTCAAAAAATTTATACATGAAGATGCAAAAGTCGGTCATTTTGAATACATGTAGGATAACAAAAGATTTTTTTAAATATTTATGTTGAGGGATCAGTAGGATTTATAGGCCCTGTTAGGAGTTCTACCGAGCCGAACCCTCTGATGAAAATATCTGGAGTCGGTGAATTATTTTCCCATTTGATCTCTGGTGAGTTGACGTGTTGTTCATGTATTGTTTTGTATTTATTTTGCTTATTTAATGCACTTGCATAGTGTTGATTGACTAGAAGATCATTTGTGGAAAAGTGTGTGGAAGGGTTTAGTTTTTCCTATGGGGAAGATTTAACGTGGACATAAAATCGGAAAAAAAAAGTTATGTATTGTCTTCCTTTCTTAGTAACAATATAGAGATAATGACATCCTCACTGGGATCTCCCGTGCTGAGGATGTCATTTACATATTATGATTTAATTTTAAGTAATTAATATTCCAACAAAGTAACATATGAATTTAATTATAAACATATATCATGTAGTATAATATATATGTAGAATAATGTTCTCGGTTTACCCGCGTAAAGTAGTCCTTAAAAGGACTTTTTAATTTCTGACGTTTCGGACAGATCTCACTGTCCATCTTCAGAGGCCTTATGTCCTGAATTTCGTCTCAAACTGAACGCTTTCGCGTGTCTGTTCGGTCCGGAAGTCAAGATACAAGTGAGTGCTTATCAATTCTTATGTCTAGGACGAAGTCAAATCAACACGCATACTTCGTCCTAGACATAAGAATTGATAAGCACTCACTTGTATCTTGACTTCCGGACCGAACAGACACGCGAAAGCGTTCAGTTTGAGACGATATTCAGGACATAAGGCCTCTGAAGATGGACAGTGAGATCTGTCCGAAACGTCAGAAATTAAAAAGTCCTTTTAAGGACTACTTTACGCGGGTAAACCGAGAACATTATTCTACATCTTACACCCGTGAAAACCTTAACCATAACATATATATATATTTTTTTTTTTTAAATAATTTTAAAATAAGTAAGATAGTGTGTTTTTGTATAGTTCAGTTTAGTAGATTCGGTTTTAGTCTGTGTTTGATATCAGTATATTTTCTATTTCAGATCTACCTAAAATATTTGTTTGACATAAAATATAAATGTATAGTGAGCTATAACTAGAGTAAGAAATGTTTAGAGCAACATAAGCATAAATAATACAGTTGTATTAGAAATATAATGTGTTACGCTAATCTGTAGCGGTGAATTGGTAATTTTAAATTAACTACATAGGCAACACATCTGTCATCAGTATGTAAATATGTGTTTTTTGGAGACAAAAAGTCGGATAACCTTGTTTATTTACATACGTATGACAAAATGGGTTAATGTTCCTTAGTTAGTGTAAGAAAGGTTTTAGGTGGTACGCCTGCTTGTTGAATGTGTAAGAGCGAGATGACAGATAGATGTATAAAAGATGACGGATTCATCTGCTCGCCCTCTTTACCCAACCGACAGCTCAGAAGATAGACGTAGTCAATCCGTACTAAATTGTTAATAAACATTATAACCGAACACGCGTTCTAATTATTGGTATCCACCAAGTCTGTAAATAACAGTTAGGAAAGTAATACATTATAAGCTGTTTATTGTTATTGCAAGAAAAAATATTTAAAAGATATTAACAGAAGTTTTCGATTATATGGTTCTCTAGAAGTATATAGTGCATTATACGTCCAGAGAAGCATATTTGAAAGTACACAAAAGTACCTTGGTACATGGTTAAAGAAAAAAAAAATGAACTATGCTCATTATATTGGTAGTCGATCACACTTGTGATGACGGTTGATGCTATTAATCGAGTAGCAATGCATATATAAATGCTATAAAGCGGTGAAAAGTTTTCATCCGAACATAGAGTTATTTTATAATTGTTATACGTTTTAAGGTGCATGAATTATGCCGTTTACATGATGATTTGTGTTCATCGTATAGAAAATGTTTCACACTCGTGAATACATAATAATTATCTAAGTTTTAGATTCTATCTTTTGATAACAAACAATATTAAAGTCAAATTTCCATGAAAAATGTGTAAATTTAATATTGTTTGATTTGCAGTATTTTTTTAAGAAAAAAAAGATATATACTTAAATAATATGGTTTGCAAGAGAAAGCTAGGCGAAATTTAGAAATAAATTTTTATAATGAGTTATAGAAAAAATGCCAAATAGAAATGTCTTTTTGTGCTTATTCCGATCCAAATTGCTTTGGAAAATGTACTTGCCGACCTGAGCGAGTTGTCGTCTTGGTTACAGGTGTGACAGCGACAGGTGTGTCCATAGTGACATTTTCTTCGACCGGAACAAAAGCAGGCTTGAGTCTGTCTATGGAGACGCGTTTAGGTTTTCCCCTTATTGAAATGACAAATGTTTTGTCGTCGCGCTCTTCAACCTTGTAAGGACCTTCATATAGATTATGTAGAGGTTTTCTTACACTATCCGTTCTCAGGAATACGTGCGTGGTGACAGGTAGGTCTATGTGTACGAAAAATTTTCTAGTTCTGTGATTGCTGGCAGGAGTCGATTTAATATGCTCGAACTTCCTTTGTAAACGTCCTACGTACGTGTCGGGTTCCGCACGGGGGGTTTCAGTGAAGAAATCGCAAGGTAGCCTTAGTGTTCTGCCATAGGTGAGTTCAGCAGGCGAACATTTTAGGTCTTCACGAACAGTCGCTCTCAACCCGAGTAATATGAGGGGGAGATTTTCGATCCAGTTCCGGTCACCACATGTCATGAGGGATGCCTTAAACGTGCGATGCCATCTCTCTATTATCCCGTTCGCCTGTGGATGATACGCAGTAGTTCTGTTGTGTTAGATGCCAAACTTTTCTGCGAGTTTTTTGAAGAGACAACTCTCGAACTGACGATCTTGGTCCGTGGTGATGCTGTCCGGGGTTCCGTTACGAGCGATCCAGTGAGTTGTCAGTGCTGCGGCGACGGTTTTTGCTGAAATTTTTTTCAGGGGTATTGCTTCGGGCCATCGTGTGAATCGGTCAATCATGGTGAGTATGTACTGGTATTCGTTGCATGAGGGTAGTGGACCAACTATATCGGTGTGAATGTTGCAAAATCTGTCTTCAGGTAATAGGTACGTAGCTAGAGGTGCAACAGTATGTTTTGATACCATACATATAGATTTTTGGCAAGCTATACATTGTTTAACAAAGCCTTTGATGTCTTTCGCCATGTCAGGCCAAACAAATCTTGGTTTAATAGTTTTCATCGTTCCCAGGATACCGGGGTGGCAAACATTATGAACGCTCTCAATCACTTGTTGTCTCATGCTGGGTGGTACTAGTGGTCGTACGTGACCTGTTGAAATATCACACCACAATAGAGTGTCTGTGCCAGGAATCACCATTTGACGTAGAGCAAGGATGCTGCCATCGTTAGCCTTGAATTGTCCGTCAGGTTGGCATTGCTCTAACCGCATTTGCTCGTAGTCAATTGTAGTGGGATTGTTGATCTCCTCTATACGAGATAGTGTGTCCGCAACTACGTTCTGTTGTCCAGAAACATACCTTATGTCGGTTGAGAACTGCGCTATGTAATCTAGCTGTCTCTCTTGACGGGGAGAGCTAGACGCGCGTTTTTTATTCAGAGCAAAGGTGATTGGCTTGTGATCAGTGAATATAATGAAGTGACGGCCTTCGACGTGATTCCTGAAGTATTTCACGGATTCGTTAACGGCGGTCAGTTCGCGGTCAAAAGTGCTGTATTTTTGCTGTGCAGGTGTGAACTTTTTTGAGAAGAATCCAAGCGGTTCCCAAGTGTTCCCTTTTGACTGCTGTAGTGAGGCGCCTAACGCTTTGTCGCTGGCATAAACCATCATTGCCAGTTTAGCGTTTGGGTCGGGGCTCGCAAGTAAAGCTGTGTTCGCAAGTTGTTTTTTGCATTCCTCAAAAGCCTCAGTTAGTTCCGGGTTCCAGGTGATGATTTTCTTATCATTATTTTTATACCCGGCAGTGCAGTTGTACAATGTTGCTTGGGTGTTAATAGAATTTGGCAGGAACCTGCGGTAGTAATTTAAAATACCTAAAAAGCGACGTAGATCTTTCGCTGTTTTAGGTTGTGAGAAATCTGTCACAGCTTGGACTTTGTCCTTGATTGGAGTCATGCCTTCCGGAGTTATTGTATGTCCGAGGAAGTTCACAGATGTGGCTCCAAATTGGCATTTCTGTACATTAATGACAAGTCCGTTGTCAGCTAGTCGTTTAAGTAGTATATCTAGATGTTTTTTTGTGTTCTTCATCGTCCGCTGAATCTATTAGTATGTCATCTAGATAAACAAAACAGAAATCCAGGTCTCTTGTTATCACCTGCATGAAACGTTGAAAACTCTGAGCTACGTTTGATAATCGAATTGCATGCGAGTGAATTCAAACAATCCAAACAGAGTGATGATTGCAGTTTTCGGGATATCCTCAGGTTCTACAGGTATTTGATGGTATGCTCGCTAGGGCGGAACGAAATTTTTTTTTTTCTAATTTTGATTTGGAATAGTTGTAATAAGTTGCCAATTGCCATCAATTACCTCAATTAAAAATATAAATAATATCAGACAACGGTAAGAGACAAACATCGAAAATTTACAAAAACGACAGTTTAGGGGATATTTGCGCGGCCTAGAAAATAGTACAGAATTTATTAAAATAGGTTTATTTTATTTAAAAACATATTCAAATATAGTTAACTAGCTATTGCAATCAAATATTTCTTTATTTTAATATGCTTTGGCGCTGTAACAGAGGTGCAAGGTGCGGGACGAAGCGTGAGGCGGCACCTGGCAATCTACGAAATGCCGTGTTTTGTTTAAACTACTTAACTGTCGATAATTGTCTCAGGTGAAAGGTCGCACGTCAATTATATTCACGAGAACTTATTGATAATCGTTTTTTAAGTGAATTAAACTGATTTCTAGAAGACAAAATTAAAAATGTCCGATATTTGGTGTAAGTGCAGAGTTGAAAGAGAATATCCTACCTACGTATAAAAATGTGATGAAATTCTACGAATGGGTTGGACAAGACTTAAAAGTAAGGAATAACACAACAAAAGAACCTACGTATTTGGAAACTGCCGTAGTAGTTTGAGCGAAAATTGAAGAATTGTGGATAAAATCTTCTATTCCAATTGTCACACATAAAATAATCTTACAGTTACTAAAAAGTTATCACTCGAAGTGTTATAATTTGAAAAAGTTTTTGAAGAAACTTCAGGAAGAAAAGTTAGAAGAGTTCAGAGTACAGAGTAGAAAGATTTTTGACATAGCTGCATAGTAAATGTCAAGAATTTGTAAGCAGTACTTGTTTGAGAGAAAAAAAAGTTCCAAAAGAGGAACAAATGTTTTAAGAAGACCAACGCACTAACTGACTAATGGCTTTAAGAAGAACTGATCTTATCCATAGTAAAAAAATTGCTGAATAGAAGATTACGTACTCTCAAACAAGAAATGAGGCAAAATAGATAGGATGAATCTAAGAACAATGAGACAGAATGAGACGCGAGCAAATTTTAACCGAAGAAAGAGTAACAGAAATTCCTTCATTATATTTCTATGGAAGGAAAGACAAGACGGCTTAAACTGTTTTAAAAAGATCGAAGAGGCTTATAGTGATTGTACTAGAGGAACATATTTCGATTATAAAAGAACCAGGTACAGTTTATGTTGGGTATGGGGTTCCAACGTCGGGCAGTGCAAGAAATATTGAAAGAGCTATCCACAGATTTTTAACGACTGAAAAGATATCACTAGACAGTTTAATGATTATTGGCTGTGATGGAAAAAACACAAATACAGGGAAAACAGACTATCTTGACCATTGCAATGGATAATTTGTCTCTTACACTCCAATGAGTTACCATTGAGGCATTTGTTTACCTATTTGGATGGCCCTACTGCGGGACCTAAATCATTTGCAGGTCAAATTGGTAAAACATTAGAGATATGCGAGACGCTGCCGTTGGCTAACTTTGAGAAGATAAAAGGTGAACTACCTCCACAAATATCCACAGATCTCAGTACAGACCAGAAATATTTACAAGAAATTACTACTGCTGTCATAAATGGATCCTGGTCTCCTGGATTTATTAAAGAGAAGCCCAGGTAAACTACCCCATGCCCGCTGGTTGACAAGAGCTAATCTCATACTGCATTTGTATATTTCTACAGAAAATCCACAACAAAATCTTGTGACTTTAGCAACGTTTGTCGTATAATCATACGCTCCTGTCTGGTTTACTATCAAAACACATTCATCCTGCAAAGATGGTTCAAATCATTTATGGAAGCTCATTAACAGCACTAGATATTTGTCCAACGAGTTGTTAGCGATAGTAGACCCTGTTATAATTTGTAACAGTTACTACGCTCATCCAGAAAACTTGTTGTTGAGTATGATAACAGATTCACGTAAGCACATTAGAGAACTCGCTGCAAGACGCATTTTAAAGGCTCGTCAAGACAATAAAAAATCTGTTTCGCCCATTTTTGAGGTGCCAAAAGTGAACTTAAATGCATGTTCTTACATGGACATGATTGACTGGCAACAAAATATATACGAACCCTCAATACTGATGAATATTTCCGATGATCAGTTACAAGATCTTATTGAAAATGGAGAAGATACAGTGTTGAAGTTTATGAGACTGACTTGCCACACCCAGGCTGTGGAAAGATTTGTAAAAGTTGTGACAGAAGCAGTTCTAAGTGCATTCGACAAGACAAGACGAGAGGGATTCATAAAATCTAAATTAGCATCTCGAAAACTCATGCCAAAATTTGAACCTAAAAATGGTTTTTTGCTATAAAAAATGATTTTATTCATACCCACGTAACTTTCTTAATCTGTGTTTAATATTGAAAAAAATGTTTTTATTAATTAAAATCTACTGTTATTTTATCATTTCATTCATAACATATTATATTTACTTATTGTTTTGTTTATAGGGTGTTTAATACAAAACGTCTATAAAACCTTAAAAAATAAAATTTTAAGTCTATGGCGGGACCTCAAGATGTCGAGCTAGAAGTTCCAAATTGAGAAGTGTTATTTAGAATTACATAAAGCAACTTTTACCTGGTATTCCAATTCGAATTACGAAAAAAAAATTTTTCATACAAAAGTGTTCCACCCTAATGCTCGCGTTAAATCGATGGTTGAAAAAATCTTTGCTTTTGCCAGTTTATGGGCGAAATCTTGAAGCTGGGCTATTGGGTATTTTTCAGGCAAAGTTTTGGCATTCGATAATCTGTAGTTACCGCATGGACGCCAGTTGCCGTTTGGTTTCTTTACCATGTGTAAAGGGCTAGCCCAGTTGCTTTTGGAAGGGTGGCAAATTCCTTGTTCCATGAGAAACTTGAATTCGCGTTTGGCTGCCTCGAGGAGCGCTGGTGCTAATCTGCGTGCACGTTCAGTTACTGGTGGGCCTCTAGTTTCGATGCAATGCGTCACAGAATGTTTGACTGCATCCGGTGTATGCAAAGAAGGCTTAGTCAAAGTGGGGTATTTGTTGAGGATCTCGTGGTACCTCTGTGCTGAGAAAACTGTGGCGATGCCAGTTGTTGGTCCTCTATAAGTAGCTCCTCTGATTTTTAGTCCAGTAGACTGATCTTCAAGTTTAGCTCTTTTCAATTTAACAGTGAGGTTATACTGATGGAGGAAGTCTGTGCCGAGGATTGGTTTTGAGACGTCGGCTACGATGAAACGCCATTTCATAGAGCGGCGAAGGCCAAAATAGAGTTCGATAGTTTTCGTGCCGTAGGTCTTCATCGGTTTTCTATTCGCTCCATATAAAGTTGAAGGGCAGTTATCGGAAGTTATGTTGCTTTGGGTACTGTAGTGTTTCTAGGAATTACAGAAACATCTGCACCAGTGTCCACTAAATATCTCTGAGATGTTCGCAGATCGTAGATGAAGAGACGACAAAAGGTTTTTGGGATCTCACACGCCTCTACTGGGAGATTCCGCTTTCGTTTCCCGACTTTTTTTTTCATAAGTGCAAGGCTTATTGCATTTGTATGCCTTCTCGCCAAATAAAGCGTGGTAGAAGCATTTTCCATCTCGATTCCGATTAGGAGATGAGTTGTGTGAACCGGATCCTGAGCGGCTATAGTAAAAACAGGGACTCTGGTTTCTTTGTCCTCGATAGCCGGGTGTGGGCTCATTTCTCGTTATGCGTAGCTGTGATACTTTACGCGAAAGTGCGGCGATTTGTTGTTGAAGTTATAGCAGTAAAGAATGTTCATTTTTAGATGTAGAAGTTTCATGCGGTTCGCGACGAGAAGTGTTTGGTTTATTGTGGTATTCAACAGCGCTGCAGTCGGTAGATTGGTAGACATCTAAGATTTTGTCTGCAGCTGTGGCAAGTTGATTAATGTCGTTGTCAGGAAGTGCTGAAAAGATTGCTTGCACATGTTGAGGTAGGCGTTGTAACCATAAAGTACGTACAATTGCGCTGTCCGCCAAGGTAGGTCCTGCGAGTTCAAGGCATGTGACGTAATAGGCCGGTAGGCTTCCTGTCTTCCAATTGTATGCCGGTCAGTAATCTAGTGAGGCGTTTTTCAGCAGAGTCTTGAAGTTGGTTTATTAGTGCTGCTTTCAGGTTGATGTATTTTTCAAAGGTGGGTGGGTGCGTCACTACGTCGCTCATGCATTGTAACGTTTGTGTGTCCAAAACTGCGATAATGATATTATACTTGGTAAAATCATCCTTGATACGCGAGTTAATGAACTGTGCTTCTGCCTGCACAAACCATAGTGAGATTTTTTCTCTCCAGCACGGTGGTAGTCTAACCGAGACATAATTAATCGTTGTTGCGGAGCTTGAATCGTGGGTATGTTCCATGGTGGTGCGAATAGTTTTTGCTGCCTGATCTTGAATTTCAATTGTGGATGTGCTTATCGTAGAGGTGTTCTTATCCGAGGTCATTTCAACATAAATCCGAATAGCACTGAAGACAATAATTTGGCAAACGCTAAAGGTTATGAAAATTTAGAATTATGCTGGAAATTTTAAAAAGTAGATTGTCGACATCTATGTGAGAATTCCTCAAGTTAGCAAAAAAAAAACATTCAAGACACAAACCTTTTCGTAAAATGCATATTGTACATGTAATGAATATTATAGTTTAAAAACATAGAATGTAACATTATTGAACAGTTTTTTTTTACAAGAATTGCAAGGTGCTATTTGTGAATATAATTTTTAGAAATGCGGTAGACCTTGTAACCTATTATTTTTCAGAATATCAAGCAAGAATTTGATTTTAATGTGACAAAACGTTACGATTAATTTCAATCAAAAAATGTATGAGATAGTTTGCCCATAATTGGAATCAAAATATGCTGGAATATGTTGTGACAAATTATTTAAGCCATTTTTTGTAAGTACGTTTGAAAACAAGTATTGACAATAAAATCTGAGATTTACGTGGCAGGATCATGGTTGTCGAAGCTGATCAGGTTTTCGAGGTTGTCCGTTGCAGGTTGAATCCGGACCGATGACGGCAGGTAGATTGACAATGTAGTTGGAGATCTCGGCTCGTGGAGAAGTTTTTATAAGATGCGTCAGTTTTAGCTGGAATAGAGGGTAACACGCCTTTAGTTCAAATTAAGAAAATGTCACAGTTTACAAAAGGAGAAGGGTTTGTTGTCAAATTTATTGTAATATCAAACGCCGTGGTTATACAGACGTACTTTGTGGTGGGTCCGGACGCTCAACACAGCATTTCGTAGAATGAATTCAGTCAGAGAAAGTGGGTAAGCTTGTTGAACTACCCACAGAGGGGTCAAGAGTGTTCGTCATGCTTACTCGTCGGGCACTGAAAACCATGAGGATTGGAGAGTACTCAAGGTTTTTGCTTTCTTACACAGTTATGTAAAGTTAGTTGCCAGCGGCAGGATTTGGAGAATAAAGTTAAATATATGAACAAAGTAAAAACGTCCGGACCAAGGCCCATAACGCACGAAATTGCTGATACGCCTCCACTTTGTATAAAATTTACAGGTTGTTTCCTAAAGTAGAACCAGATGTAGGGGTAGAGCAAACGCATGTGAAAGAATATAAGTTCTTTGAACAAAAAATACTGGGATTTGTTAAATTGAAAATGAATTTAAATATTTCAAATAAAAATGAAAAGATGCTTACCTAAATTGTCCCAGGAAACTGTCCTTGGGGTCGAGTGCCGAACCAACACGTGTTTCGAAAAAGAAAAAAATGGCGATGTTTGAAATTTAATAATGTTATACGAGGTTTCAAAGTCGCGGGTCACCAGATGTGGAAGTTTCATGTTACAGAAGTCGTGATTCGCGCGGATACTAACTCGGTGCTGCGGGGTCATTGATTCGGAGTAATGAAAGAAACTTCCACGTTTAATGATTTATTAATCAGAAGGTAACGAATAACATTTTCGAGCGAAAGTGATTTGAATGGATAAAAACGTGTTGGTTATACGACTTTCAAGAACAGAATGGCGCTTCGGTCGCCGGCGTGTCCGCTGGGACCCTCGGTGACTCGAGCGGCCGGTGTTGTCATTTTATAACGGGTGACCATCTTCTGAATAGTTAGCAATATATTGGGGTGCTTTACTAGATCACGACACATTGATCATATTTTTGCTAAAACCAAAAAAACAACCATTTCATCCATTATTTATACTACGGTCACCGATCACTACACTACATCAATCGGCATTCGATCTAACATTGAAAAAAAATAAAATTCCTATAAACACCACACACAACGTCACGGAATTCAAATCGCTTAGGACAGAAATAAGTCATGAATCCTGGTTCACAACACTAAAAGAAAAAGACCCAAACAAAGCTCTTAATGCTTTCCTACTAACTCTAGAAATATATATTACCAAACACACCACATCAAAAACTCACAAAAACAACGCTCACAAAACATTAAAATTTAAACCATGGATCACAGCAGGGCTAGTAAAGAGTATTCACAATAGAAATACGATGCACATGAGAATAAACAAAAACCCATACGACAGTAAACTAAAACATGATATTTATTTATTTATTTTTTATTTATTTATTTAATACATGTTACATTATTATGAAATTTACATAAAGTAGATATAATGAATCACCATACTAGGCGGCTGCCTGTTTCATGGTGACCAATTGAGTGTAATTAATTTGTATGAAAGATGAAATCTAGTGTAAACATATGAAATTAGTAACTATAGATGAAGCTAAAATTTTGGAAAAATTGTAATAAAAAGTAGAAGATAGAAATTAGAAAGGAGAAAGAAGTAAATTAGCATTAGATTGTAAAAATGTACATAATTATATATATAATTTTTAATATGTGTGCATGCAAGCACACATGTGTATATAGCAGCAGACATACCTATATACATATAACAGCACATGTATACATACACCCATATGACGCATCCTCACGCATATAAACAATATATACACCTCTATCTGAGTACTTGGAATAGGCTACTAACACTATAACAATCACACATCAAAAAATCCCCGAGTGCTTTCCTGAAACTGTCGTATTTGGCTATTGATTTTATTTCTAACGTTAAATTATTGAATATTTTTGGAGCAAGAAAGTTAAATTGTCTTTGTGCCATTGAGGTTTTTATTGGGGGAATAGTATAATTCGATTTGTTGGAATATCTTGTATTATGGGTCGATTCAAAAATATTTTTTTTCGTATGTTTGAATTTATAGTAGGAGGATATGTTTTTGACGTATAAGGATTTTATGTTGAGTACTTTGAAGTCGTTAAATAAGTCCTTCGTGGGGTGAATATAGTGTACTTTGTAAATAGTCCGCATTATCAATTTTTGAGCTTTAATTAATGGATCTAATATCGTGTTAGAGCATCCTCCCCAGACTATTATACCGTAAGATATAATTGATTGGCATAAAGAAAAGTATACCGTTTTTAGTGTATTTTTATTTAGAATATTTCGTAATGACCTGAAGATATATGCCAGTTTCCGTATACGGTTTGTAACATTTATTACGTGATCTTCCCATCGTAGTTTATTGTCAATTATTACACCCAAATATTTAATGGAATCTACTCGTTCTAGTGGATTGCACAGACAACTAGAGTTATTTCTACAAGAATGTATTTTTAGTGTATGATTGATTGAAGGCTGACTCGGAATATTAAGACTAAACGTTATATATTTCGTTTTAGTTATGTTTAAGGTGAGTAGATTATCATCCAACCACTGTTTAATAATTTGCAATGTTAGATCCGCTCTGTGAAATGTTTCTTCCCATGTCTTACTTTTTAGTACTAGGGCAGTGTCATCGGCGAAAGTGATTATATTGCCATCAATAATAGATAGTTTACATAAGTCATTGATATAAATGAGAAAAAGTGTGGGACCGAGTACACTGCCCTGTGGCACACCAAAGTTAATGCTAGTTGAATGGGATGGTTTATGCGATGGTAGCTTAACACATTGCTTTCTGTCTGTGAAGTACGATTTGAACCAATCAAATGCCTTATTCTTTATTCCGATTTTTTTGAGCTTGGCTAGAAGGATTGGATGAGATACTGTATCAAATGCCTTAGCTAAATCCAGAAATATTGCCATACATTTATCACCTTTGTCTAAGGCTTGTGTTATATGTGATGTTAGTTCTAAAATAGCTGAGTCTGTATTGAGTCCTTCTCTAAAGCCATACTGGTTTGACGAGAGTATGTTATATTTTGTAAGATGGTCGATAAGTCTTTTTTTTACTATTTTTTCAATAATTTTTGATAGTGATGATAATATAGAAATTGGTCTGTAGTTTGTTATGTCAGTAGGATTTCCGGACTTAAAAATTGGTTGAACTAGGGCAAGTTTGAGTTTGTTTGGGAATTCACCTTTAGTGAGACTGAGGTTTATGATATGTACTAATGGATGGATTATAAAGGGTTCAACTGTTTTTAGTATAGTTGAGGAAATTTTGTCATGATTGCACGAATGAGAGGGCTTTAACTGTCTAATGGTTTGAGAAATTTCATCGTAGTTGGTCGGGTTTAAGGTGAGTATATTATCTGTTTCACTGGCACATTGATTGATAATGTCGGCAAGGGCATTTTCATCGGTTGATGTCTTATTTAAAATCTTTGATGCTAGATTTTTACCGATATTGCAAAAGTATTCATTTATGTGATTGGTCACAGTGTCTGGATGGTCATTTAGGGAGGTGTCTTGGCCGTTGATGTTTAATTTATTGATTGGTTGTACTGGGTGATCAGTGTTAGATATTTCTTTGACGATATTCCAAATTTGTTTGTTATTATTACCGACTCTGGACAGTTTTTCTTTGTAGTAGTTTTCTTTTGTGGTTTTAATGATATTATTACATATATTTCTGTACTTTTTATAAAATATTTGGGCTTGAATGTCTGGATTATTGAGTAAGTTTTTGTGAAGCTTGTCCCGTTTTTTAATACAAAAAATTAGGCCATCTGTTATCCATGGTTTCAGTTTTTTATTTTTTGAATTATTCACATGGGATTCTTCAGTGACATCCTCAATATGTTGCAAGAGAGTTTCAGAGAAGGTATTAAAAGCAATGTCTACGTCTGTGGAGTTTAGAGTGGAGAGCCAATTTTCTAAAATAATTTTAGAAGTTAGTTTCTCGAGATTAATGTGTTTCTTTTTTATATTACTACGTGACGTTCCGGTAGTGGGTTTATTATGCATAAGACCAATTGCTATTGAGAAATGGTCCGTTATGGTTGATTGATATATAATTCCCTTTGCATTTTTTTTTGTTCGTAGAAATATGTGATCAATACATGAGTTACTAGTATCAGTTACTCTAGTAGGAGCATTAATATAAGAAATAAGCCCGTGTTGAGTCATGAGATTTTTATAGTCGAGAGTTTGTGATGCTTTTGGTTTAAGTAAATCTATGTTAATGTCACCGATCACCATTAGCTCTTCATTTGGTGTACAGTTAAATAAGGCCAAGTCTAAGGATTTAAGGAAGGATGAAATATTTTGGTGTTTAGGTGACCTGTATAGTGCAAGAATTGTGGTTTGGATGGTTTTTATTTTAAGGCAGTTGGCATTATCAATGATTAATTCAGAGATAATCGGGTCCAGCTCAGATTTTACATAGACAATTACTCCATCTGACTGTGTCTTATTATTTTGTGTATTGAAAACTGTAAATCCTGTAATGTTTTTGTGAGTGTAATTTGATTTGATCCAACATTCATTTAAAATTATTATGTAAAAAATATTATTCAAATCGGCAAGTGTTACAAGAAGGTCATTATAGTTCTTATCAATGCTTCGAATGTTTGTTGAGAATATTTTTAATCGTTTATAGGGTTTTAGAATATTTATGCACTTTGAGGCATCATTGGTTTCAGGAGAAATCACGTTACCGTGGTTTTCTATTTGTAGATTAATATCAATCATTTTGTTTGACTAGTACCAGCTAATTGTATCACGAGCATGTATGAAGAGTATGGGTAAGTGTGATGAATAGATAAGAACAAGGTTAGTGAACAAAGATGTAATTAAAACAGAGTTAGAGCATTTCCAGTAACTTTCTTTCCAAGATTTAAATAGTTTTGAGGTAAATGTATTAAGTGTTGTCAAGAAACAACCGCAAATATTAATACTGGTGAGAAATATTCGTGTTAATAAAAGTGGTATTATTTGTTTATATGGTGAGAATGTCGAAAGATAGGGTAAAACATTAGAATTTGTGACAGTAGTTAAGTCAAAACTAGAGGAATCTGTTAAGGAAGGTATGAACACATTATTTTGGGTAAATACATTATTGATGATGGTGTAAATCATATAAAAACATGTGAGTAGGACAATACGTATGGAATGATCTACTGTTTTCTTATAGAATATTAAAGAGTCTTTAGTTTTTATCAAAATTAATAAACTATGGTAAGAGTAATTACAAGATAGATTAGCAATTTTTGCAGTAGTTATGCTGTTACAAGAAAGTACGAATATGTTAATTTGAATGGTTAATACATGGAAAATAGTTGTATGGATCATACAAAAACATGTTAGGAAAAAAATATTTACAGAATGATCTATTTTTTTCTTGAATAATGTTAAAAAATAATGTGTTTGGATGATAAGAAGTAAAATATGGTGAAAATGTTTAACAACAATATTAGCAGTGATTACAAAAATTATGTTCATACAAGAGAAATCTACTAAAGAAGGTAAGAATACATTATTTAGAGTATTTAAATTGTTAAGAGTGATACGAGACAAAGAGAAACTTGCAAGGAAAATAATATTTACGGAATGAACAAATTTTTCCTTAAAGGGTACTGAAAAAACTCGAGTTTCAAACAAAGGAGATAAAATATAGTAAGAATAGTAAGTAGCAAGATTAGCAATTATTACAATAATCGTTCTGTTACAAGATAAAAATACTAAAGACAGTAAAGATGCATTATTTTTTGTATATACTTTGTTACTAGAGATCCGGCACATATAAAAACTTGCGAAAAAAAAGATATCAGCCGAATGATTATTATTATTATGTAGCACAGTAAAGAATGAAATACCTTTTATCAACCGTCACAGTGATTGACGTTTTTGTCGATCGAGATCAAGGACATTTTTTATTGTGATGATTTTGGAGGTGTCCGTTTTTCTCAGCAGAATACGCCCCGAAGCCGTCCAGGAGTGTTTATAATCGTTTTCTTTTGAAAATTTTTTTGTTTGCGAAAGTAGATATTTTCCTTTTTGTGTCAGGTGTTCGGACACATAAATACGTTTGGCTTCTTGTGACAGTCCTAGGTCCGCTGTGTTTAGTTTATTTGTGGTGGTCGCAGTGGATTTTTATATGCTTTAATTTTGTTAAGAAAATCATCACGTGATTTAATATTATTGAAAGACACTATTAATGATCTGGGATTCTTCTCGGACAGTTTCGGTCCTAGCCTATGTATTTTCGTAATTTCAGATTGTAAGGGTAGTGCGGTATCTCCATAGTTAATAATTTTGGATATTTTTTTTAGTGTTTCAATATGATTTTCAGTGTTTGATTCTGGAATACCTCTTATATCGATATTGCATATTTGGTTTAGGTACTCCAGTCGGTCAATTTTGTCTTCTTGTTGGGATATGGTATTTTGTAGAATACTTTACTATATAGAAATCTCTGTAACAAATTAATTAAGCAAGTTAAATTCAAATTTTACAGGAATGAAATAGAAAATGCCAGAAAGGATCAAAAAAAAACCTGGAGAGTCATTAATGAAGCAGCTTATTTAAAAACCAAAAAAGTAACAATAGTAATAAACTGTCAATTAATGGTGAAATACTTGAAAAACGATGCACACAAAATGGCTAGTTATATTAATTCTCATTTTTCCAACGTATGCTCAAATCTAGCAAACAAAATCCTTATCAATAACCACACTTCAGTACAACTATCATCCAATCACAGCCCTACCAAACAACCAATTCCCTCGTTTAATATATATAAACTTAACAAAAAAGAAATTTCTGAACATACCTTATCTCTCAAACCACATTGCGCTCCGGACCCTGACAAAACCAAATATTGATTAATCTGCATGAATATATTGCCACACCTCTCCTACATATATTCAATCAAAGTTTTAGACCAGGGATTGTTCCGGCCAAACTAAAAATTGCCATTATATCGCCAATCCACAAATCTGGGGATAAAACTCTAATTGCTAACTTCAGACCTATCTCACTTTTAAATTTACTATCGAAAGTTCTGGAAAAAGCAATGAAAAAAATACTATTAATCTACCTTGATAAACATAACTTACTCTCAGATTGTCAATTGAGTCAATGAGTACGGAACAGGCTTTCTCTGAATCTGAAGGATCCAAGGTGATCGGAGTCTTTCTAGATCTTGCTAAGGCTTTTGATGCTATGTCTCATGACATTTTGTACGAGAAACTAAAAAAATGGTATCAACGGACCGCCCCTCGACTGGTTCATTAGCTATACTAAAAACAGAAAACAAATAGTAGAACTGAATAAATGCTACAGTGATCCGGAAGAAATCAAGTATGGTGTCCCTCAAGGTAGCGTCCTTGGTCCCTTTCTATTTCTCATTTCCATAAACAAACTTACTGAGATTAAAATGGCTCAATCGACTATAAGATAATCAGTTATGCAGATGATACGGTAATTTTAGTCAAAGGTCCAAGTTGGGAAAAGGCCTTCAAAAATGCGGAAACCGGTATGTCAGAAATGAAAAATTGGCTCGACGAAAACTTACTTACCTTAAACATATCCAAAACAAAATACCTTACTTTTAGCAAAACCATCACTGGGCAACCATAAACCCTTCCGCTTTTATACCTACACCCATATACTCCCTCAAAATCCTCATACCACCTCTGCGAAAAAATAGAACATACTGACAACATCAAGTATCTGGGCTTAACAGTGGACCATAAATTAAACTGGGAACTTCACATTAACTCCCTCATAAAGAAAATCCGTAAAATATCATTTATTTTTAAAACTATAAGAAACATCATGTCACAAAAACAATTGAAAAATGTTTACTTCGCGCTATGTCAAAGCCTTTTAACGTACGGTTTATCAGCCTGGGGGGGAGCCGCTGACAAGTTTTTTAAGCCCCTCAACACAACGCATAAAACATTAATTAGGATTATGTTCAAAAAACCATATATGCATCCAACGGAATATCTCCTAACCACTCGAAAGATCGCGCGTCAAAAAACTTTTTTCTCCGTTTACTCGCGGTTTTTTGGCGACGATTTTGAATATTTTCCGCCAACATTAAAAAAATCAAACCTCCAAATTTTAATACGGAGACATAAAACTGATTGTATTGCTTTACAGCCAATGAGTTCACCTGTATTTCAATAATTATTCTATATTTTTAGAATTGATAGATAAATTATTAAAAAATCTTAAACTTTATAAATGCGCGAAATTTGCGTTTTTGTGATTTGAAATTGCCGCCAGTGGCAGTTTTAAATATCTTTATAGAATATTTTCTACGTTTTTATGTTCTCTATGGCCTGTTTGATAACCACAGATGCAAGAATATAATAGAAAAATAATTTTTTTGTATGTTATGATCTCTTCAAAAGTTTGGTCAGAAAATGATTTTGTAAAATTTGAGTGCGTGACGTGTCAAAATTGAAATCACTGTATTATACTATATAATAAATTTACCACAAAAACTGGTAGGAAGTAAAAACGTTAGGAAGATACATTAACTGTCTACAATTATTAATAACCATAGTCGCCGTGTTGGCTTTATTTTATTCATTTGATGAATTATACAGAGAGCCTATTTCACGATGTCAAAATCATGGTGCTACTTTTTAAATAATTATAAATTAGAACTGGAGATTTGTAACCATGTTTTTATGTAACGTGCAAAACGAGGAAATAAGGCTTAAAATGAGATATATATCATAGATATAAACATTTCCAATATTTCAGGGGGATACTTTGAAAGTTGATGAAATTCACCAATATTTTACGAAAAATCACTTCTGACAGCTACCTTAAGGTCAAGCTACATAGGGTAAATCGGAATATGTAAAATGATGATAAATTTGTATATATATATCAAACCTTTGTATGACCGTAGAATGGCAAATAAAATCATAGTGATAATTTTATATCTAAACGCAAAGGTATCGAAAAAAAATGGGGGAGGGGAAAATAATTGATGGAACCAATAATTGATTTATTTATTAAGCCTTAATATCCTTTTAAATCAATATTACAGTTGTATGGTTACAATGAAAGAGCAGTATATTGATTTAAACATTGTTTACACACTTTGTCATAATAAAAATGTATTCAATTTATTGGTTTATTCATAATTTAAGAAAATCAATACATAATAATATCATTGTGCCTCGCTATAAAGTGAGATTCTGAGTATCGCTCTGGTGAGGGACCACCATTCAGAATTGAACATTGCTTGAATTGGCTTAGTTATGTTTAGTGACTAGATCTGGAAAACCCTCTTTACAGAAAAATTAAAAATAAAAATAAAACGAGTTATTTAATGTGTACAATAAACAGGGAAAAATGAGAATACCTGTGCATTTGTTAACATGTATATTTCAATGATCAGAATTGAAATATACATAATAAATGGCCACCGTACCTTATCATATAGAACCTTTGAGGACAACATAACATGAGACGTGAGTATGCGGAAAGAAATGTTTGAATGAAAAGTCCAGCCATCCAGGCCATCATAATTGATGTTCAAACAAATTTAATTAAATTTATAAATTAGAATTTCATAACTAAAAAACCAAAAAAGAAAAAAATGAAATAAAAAAAACCCTCAGCAATTCTATATTGTAGTGTGATATGGCTTCATGCAATCATAGCATAATGCCACATCACACTTTGTAAGGGTCCTTTTGAAAATTTTATTTATGTTGCACCACGCACATTTCACCTTTTCCCCGCTACGGACCACGAAGTGGTTGCCTTTCAGGATAGGTCGCAGAGTTTTTCCTTCAGCTATTAGGCCAATGGTCCGCACAGTCGTGTCAATTTGACTACGACAGAACAGCAGAAGGAGATCATCCGCAACCTCACTCCTGAAGTTTTGGTACGAAATGCGTTTATTTTCCTTGCGGAACTTTGAGCCGTACAATATATATACGCATTCTGCACCAAAACGCTTAGTAGTCTCCTAAAAAGCTTCTTGTACCAGACCAGGTTTCGCTGTCGTTCAATGGGGAAGCCTGACAAAAGCTGATCTTTTCGGTCAACCCCCCCCCCATTACCTTGTTATAGTCTAGTACGAGTTGAGGTTTGTAAGTCCAGGTACCAAACTTTTCAACTGCCCCGATTTCTGCCTTATGGTAGGTGGACAACATACTTACCAGGTTTTTGTCCAACCGAACCATTACATTGAGGTCCCCACAGTTCGAGTATACAAGCTCACGTTCCCTCAGTTTGGTCCGGAGATGGGACTTAAATGCAGAGGGCACAAATTCTCGGTTTAACCGCAATGTGCCCATGCAGTCCATCCCATTTCTTTTGAGGCATCGTGCCAATAATGGACTATTATAAAAATTGTCCATTATTAATGTATACCCTTTGTTAAACAGAGGGCTGGCCAGGTCGTATACTATCTTTGCAGTGGCCCCAACTGGGCAGATATTGTGTGTACCCAAAAAGTTGGCCTGTGTCATGTCGTCCGTCATATCTTCCGTTATGTCTTCCGTCATATCTTCCTGGTCTGGATTTGTCGATTCAGCCTGTCTGTAAATGGTCTTCCCCGTACAAATTTGGAAAATCCAAAGATAGCCAGACTTGGACTCACAAAGCTCGTAAGACTTTATACCCGCACTGGCCGCTTTGGTTTTGATCATCTGGACGAATCCCAAACGGCCTTTATAGCAGAGTAAGGATTCATCCAGAGAGATGTCTTGCTCGGGCAGGTATAAAGTCTCAAACTTATTTGAGAGGTGGTCCAAGACGGGCTGAATCTTTTGTAACCTTCGCACAGATAATGGTGCATCAGAAGAAAGACTTTCATTGTTGGTGAAGTGAAGGAACTTTTTAATTAGAAGAAAACGATTATAATCCATGGCTCGGCTGAAATAAGGCATGGCGGTGAGTTTTTTTGAATAGAAATAGTCTTTTTCAACAGGAAGGGGACTAATACCTTGATACATAAAAATTCCCAAGAATACATACATTTCCTCTTTATTCGTGGGAGCCCATTTATTGGTACGCGCATGACGCTTAAATTGTTTTTTCGCAATCCATTGATCTGCATACCTGTTGGTCTCTCTCGCGATCAGTTCAACGAAATCTGCATCAAAGATTTTAAGATAGGCATCCACAGGCTTGCCCATTTCGTCGGTATTGAAAGTTGGTCCTGGCGTTCCTGTGAAAGTCTCCCTTATCCCAGTAAAACGTAAGATATCATTAGACCAATCGAAAGAGTAACCTTCAGGCGGCAGAATCGAACGCATTGCCTCACTATCTACCTGGTCTTGTCTACTAAAGTCTATGGCCATAGCGGAGTTAGGTGAAACGTTGATAATATTATGATAAAGTATTGGTGGCATGCAGAAGGTACGCTCTCTTCGTGGTCGACGTCGCTCGCTTCGTCATCCTCGTCACTCGATCTGTCCATATCTATTTCTGAAACAACATAAAACCCAAATTTATTTAATGTGTCTATATTACGATAACCCACTGCCTCTGGTACGGCTTATGACTCGCAATACGATGGTCGCGGGATCAAATCAAATAAATTATATTTGAAAAATTAGTGTTATTTTCACACAAAATTCATTTAAAATAATAAATATTATATTTGCGGCACGTTCCAGAGTGGAAGATACCCATAGTATCGCCCTGGTGTAAGACCCCATTCAGAATTGAAACGTTGCTTGAAATGGCTTTAGCCGTGTTTGGTGACCAGTTCTGAATAGCCAGGTACTTTTCGACCTCCCTCTTCCACACCTCCTTCCCCTCCCCGCTACTTTTAGCCTCTGAGGCTCTTGTGAGGTATTCATATAAAAAAATAAAAAAAAAGTTAATCAAATACTTGAGGCGGGCAATGTCAGGAGTCAGAATAGCACAGTCAGGTAGGTATGGAATGAAGAAAAGAGTGTGTGTGCCAAGATTGAGTTGCATGGTGGTTCATCCTCTCTGCCTACCCCTCCAGGGAAATAGCGTGAAGGTAAGTTAGTTAGTTTTATAACTCACGGTTTCCAAGTACAGACTCTTCTAGTACAGCTGCCTCGTCCACGTTACTGTTTCTGCCCATGTCTGACTCTGAAATAAAAGAAAACACAAATTTACAGTAGAATTTGGATATAATGACTTTGCATTTAACGGTCTACTGTTTTAAGTGACGATAATGTAAACTCTAGAAAGGTTTCATAGCTTTTAGTAGGAAAACGTATCCGTTTAAAGTGACCAACTACGTAAAGCGACCTATTTTAATGATAATTTGTCCGGTTACAAAACCCACCTACCAATACAGCCTCGTTTTTGACTAGGAAGCTCGACACAATGAGTCCCGTGAAGCGAAAGTGTTTATTCAATTTAAGAAAAAAATGCTGTATTACACCGTTTAGAAGCCGGTGAATCAAATGTAATCCTCGCAAAGAAGTTCGGCATGTCTCATTTCTCACTCTGCAATACCCGTTACAGAAAAAAAAGATGTGTAATGATGTATCCACATCATAACAACAATACATTTTGTATGTTTGTTATGTGGAATTTTTAAGTACTATGCTTATTTCCTGCCAATATACCAACAGTGAAACTGTGCTAGGGATATCAATATAAAATATAGATAATTGATTTTATATTGTAAAACGGATATTGTCATTCATAGGCAATATCCGTGTGACTAGTTCATATTAATTTTACTCCGTTTAAAGGTTTATTTTTTGGAGGTTAAATCGCAAAATTCAGTAAGAAACTATATTGCTTCCTGTCTTGGCATCAAAGTTTAACATATTCAAATAATATCAAGGTGTTTTAGTGTCGCACTTAGTTTAATTCAGAAAATATACTAAATTTATCAAAACATCATCGTGTCGGTAGTTATTAAAAATCAATCACAATGCACTGCCGCGTATGCCCTGAAGTTATTCTATCAGACGAGTCGATATTTGTGTGTTCGGTGTGTAAAGGCACATACCATCTAGCCTGCGGAGGAATAACGGAAAGCACCTACCGTCGACTCACTCAAGAACGTCGAGAGCAACAGAAGTGTAAGCAGTGTAAGAAGGACACACGAACGGCCGCCGCCAGCGATAACGCACCTTTGGATCCGCCCAAAAAATTAACGGCCACTTAGGATCAAAGAGTTCCATTATCATCATCATCCCCTGCTAATCTCGAAGATATTCAGGTCTTAGTCATGACCAAAACAAACAACCTGAAAAAAAAAACAGAACGAAATCATGGACCAAAACAACAAGATACTGGAAAGCATTCAATTTATGAACGCGCAATATGAAGACTTTATGACTAGAATCCGTGACGTCGAACACCGTAATGATGAGCTTACAGCGAAGAATTCTGCACTGGAAGCCAGAATCGTTCTACTGGAGAATAGTATTGAGTTCCAAGAACGGGCCTTAAAGTTAAGTAATGTAGAAATAAGAGGCATCCTTAACATTAAGGACGAATCACTAAAAGACGTGGTATTCAACATCTTCAAAACAACAGGATCTTCCATTGAAACTAAGGACATCGATGCTGTATATCGTCTACAAAAAAAAACAAACAGAAGCAACCAAGGACAATTGTTCTTAAATTAAAATCAAACCTGGCTAGGAACCAACTGCTAGCTGATATGAAATCATTCAACAAGATCAAACCCAATACCGAAGAAAAACTCAACACGTTAAACATCGGTCTCGCCGGCCCCCGGTTGCCAATCTATATTTCTGAGCAACTAACTTTTCGGGCGAAGCAGATTTGGTATAAAACTCGTCAAGTTGCAAGAGAGAAAGGATATCAATTTGCATGGATCAAAGAAGGACAGATATATATGCGGAAAGAGAGTGGTGCAGGTGCTATTCTTATATCAGATGAAAACAAGCTCTCTTCCCTATGACTATCTCAAACACAATACACATAATACCGACAACAAATATAAGATGAAGGTTTTATTATTATTATTGACATATTTATATCCAGTGACTATCCTCACCCAGTCATTAGAACCAAATATACTCACGAGGTATGCTACTTTCCACTATTCATTATAATATTATTATTATGTTTCCGATTCTACTATGTACTTATTCACTAATACTTCTATGTTCACTTACCTGGGAATACTTTGATTATTATCACATGCTTGTTTTCATAAATACTATTATATTATGTATGTTATACTGTTTCTGGAAATGTATCAAAATCGTATAGTAGTGAAATATTCTGTGCTTAGCATTTCACCTGAATAATTATGATTCAATTACCTCCTGATATCTACAATGACACAGATATAACTTGCAACTCGAATTTGATTGTCGATCTCAGCAAATTAAATAATTACAGTTGGAAGTCTTATAGTTTAAAGATTATTCACCAGAATATCAGAAGAATGTCAAACATTGATGATTTTCTGTTATCTCTAGATCAATTCAATCATACTTTTGATGTTTTAATTTTATCAGAGTGTTGGATCAACAAAAACTACACATCTAAAATAATACAAACTTACACGAAATATCACTCAATTAATAATATTAAAAAATCTAGTGGGGTCGTTGTTTACATCAAAGATGGTATTCAAGCGCAAGTCAAAGAAATCTTAGTATCGCAAGGTAACTGCCTTAGAATTGTTCTTAATAATAACTTATGTATTTTTGCTATATATAGATCACCTTCTTTCCTGAACATAGATTCTTTTTTGAATTCACTCCAAACTGTTATCAGTAGTTCCGATAAATTTGAAAGGCAAATCATTATAGGCCACCTTAAAATTAACACTTTATCTCCATTTCACCCCCAATTCGACGACTACCTATGCATGCTCACAGAAAACGGATTCATAGCAATAATCAATACACCTACTCGTGAACAGGGCACGAACAAATCCTGTTTGGATCACATCAACATAAAAAAATATTAACTTCACTGACTCTTTTGTTATCCACACTTCAATTTCCGACCACTACACAACAGCCCTCTGCTTTAAAGATAAACCGACCACAACTGCAAAAATTAAGTACGTCCCTCGAACAAACTACAAGAATTTAATTGAGGACTTGCAATTAGAACACTGGCAAAAAGTATTTGATCAAACTGATACTGACATTGCGATGAACGAATTCATCTCCATCCTTCATACATATATATCTAAACATACAAGTAACAAACTCATACCGAACAGCCAGTTAAAACTTACGCCCTGGATATCTCCCGGCCTTGTCAAATCGATTCACAAAAGAAACCAACTCCACAAAAGGGCGCAAAAGTTTCCAGATAATATTTTAGTTCAAACTCACTATAAGAAATACAGGAACTTATGCAAAACGATTATTAAAAATACTAAAGAAAATTATTATAAAGCGTTCGTTTACGAAAATTCTTATTCTCCAAAACGTATGTGGGAAGCATTTCGTAATATCAGTAAAACAAAAATCAACAGGTCTTCCGAAATTAAATCATTAAATATCGGTAACACAAACTCCTCTAATCCTAAAAATATGGCGAATTTTGCTAATAACTACTTCACGTCGGTGGGAACCACACTTGCCAAGAATATCCTCGATAAATGCAATAAATCTGAAACCGATCTTGCCAAGTTGGTCACCTCTAACCTCAACCATAAAATAGACAATATACAAACATCGATGAACGAAGTCTTGGAAATAATTGACGACCTAAAGCCATCCAACGCTTGTGGACCAGACAAAGTTTCGACAAATCTGCTAAAAGTAATTAAGTCATTCATAGCAACTCCGATAGCTTTTATCTCAATTCTAAGTCTCAAATCAGGAATATTTCCTAACCATCTAAAACATTCGATTGTTGTATTACTACATAAAAATGGAGATAAATCTGCGATTCAAAATTACCGGCCGATATCTCTGGTCAATTCGGTCTCAAAAATTATCGAGAAAATTGTCAAAAACCGTCTTAGCTTTTACTTTGAAGATAATAAGATTCTTTCTGAAAGACAATTTGGCTTCCGACCGGGTTTAGGTACTGAAAATGCCATTGGCAATCTTACTAAATTAATTTCTAATAACATCGATCGAGGAATTAAAAGCATCGCGCTCTTTCTGGATCTGGCTAAAGCTTTCGATACCATCTCACACAAAATCCTTTTGAAAAAACTTCAACGAATCGGTATTCAGGGGCAGTTACTTAAATAGTTAGGAAGCTATCTAGAAAATCGAAGCCAAAGAGTTAATATTAGTGGCACTCTAAGCGATCCAGCCAATATCGAATTTGGTGTTCCACAGGGAAGTACTTTAGGACCGATATTGTTTAATATTTATATTAATGATCTTTGTAACAGTAACCTTGCCGATAATATTATCACTTTTGCTGACAATACGGTCTTAATATTTGAGGCGAAAAACTGGTTCAAAACGCATAGAAAAGCCGTAATTGGGATAAACAATGTTAAACATTGGCTGGATAATAATCTCCTTACTCTCAACACGGAAAAGACAAAATTTATACGTTTTAGTGCAACTCAAGCGGGACAACCCAAGGAAATACTGAATATTACTATTCACATTTGTAATGAACCGAATACTTGTACTTGCAAAAACCTAGAATCCGTAGATAGTTTAAAATATTTAGGAATCACCATTGACAAATATCTGAGATGGGAAGAACACATTAACTCAACTGCCTCAAAAGTCAGATAACTTACCCACCTCTTTATGACCATCAGAAATATTCTCTCTGTAAAAGATATGAAATCAATATACTATTCCATGTGTAATTCTTTACTCGAATATGCATCCCTAGGTTGGGGTGGCTGTGCCAAAACAATATTATACTCCCTGGTTAAAGCACAGATATCCTCATTAGAGTCATCCTCAAAAAGGATGACTCTTAGGAGGACTCCTAGGAGGATTCCTAAGAGTCATCCTCAAAAAACCATTCAGGTACCCCAGTGATGCATTATTCACGGAAATAAAAGTTCTCGATGTTAGACAACTGTATATTAGAAATATTATATTACTTGCACAAAAACAACGTCAGCACTTCCCTTCCATCGACCACCTTCACGACACCCGACTTTCAAGGAATAATCCAATAGTCCCAATAAAAACCACGACGTCCCCTGGGCAACGGCGATTCTCGTACTTAGGACCTAAATTATTTAATATTATTCCTAATGCTTGGAAAACGAAAAGTACAAATGTTTTGCGCAAATTGGTCAACGACTGGCTCCTTGATTTAGGGAGGGTAAAAAGTGAAGATATGTTGATCAATAGATAATCTCATTATAAAAAATTATAAAAAATGTATATGTACATTATTGTCAAAACACTGATACATATTTTTTTAAAGTACATACAATACAAAAACAACTATATTTATCACCTCTGAACACAATTGTCAATTCTGTATTAATCTGTACTTTATTTATCAATGCTATCGATTATTTTCTAATCATCCAACTATATTATAAACTTATAAGTTACCATTCCCATTTTTTCTACCTTACTACTCCTGTGGTGATCTGTCTTTTTATTACTACTATCTGGCTGTTATTTACTCTACCGGTTTGTTTTATATTAAGTACTAAATTATAAATTATAATATGAACTAAACTTGTCAATTTGACTGGCCTAAAACAGGATCCATTCCTAGTTGGCTAGTCAAAGTTTCCGCATGTTTTCTTGTATGATTTTTATGTGAAATAAATTTATTATTATTATTATTATTATTATTGAGCCCCTGGTATGACATTTCAAAAAATAAACTCACCGTTCCCAAACACCGACAATTATTCGTAGAATGGCACGTCCACTCACAGCTCTCTGTGGTAGCCGGCCTCCGGAGAGAAGAGTTCCCCACACTGGAGTTCCCCACTCCGCGATGTCCCAGGTAACGGCTCCGGAGATGCTGCACGGATTGGCATAATTGGTGTATTAGGAGCCGTTGATTGGGTCTGTGCGGGAGTGGACATCCACGGTGGTGGAACGGGTCGTGGCAACGGTGAAGGTGTCCCTTGTGAAAAGGGACACGTTGTTCTCTCCGGAGATGGAATTCTGAAAACATTTACATAAATCATATAAATTGTTCTCATTCACGTGTGAAACAGTAAGTACAGTATGTAAATAAACAATAAAATTAGAACTCTGTAAAATATGCACTGAATGTGCCAAATGCACAGAGCGCTGATCTTACCAACTCTCACTGTAAGAATGGAACGCTGTCGGGAAAAAACAAAAAAAGTGGGTGTGTCAAGCCTACGCAAGACAGAAGTGAAACTTCTAGTATTCCTCTCTCTCTATTTTCATTTCATCATCTCTATTTTCTCTCTTAGGTTAGTTTGAAAATTAGAGGTTAAATAATTCAACGACGAAGCATGGATTTGCTTTTTCTAATATTTTCTTATAGATGAATGACGTTCGATTAATGTATAGTTCCAAAAATTTTCAATTTATTCACAAGTATACAATATTACATAAATAACAATATTACAATTAAAAATTACAAAGAAATTACAATGACAATGATGTGTTCATCACCTCTATCTCGTCACTACTCATTTTTAACACTGAAATTCTGTACCAAACCGTATGAACCACAATCAATTACGTATTTCACTCGTATTACACTCACGACGCAGTATACTAACCAAGCAGCTGATGCTTGGCGTGGCGCAGTTCGCTGGTGTCTGAGAGAGAGGAAAGAAGAGAAGAGAGAGAACGTTCGTGAGCGGCTCCCCCACCTCAACAAGCGCATATGGTGAGAGAGGGACAGTGAACGGTGAGCGGTGGTGGGGGTACCCGCATTTTCGTGTCGATCCTGACTCGGTTTTACTCCGTCCCCGAAAATCCATTACGCGCCTAAAGAAGTTTCACTTCAATAATATTGTATCAAGCATCTAAATACGATTACTTACTTTTGTTTAGTTTTTCTTGGAGGTGCGGTAGGGAGCAAAATGCGCGCCGCCTGCTTCTTGAATTTTCGGCTTTCCAGCTCTAGCCGGAAGAAAGCAGGCAGGGCCCTAACAGCCTTTAGGGCCTTGACGCGATCCTCTCGCACCAGTAGCAAAGCAGGGTCGCTGTTTGAATAAATTCAAATATATGATGAGTTTAACGGCCACAGCAAAGTACTTTCATAAAAAAACATTAAAAAATACTAACACTCCAGACGAGGGTGCAATTACAGCTCTGCGTTGACGTCCACGTGCAGGTAGTCCGGCACCAGCTCGTACCCCACCTCTCCCTCTTCCTCTACCTCCTCTTGCAGTCACCACCACTCTATATATTTTAAATTGAAAACACTTAATGTAAGTACTTAAATGTTTAAATTTTGTTAAATATTGCACTAATATAAAATTTGAAAATAATTATTTAAGCCTGGGTCGTGGAGTGCTCCCTTTCCCTGGACGACAGCTGTTTCTGCACAAATTTGGTAAAAGTAAACAAATTAATTAATTATACAACTAAATGACTAAATTTTTATTGTGTGACGAAGGCTTTACACCATTTTACATCTAAAAAAGAGTCGACTTTTTGACATATGACTTAAAATAATTGGTTAACAAATATCTGTATTAATAATGAACCAATTCAAATAAAACTTATATATATCTCTTTGTTTTGAATCACTCTGATGGAATATCTATATTTCAATAGCGCGAGTGCAGTATTTATGAAATTATTGTAAATCAAAAACAGATGACGTCTTCAGTCGCCTTTTTTTTTACACAAAAACTTCCACCAAAACAATATATTAGAAACAAACGAATTAAAAACGCATTTCAAAGATAGATAAGTCAATCATGATTACACAGATATATAATTATGCGTTAAAAACCCAATAAATTAATTACTTACGGCATTTTAGGAAGAGACCAAAATTTCGTGAAATGTTGATAAGTTATTATTTTTTTCTGACAGGACGCCATAAAAAACCGCGAAAATTCGTTATAACACTTCAAAGACAACGGATAAGTTCATAGACTTATAGAGAATATATTATCAGCTATTCGATAAAACAAGTAGCTGGCCATGGAAACGTTTTAAATAATTACAATAAATATTTTACGAATGGTAGAAAAATCGGTCCATTTTTCGACCGATATCAATCGCAGAAAAATAAAAGTGGTCGATTTTTCGACCGAAATCGTTCCAGTGGCTAATTACAAATAATATACTAGATATTAGGAAACTATTCATTAAAAAGATCATTCAAATAAACTGCATAAAATCCTCACCATGCCACGTAACTCACCCACATAACACAAGGGCAAAATCACAGAATCAACTTCAAGTGCCAAAAATTAATGCAACCTTTGCCAAAAAGCACGAATCCTTCCTAGCACCTTACATCTTCACAACACCTTCCTAAAAGAAGCCACTTTCTGCAACACTCATAAACACCCAAACAGATTACTTAAACATTTCAACACATGGTTACTACATAAAAAAAGGGCATGCATCAGCAAATTTCTAGCAATCTCTTCTTAGTCTAATTCTCATTCCTTATTTACAAACATGTGTTATTTACATTTATAATGACTTACTCTTTCTTATTAAAACTGCTTATGTTTTACGCATCCCATAATTTATCAATACCTAATACTGTTGTTTAAACTATTTTTTGATATGTTATTATTATGAGATTTAGACGCTACTATTTTGTTAATTTAAAGTTCCCACGAAGTTCCTGTTTTTATGTAACTATATATGTATGTAACTATATATGGAATGCTCCATGTATAAATGAATATATATTTGTATTAATGTATGTGTATGTGTAAGCAAATCCGCCTCAGAATAGAAATCTTCTAGTGAGGCGGGTTATTTTCACATTTGTAATATTAATCATGTAATTGCAATAAACGCCCGGGTTTCCGGCAATTAATAAAAAAAAAATAAGTATCCAGTTTTTTATTTGAGATTTAAATGTTATAATGTTGAGGTTTTTGAGTGAGAGAGGTATTTTATTGTAGAGTTTAATACTATGATATAAGAAGCTTTTTTGCCCAAAAGTTGTATTAGCAGTTATTTGTTGGATAAGTTTTTGACCATGAGATCTAGTGTTACATACATACCTTATAATAATAATAACTTATAATGCCCACGCACAGGCTTCGCCTTTGTGGGATTTTTTTGTTAATGCCTTATGTTTTGTATAGTTATATGTGTACCTGTATGTATGAAAAAAATGCCAATAACAAAACATAAAAACTTACTCCATATTATTATGTTGATATCAACCCTCTCCATTTGCATGCCCTCAACATTTGTGCAGTTTAGTTGTTGGTATATAAATATATTAGTGATTATTGGTGTTTTCAGTTAGGATATAATTGAAATATTGTCATTTATTTGTTTATATTATTTATTTATATCATATGTTATTTAATTAAATATTAACAATTTTGTATTTTGTGTAAATATTTTTGGCCCTGGAGTACCTGGGTACTGGAGGGCGATTTTCGTTCTACTTAACGACATTAAAATTGTCCTTTCGTTCAAATTAATGATGTTTTTCGGATTTTTCGTATTAAGCGAACCCGGTTCTCTCGATGACAGATGGTATCCTAAGATTTTCGATTTTCGAAGGGTACCCCGGAAGCCCGCCGAATGCTAGCGTTCGCGAAGAATTGGCTTCATTTGATAATAATAATAAATAATAATTGTATGACATGTATAGCGCCATTTTTGTGTAAAATCATCTCAAGGGCGTTAAGTGTGACGTTTTGGTAATTCACAATATTTGCGTAGTTTTAATAAGAGAAAATTTAATATTATCGTAAGTATTGACTGTAAATATGATTAATGACTTACTTGTGGCACAATAATGCTATTAAATAAATAAAATAACGTAATTGCGATGTTTGTAAAGTACGTAACATGTCAAGAGCCAGAAATGTCAGATAAAAGTGATTTAATTTACAATAAACTACACACACTATTGAGGATTTCTACATAAATGAAAATAACTTTCAGATAAAATGGCTGGCGCTCGAAATTGTGGGATTTTGAAGATAACCACAATGAAACCAAAAACCACAAACCAAATGGGGCAAAAGGAGTTTGTGAATTTATTAATATCTAAGGAAATTGCCCATTTTGTTATCCCCCATCCTACAACCGAAAAGAGAGCATGGACTGCATAAATAAACCATTCATACTATTCTTATTATTCATATTACTGTCAAACTTGTTGTGAAATCAGATATGAGCGCATCAGCAGAATTCGGCCTGCTCATTACATAATAATAATAATAATAATAATATTGACTGTCTGTCCAGTCACAGGTGGGAGGTACATTTAATTAACTATGTAATCCATGACTACTTACTTACTATAAGTAAGATTTTGGAAGTGGGGCTTGGCTGTCTGTCAGTCGTCGGTTAGCCGATGCATATTAAATGTTTCATCGGCTATCAACGTCACACTCCTCCAGACTTGGGTCAAACTTCCTTTGACTGCTGCAGATAAGCAAAAGGCCAGAAAAATATTTGAGCAGTCCGGTGATCGTTTCCCTGGTACTATAGGAGCAATTTACTGCACTTATACAGTTATCGTTGGTCCTGCAGTGCAGGAAGATATGTACTGCAATCATCACGGGAATCACTCCTTAAGAGGAATCCCGGTAATTCAGAAACTTATTTAATAGGTATTTAGCCCAATTATTGCTATTCCGCTCTGTGCTACGGTTAGTCATCGTGCTGTAGATGTGTGAGTGTGCGAAGCTCTTATGCGCGTTGGTGGCGCACTCCACCGAGAAAGCCCGCCAAATAATTATTTGGCGGGCTTTCTCGGTATCATATTACATCGATGTTTGCCGGCCGGCGGCTAGTCGCAAGTCACAAGTCACTACGGGACTATTTGCATGTGTGTGGAGACAAGAATAAACAATCGATTTCTTGTGACGGGACGTTTCATCCTTAGCCACCTAAATAAGCTATTATATACATATTGTCTTTGCACGCACAAAATATCACGCAAGAAATAAAAGCGGAGATACATGAACCTCAGATGACATTTTTTAATAATTGTTCCAAATCTATTCTGCCTAATCTAAAAACCAGTTTTAGACTGAAGGAACTAAATAGGTACATTTTCATAATAAAATAGGAGGCCTAGGTACATTATTTCATAATTTATTGTATTGCTCTTACTTACTTGACCGGTCAGTGGCTGAGTGGGCATCGCGTTTGAGTCCCACCCGGGCGTCCCATGTGCGATTCCTCGGCTGGCTAAGTTCTCCATCACAACACAAGCAATATCTTCCGCTTAGTGTGGTGGAAGTAGGAGTTTTTCAAATGTTAGGTTATTCGTAACCCGGGAATGTTTGTCTTTCTTTTAAAAATTAAAAAAAACCTTACTCCCCATATAGGTACACCTACTAAAATATGTAGGTGCGTACATTTGAACTGCCTCCGTGGTTGAAGGGTAAGGCTCTTGGCTACGAATCCGCAGGTCGCGGCGTGCGCAAGTAAATTTTATTAAATTAATTTGTGTCGTTTTGCTAAATTAATCCATTAAAAATAATATAAAATACTTGTTTGGACAGATAGTTATCTTTTTTGTTTATCAAAACTTAACTAAACCATTCAAGTTGTTTGAGACAGGGAAAAGTATTAAAATAAAATATTTATTTTTTATTTTAGTAAAATTCCTGAAATCAACAGGTTTTAATTCCCTTGCGATGTTTATTTGGCCAAAATGACCAATTTTTACCACATAAACATCGCAAGTGACCAATTTTCGATATAATATTGCAATTTTTTGTTCACTATTTTGTTTTACGAATCTTATTATTGTGTTTTGTTAATAGAGCCAATGCTAATGCCATTCGTTGAAATTTTGAAAATTTTGAAAATGACATGAAAGCCATAACACCCTTGACAATCACCACACTGCAAATCGGATGGTGTGGAGGAAATCACCATTTTTTTCCACTCTACCTCCAGACATGTCGGGGTTCTGAAAATCGGATTATAAGTAAAAATGAACTAGTATTTAAATATCCATGTAACTCGAAAATAATAGAAAATGTCATGACTAAACGGCGCAACTTTTCCTACTGTGTTTTGTTATAACAGATCACCACGCAGATGGCATCTTTTTAAAAATATATATTTAAATAAAATTAGTAGCGAACCACTTGGGGTGACCTATGACAGAGGTTATCCAATAAATGGTTCCCGGGGCGGCGGTACCCATAACCACCTCACAAATTGAAAATTATGATAGTACTTGACGTATACAAATTGAATTTGGTCCAATTTTAGTAAGATCGGCAAGTATGGTATACTCGAAATGAGTCACTAAACCAAAAAAATACTAATAAAATATATCAATAACTCGGGAAAAGACAACACCAGTGCACCGACACAATTCCATATACTACGGTACATCACTTTGCTGTATATTTATTTGTCGAAATAGAAGTTAAATAAATAAAATAACAATATACATTATAGGTTATTGAAGAATTATAATATTATGCTAGTTACCCAAAAGTTATTTTTAACAAAATTATCCATTTGAGTGTTTTGTATCCATATTGGCAATACGGAACGAAATCACCTCGGAGTTGGTCTGGCCGTAACGGATGTTTTTTTTACAGATATTATTTTACGTAAACATATGAAATTAAAGTAAGAATATCGGAATACTTCACCAAACAAACACAAAAGTGACCAAACGGAAAAAAATAATAAAAAAAACATCGATTACTCGGGACAACACAACACTAGAATATCGAATATCGATTTATGACTACGTGACATCACTTCGCACAAATACATACGTATTTATGTAAACCATGTCCCCCCGACCCTTACCTCCCGAATACTGAGCGAAAGGGACACATGCAGCTCGCTCTACTAATACCTGAATGAAATCTTCAAAATCGAGGTTTTGTATTCCCCATTTTTCTCCTCCAAAAGTTAACCGATTTTCATTTTTTTTTACCAACTACATAAGAAGAAACTATTTTATGTCGGACCTTTTTGTTTTTTTTTTCAAAATATATTGTCTAGTTTGTAGACTGAACGTCTTTTGACTGTGTTTAAATCAGGCAATTTTATTGATTTTTGGAAGGTCATAACTTCTATAAGAAGCAATTTATCAAAAAAAACAAAACGTACCGACACGCAAGTTGCCAATATCTATTTTACGTTAAAAAAATATTTGCTCTAGGGTTAAAATCCAGAAAGATAAATGGGGACTACGTTTGTATGGAAAAATCAACGCCCGGTAACGTCTTAAACGTGCAAATGGTGAGATCTTCTTTTTGATCATTCTTTGTGCAATTTATAATGCACAAGAAAGTCATTTTATAATAAAAAATGAAAATTTCAGACTTGTGATCTGAACTTGGTTACCTTGGATATAAATGCAAAGTGATGGAGCGGCGTTCCTTGTGTTATGGAACTCTGGCATGAAAGAGGAAAACGTCGCTCATAGTTATAAATAATTCATGATATGTAGTACATAATAAACATTTTATTGACAACACATAATTATAAATTATTTTTTCAACAAATACAAGTACCCAACAAACAATATTGTCTTCTCTCAACATAGAACGGGAAACATTATATTTAGTTCAAAGATAATGATATATTATATTCGATTTAAAAACAAAACGAATATAATATTTATTTATAAATTCACGCCCAGCTGGGCTTTTGCATGTTATTTTCTTATTTTTTTACAAAGAACACAACAAAATCAAAAATAAATCAAAGTCAAAGTAAAATCAAAAAACAAATCAAAAAGAAAATAGAATACATTATAAAACAAAAACAGTGTCAAAACGAAATAAAGTGGAAACTAGACACTCCACCATGGAAGATGGAAAATTACAAAACTTTGGTAAGATAAACAGAGCTACTTAGTTTCTGTAGTTAAATTATACTATATTTGATATTCTTCTTTCTGAAATAAATTGGGTAATGACTTGTTTATATTTTGGTGAATGGTGTGTTGAATATATCAACAACTTCTTAGTAGTCACTACCCAAATTTTGTATACGGCGAACGGGGGTATAGAATTGAGATTCTTTGTTGGAGTTATCACAATAGAACGTTAGATAATGCCTCGATGTTGGTTTGCGAGGAATATGTAAAGAAATCAAGTATAATAGTTCAGGGCTATCAATTATTGAATTTATGATTTTATATAAACATTTCGGGTCATTAACTATTCTACGTTCAGATAATTTTAATAAATTGAGTTGACATAGTAGATAATCATAGTTGACGCATTCCCTTGTAATACCCATTCTGAAATTAATAAATCTTAAGATTTTTTTTGAATTCTTTCTATCGTGAGTGAATGATTAGCGTAAGTTGGTGTCCACACTATCGAGTTGTACTCAATTTGACTCCTAACCAATGACATGTACAATTTTTTATAGGTTTGAATATTTTTAAGTTGGCTGCAAATTCTTATAACAAAACCCAACATTTTCAAAGCTTTATTTGATATAATTTCAATATGGTTTATAAAATTCAGTTTTTGGTCAAAGTTTACACCTAAATAATTCACCTCGGTTACAGCGGTTAGAACTACATTATTTATGGAGTAATCATAAATAATTGGATTTTTTATTCTATGAAATCTCATAATTAGACATTTGTTTATATTTAGTTGTAAAAAGTTCTCTTTGCACCAAACAAATAGTTTAAACAAGTTATTTGACAGTCATTCATACTTCTTATAGCTTTGTTTATTTTCATATCATCCGCAAACATTGAAACTTCGACATTGTTGAATATAGTGAGCACATCGTTCACAAATATCAAAAATAAAATTGGTCCCAAATGTGACCCTTGGGGTACACCGCTTGCAGCAGTAAATTTATAAGAAATAAAGCCATTAATTTTAACGGCCAATTGCCTGTTACTTAAATAACTGTTAAACCACATGTATAAATTCCCTGCTTTTACTAATTTATGAAGCTTTTTTAACAACAGATCGTGATTAACTTTGTCGAATGCTTTGCTGAAATCAATATAGACTGAATCAACTTGTAACTTCTTAGACATGGATTCGGATATATAGTTTTGGTAAATTAAAAGATTGGATAAAGTAGACTTTTCTGAAGTGAAACCATGCTGGTTAGGAGAAATTACTGGCTTGATACAGTGAATGATTTTATTTAAAAGAAGTTTCTCAAAAATTTTTGGAATAGTTGATAAAGGGCAGATCGGTCTTTAAGTGCTCACCTAATTTTTATCTCCTTTTTTAATTATAGGGGTGAGGAAGCTGTAATTCCATTTTTCATGAAAGTTTCCTGATTTCAATGACTGGTTGAAAAGAAAATGTAGTGGATATGCAACGGTATTGGCGCGATTCTTTAAGAAAACAGGTGGAATATTATCAGGACCTCCACTCTTGCTTTGATCCAATTGTTTTAGCTGAGTCAGTACATCGTTATGGTCAATTATAACATTAATTAAATTTAAATAATGATCCGAGAAAAAACTAGGCGAGTAATCGTTGACTATTATTGAGTCACGGACATAAACACTTTTGAAGAAGTCGGCAAATAGGTGAACTACATTCTGGGAGTCGTTGGCTCTTTTACTTCCATAACACATATTAGAAGGTATGCTAATATCATAATTTTTCATAGACTTTGCGTAATTCTAAAATTGTTTTATGTTTGCATTAATTGACATTTCTATCTTATTTATATAATTGTTTTAACAAATTTTTTAAATATTTTTGCAATCTTTTCTTATTTTACTGAACTCAATATAATTTGGTAAGGATCTCACTGCTTTATATTTTATATGTTAAACTGTTTTTTTAGCCATTAATTGAATTAATGCCTTGCTTAACCATTTTGGATGCTTTGAATCTTTGAATTTAATTAAAGGTTTAGAGTATATGATAATGGTATTTATTTTGTAATAAAATGATTCTGTATTTTAGATCATATTTTTTTTCTTGAGAAAAGTTAATTTAATTGTAATTGGCATTTTTGAAATTAAAACTAGAACTTGAGAGTTTAATTTTTTTAACATAGTTTGGAATAATTATTGACAGTGGAAGATGGTGATTATCCATGGGAAGGATAGACTCTAATGCTTTACTAACTATTATGTTCTCTTCATTTGAAAAAACAAGATCTAGGAGGCGATTATTCGAATTCTGTACATTATCAAATTGGGTGAGATTAAAAAATATTGAAATATCAATGATTTCTCTTTCGCATAATGTAATTGATTGGGAATCAGTACAGTTGAAATTACAATTTGGAAGGTTGTAATCTCCAAAAATTATGAATTTATGTTTATGTTTTGATTTTAAAAGTTCGATATCTTCGGAATGATTTTATAAATAGATAAATTAGCTGACGGAGGAATGTACACGCAACCAATAATGTAATTTTGATTTTATAGTTTACCATAGTGAAAATTTGTTCTACATCAAAATTTTTGGTTTTCAACACTTTTGAGGATATTTTGTTGTTGACTGCTATAAGTACGCCTCCGCTTCTTGATCTGGAACTGGTGTTGATATTTATGTCAAGCCGGTAGACCTAATGATAGGATAGACCAAGCTACGCTGAGTGAATTGACGGTTCTAGTCAGGTTTCCGTAAGAGCAATGACATCGTGTGAAATAATTTGGGCGTTTATCCTAAATTCGTTCAGCTTTGTCCATAAAACTCTGACGTTCTGGTAGTAAAATCTTCTCTAGGACGGCTTGAAGAGTTTTTTGGGAGTGAATAAACTATTTTGGGTGTTGAATTTATGTATTTTATCGTTAAATTTGATTCACCGTTGTTATGTCTGTTTTCCAACTCCTTCCACAAGCTTGCAATTTGTTGACGTTGTAGTATGGTGAGGTCGTGTTTAATTTTAATAGTATTATTATTGAGAAGTATAGATTTTTTCATTAGTACAAGTTTTGCTTGGTTCGTATCTGATAGTATAATCTTGATTGGGCGAGTTTTTTCAGCATTTTTTCGTCCTAACCTATACATTTGTAGGTGGGTGGTTTCGAAATTGTCCATTTTCCTCAGTACACTGGTTACTTGGTTCCGATCTTCAATGATAAAGTCCGATTGCATTGTTGCTGTACTTTTTGAAATGTTGAGAAATATAATATTGTTAGCGTGAATTTTCCTCTCCTCCATTTTTGCTATTGTTTCTGAAATTCCAGAAATGTCCGCAGTGCCACTTGACGATAGCTGACGAAGCTGTGGTTGGCTTTTGTATGCGTTCAGCTCTCCTTCAAGAGTTGCCATTCTGGCAGCCATACCGGCTATTGTTCCCAGTATTTCGTCGGTCTTATGGATTATTTTTTAAATATGCTCTTTTGTAAATTTGCTGTTGGGATCCATTACCATGTTAGTAAGTATATTTACGGCGTCTTTGGCCAATTTCATGATTAATCTTGCGAATCCATTCTGTGTATTATATTCCTTTAATTTTTTAATTAAATTTTCATTTTTTATTTTTATTGAATGTATTGGAGACGTTGACGAGTTTAATAAACATGTTAACGAGACTTGTCAATCAATAGCAAACTGGCTGTTATCACAAAATCTGTCGCTTAACACAAACAAAACTGAATTTCTAAAATTTTGTCCAGTACAAGCTACACCTATAAACATAAATGTTAACTTTAATAACAATCATATCGAACCTTCCAAAACTTGTTTACTGCTGGTAATACAACTAGATGCAAATTTAAACTGGAAAGAACATGTATCTAAAGTTGTAGCGAAAATCAGTAGCTTTTCTTTTGTTCTAGGCACCCTTAAAAATATATTAAACATCGAGTCAGTAATTGCCGCATACTATGGATACGTATACTCAATGATAAAATACGTAATAGTTTTTTGGGGAAACTCAGTAAACGCCAAAGATGTTTTTATCATCCAAAAGAGGTCCCTAAGAAAAATTACAAACTCTGATCACCGGGATTCATGTAGACCAATTTTTTTAAATCTCAAACTTCTGACAGAGACGGACATATATAATGGAGTTATGCCTGTTAATTCGATCATCTCCAGAAAAGTTCCCACACAAAAACTCAACACATAAATACGCTACAAGGTTAATATTACATAACCTAACATGTAATTATTAGGTTTTGTAATATAATGTGTATTTGTTGGGTTAGCTGGAAGAAATAGGATGTAACATATAAGCTATACCCTTTGTACTCTTTGTATTTTGGTGCAGTAAATATTTTTTTGAATTTGAATTTTATTATATTTGTATTTAGTCAATGGTGGAACATAATATATTAATTTAATAAAATTTTAAAACGCGCACCTAAATTTGAACCAGTGACCTCCGGATTCATGGTCCACAAACGTACCATTCGACCACGGAGATCGTCAATAGTATGTTCATAAAAATTCTGTTTTTTTAAACCATTAACGCCTGATTATTGGGACGATTTAGGAGGAAAATAATTTCCTTCAGGGACTGTGATATATTCGGAGATGTTTTAAGTAGGGTATTTTTATGTAAAGTTAAGAGAGGATATTCGGGTAAGGAAATCGGTATGAGGGGTGGGTAGGAATCTTGGAGCCAGTGTGTCTATGAGAGACAGACGTACGAATCCATCCATCCAACTGCGGTGCAAGTCGATGGGTTAAGAGAGTCCGACTCGAGAGATCAAAAGGCTTTCCTCAACCAGTCTCTTTCACCTGCCACTCAGTAGGTGGGCAGGCCGCCAAGACCCGGAAAAACCTCACCCTTATGAACACGGGCACCAAACAACGGTCTAAGTCACCAATGGGAAATGACTCGGTGTGACCCTTGGCGGAGGTGTCTATGCTTGAATGATGTACTCTGTATCCTGATGAAGAAAATTTTGGTTTTGAAACATGTTAATATTTTTAATTAAAAATACTGGTGTATACCAAATTAAATTTAGCTTAAAACAAATTTAACATTTTCTAAAAATACTAGTGTATACAAAATTAAATTTAGCTTAAAACAAATTTAACTTTGTATGAAAATACTGGTGTATACAAAAATAAAGTGTTTTATGTTTTATTTTTCCAACTTAGGACTTATCTAATTCTACAGTGCCATGGTAGGAATAAGAAGTGTGTGTGTTGTATACTAAAATACCCTTTATACTATTTAATACCTACGCACTACATTATGTCGACGTTTTGCATAACCAAGGCCTACAAAAAAACAAAAAATATGCCTTTTTTAAGTCAGCAAACTAGCCAATATTACTTTTATGAGAAGCGAAGAGTGAGTTGGCATTGAATGTTATTTTAAATTCATACCTACTCAAATGCAGGGCAGCACTTAAAATAGGTCTCTTAGCGCCTTCTATTATTTGTAAAATCTGAGAGGTTGCAGTCGTGCCAAAAGAAGATTGTGCGATGAAAAACGTTTTTTAGCACATTTCTCGCAAACATAACCCTAAAATATTGTAGACAAATAAATATGTTTGAGACGTTTACCCTTTAGAGGTGATCTTAGCTATAAATTCGGAGAGAGTTTATAGGAAAGGGAATCATTTCAATTTCAATCTTATTTGAGTGAACACAATCTTTAAAAAAATTTGTGACATGAATATGAAATTTTGGAAGAAGGGAATTTAAGCAATTTTTTACAAAACTACGATTTGAGTAGAGTAAGAACAAACGAAAAAAAATTGAGAGAGATAATAATATCAAGTAAGAAAAACAAGTCATGGTTGAAAGGGTTACTCAAGGATAACTAAGGGTACTAAATTGCAAGCCGGAGATCACGGGTTCTAAAACCAGCGTCACAACTATATTATATATTTTGTGTTATCTCACAATTAACTCACATAAAATAATATAAAGAGTGCAAGAAACTCTCAGTATCGTCCTGGTGTAGGACCACCATTCGGAATTGAAACGTTGCTTGTAATGGCTTTGGCCGTGTTTGGTGACCAGATCTGAATAGCCATATTTTTCCCCACCTTCCTCTTCCCCATTTCTTTCCCATCCCCACTTCAGTCTTCAGCTTCACAACATATCCTCCCAATTTGGGATGCCATGCAGTCTCACTAGATACAGACGGTTGGGAGAAGTTAAGACTGTGCGGTTCCACATAAAAACATGGGTTTTTTTCATTGACATTAGCGTCCTTTATTTTTTTCAGTTTTGCTCTGAAGTTATATTTATGTACGTTACCAGTCCATCTCATCTATGGATGATCATTATTTATTTATTTTCTCAATAATGCAATGAACTTACTATTTTTTTATTTTTTTATTTCTATACATACATTACAGTGTCTACCAAATATTTACGTTTGTATATAATACATAAATTTAGAACTGTTGTTAATATGGTGTTTTTTTCTTTTCTTTTTATGCTGGGTGTGAGGTAGGTTTGAGTAGGTGACACTGTGGTGGGTAATGTTATATGTTTCGTGAACACCTCACTGGGAGAACCTGTGCTGAGGTGTTTACGTGGTTATGATTAAATGGTACATGTATTTATGTGTATTGGTTAAATTTTCTTATATAACTGTAAGTTGGGAGTTCAATTTTTTTTTATGTATATTGTACATTGTTATTTAAAGATAAGGGAAAAAATATTTATTTATATGCACATATTTACATACACCCATGTATACACATACATACATAAATACACATATATGCATGCATACACACATATAAATAAACACATGTATACATACATACATACACATTCATCCATGATTATGTTTGGTTTGGTGTTATAATGTTTTGTATAAAGTGGATATTGTTTTTTGATCTAGGCTGTGATCAGTTTTTTGTGAATGTTTGTTTATGTATTTCCCATTAGTAGTAGTTTCAGAGTGGTTTCAGAGTATTGCTATGCAACAATGAATTACACACTTATTATTTATTTAAAAAAAAAAATAACCCAAACTAAGCAAATGTCCGTATTATTGTGGTAACATAATACAAATAAACTTATATTTACATATATTAATGATAGCTCTCCATTAGCCGTGTGATAGTTGCGAGATAGCGACAACCAATTAGTTCAAATCCAATATTTTTTTATCTGGAAGTTACTGCCTACATTTATTTGAATATAATTATATAAATCTTTGTGAAAAAAAAAATATATTTGAATAGAAGTGTCGTTTTTAAAATTGGAACCGACTGTTTGAAGATTTCGGACAAGTGGATTAAGGAATTACCTATTAGTTACTTGTTCATCGAGGGACGAGTGCAATCTTTCAGAGCACTTCTTCACCACATGGGAAGCTTATGGCGCAGACTACGCCAATCAAACAATAAAATCATCACCGCCATGGTTGCCTGGATGGAGTTCCCCCTGATGGACCTCTGGAGATGGACGATGGTCAAATCCTCCATAAACGGATGCTAGCATACTTTTTGTGTTTATCGTTTTTCGCTTCTTTTCCGCATTTTTTTTTATTTTCCCTGTTTTTTATCGTTGCCTATTTATGTTTTGTTATTTGGTCTACATTATTTTTCTTATTATTTATTTTTTTGGTTATTTCAAAACATGGGATGTATTGCATTGCACTAACCCTGCTAACATTTTGGAATAAACCATTTGTGCGATGACGCTGGAATTACGTCACCGTAATTTCGGCAGAGAAAGGCGTTATCCTTTCTCTGTTCCAGAAGACTTGTGATTCGAAATGGTGATTGCGCTATCCAAATAACACAAAAAATAATCGCCAGATTTCTGCACTTACCAGGTTTGGTGATTCTTTGGTTTGATGTCCAGCGGGGCCCACACTTGGAAAGAACGTTCGATTAATAAATTAATAAGTTACCCTTTTCACACAATTGGCGAGCATGTGCTACGAATAATGAGATTAAACAACAGTTTTTCTCTCCGGTCTTTAGTCAATGACGGCCGCACTTTTTCCTCAGTGCTTGCCGTTTTCCTGCTCTATGGTGTAATGATCTGCACTTTTCAAACTTTTCCTTCTCTTCTTTCTACGATAAATTTTCTTTAAGTCCCATAGGTAACTTTTCCATAAGGCTTTGATTATGTATATATCCAGGGTAGGAATATCCTCCTTGCCGTCTGTACAAGCCTTTGCTCCTCTCTTTATTACACATCCCTTTTAAGTGTGCGCATCCTAGTTTGTCTATGTGTTTTACGACTTTGAACGTAATCATTTCACGTGACGGTTCAGTATAAAAAGGTTTCACCGAACGTTGTGTTGGTTTTTTGTTTCTCGGTATGGAAACCTAGTTATCTATGTATGTGTGTGGTATCCCTCGGTTCTTTTGAGATAGAGTGAGTTGAACCCATTACCGCTGTGTTTTAAAGCCATTTCATAAACTTCATTTTCTGACTCGCCTGCTCTCTAACTAACTACGTGATTCTACCTGTCGTAGGGTAATGTGAGCATAATAAAGTGTTAGATTTTATATATGTGATATACATACGATAAATTTATGGTGTTATTTGTCAGCGCCAACCATGCATATTTTTTGGGAGGGAAGGGAGAGGAACGGAAATGAATTTGTTCAAACTAAGTTGGCTCCTCCTCTTTACCAAACAAATCTGATGGATGATAATTTGAACAAGGCAATCGATATCTGCGTGTCAGGATATCCGAACCGGCCGGATCTGACGAGCTTGGCCTCCCCTTGTTCCAAATTGGCAACCGTCACGCGAAAATAAAGAAAACCAGGTCTCCTCACCAATTTCAGAAATGCCTCACCCTCATTGCACCTCCAGGAAAATTTACTTTACTGAATGTAGAAGAGGAAAACCATGACATCCTTTGTCACGAATCTAGTCGCGAAAATGTGACACGTAAGGTCCTAAGTTACATGCCACCTCCAGAAAACGCTGTAAATTCCTCGTCGTCGGGAATTTACATCCCTTTCTAGGTCAATAACATAGGTAACACACGACGATCTTGTGGACACTAAGTCAGCTTCTATCGATAAGTTGTGTGTTTATCCATTCAGCCAATTATCATGTGAGATATGTGTAAGGTTTACTCGAAATGCCAAATTTAGGATGAGGACTGTCTGTATTTTAATATTTGGTTTCAGTAATTGTTTTATGAGGTTACTAGCACCCTCGTGTATTAGGTATGGGTAACTTCTATTGAATACTTATCCTCTCAGGTAGGTTTAAACGGATAATTGGTTTGATTTTTTGGCATTTAATTTTATGAGGCTGCCTACCTCTCGAAAGGGACCTGTTGAGAAAAGTTGTTCGGTTGGTAGTTTTATTTCGGAGATTACCATCTCCCCCTTTTGAGTCTAGATTTGTTCTTGTGTAACCCAATTTGTAAATTAGAAAGTCAAACAATAGATGAAAAGTATTAAATTAGAAAGTCAAATAACAGATGAAAAGTATTAATTTTGTTCTGTTTGGTTGCATCCGATCGCTTTCTATTCGGGCTGTCATACGCTAGCAAAACTTCCCCTTCGACTGACTGTACACCACGCCTTGGCCTACATATGAAAAGGTCACTGGCCCGTCTCCCTTTTTCAGCTGATAGATAATCTGCCTGACACATTCCCTTTTGAAACATTAATTTGGGCGGCAGGAGTTGTTAACTTGGTTCCTGTTGTTCGGTTGCATCCGTCCTTTAAAGGGTCCTCTGGAATTTAATAAATATTAAAAAAAAACTCACCCAGTTAGTCATCTCCCAATCTCAGCATGAAGCTTACCTGGTTACACACTAAATAGCTAAATCAGTTTAGTTTTACGGTCTCCTCCCTACCGGCATTCCTTCCTCCTTTTAGCGAAAACCTTGCAATTTGTTCAATTTTGATCCCCTCCCTATGCCTATAAAAGGGTAATTAAATAATTCTGTAACCAAAATTGTACCTCCTATAATTTGTTTGATTCTTTGGTTTACGGCAGAGACATATGAATATATAGACTAGAAATTAAAGGTGAGGGGTAAAATCAACTGTTGAAGAACGAAGGGGGTAAAGCTGACTGTGATTCGTCAATAAATCAATCGGACAGTATATAGGCATCTCGCATTATAATATCACCATTTAGTTCTTAAAAGTAAAATCTGCTTTTGAATGAATAGACATTTTTACATGGGAGCGCAAATTACTCGCCACGTTATGAACAAATTTGCGAAGTCCAAATTCGGCAAAAAAAAAATTCTTCTATTTTCAGAGTCGAATATTTTGTTTACGTATTTAGTTAATACACTTTTATAAGTGTTCATAATTTACTTCCCAGTAACAACGATGAGAATCGCTACATTCGTCCAATATTGGCTCGATTTGATAGTATATGTTTCTACAACTGATTCATATTATACGACGTGAATAAGCTTAAAATGATCCTTACATATGGAATGTAATACGAAAATTGGGTTTATTCTCTTTTTCATATCTATTTTTACAAGTTTTCATATCACAAGCCACTATCTTGCCGTGTTATTTCATAAAATGCCTCGACCATAGCTCGACGCTAGTTTGAACAAGAATGATGACGTCACATTCTCAAGATTCACGAGAAGCCATACGCGAGCCCAGCCGGCTCCAATGGAACCGGTATGGGGAGTGGGGAATAATACGCTTTTAATTACTTAGGGCAGGTCTACTAATATTCATATGTCTATGGTTTACGGTCTCTGTGGAAAGTACGCCATCTGGATAACTATTTTATTCCTCCCTAGCTCGATTAACCGACACGGTAAACACTTCCCGCTGCTAAATACGTTCACTTTATTTTAAAACGCAATCATTATTATTATTATTATTTCTATGTTTTTAAGGCAAGCAATTTAGTTCGAACTGTTTACGATATCACGTTTAAACTAACACAATTTTATAACATAATCGCGATTGCACAACACTTAGCCCCCTGAGGTGGTTTTTCACAAAACGCGGCGCTGTACAACTTATCCAATTATTATTATTGTTATTATTATTAATTGTATCCTCACTGAGTCCAATCACTTTTTCACTTCACCGGTTCAATAATATTTCACTTTAATTTAGTATTTAAAAATTTCTTAACACCATCTGAATTCACTAACCAAGCGTAATTTTACACATTCTTTTAAATCACCAATGATTCTAATTCATTTCTCGGAGCTCTCTTCATCTCCAAATTCAAACCCAGACTGCTGTCATGCGATCTCCTCTCCTTTCTCGTGGGAACGTGTTTACTTAAAGGCCTGCCTGTAATGTATCTTATGTTGTTAGTCTAAACAATTTTTTTTTTTGGAGTACGTTCGTCTCGTTTATTTATGTGAGTGTTCAAATCATCACAATGGTTGGTAGGAGCAGAACAAAGCTGATGATGCCAGAAAAATTACAAACGACATAACGAAACACTGTAATTATTATTATTTTTTGTCATTTTCAAAATTGGAACTGTTGTCAAGAATTCAGACTTTTCCGATATTTTTATGAGTCTGCGCTAGGTATACATTATATAATTAACAATAATGCTTAAATGATAATAATAGTAGGTACCAACATAGGTACTTAACAAGTAAATACTTTTTATGGAATCCTTACAGTTTTTGTTAACTAACAGTTCCTTAAATGAAATACTCATGTTTAGAGGGGGACTAAGTCTGGTTGAATTTTGTACATTGTTTTTTTAGCTTTGATTGAATAAAATTTGAAAAAAAAATGTAAATTAGATAAAACTTATTACAGTGAAATTAATATGTGATTGTATTCCTCATAAATAACTTTTTTATCTGAAAATGATTTTTTTTATTTTTTATTTCCTTCATTTTTTCCCAATTTATACATTTAACATTACAGTTTTATAATAATAAGAAAGGGAACTCACTAAGGCGCAGCCTGTTTATGGGTGATATAAGTTTATACATTATATTTTTGTACCTAAAAATAACAGTAAGCATATTAAGAAAAACGGTAGGATTATAATTAAAGTTAGTCTAAAAGATTGTGAAAGAGGTGCATATTAAAGATAAATCAAAGTAAAAATAAAGATTGTAAGATAATATATATGAAGTAAAAGAACACAAAATAAAATAATAATAAATATACAGAAACAAATAGAAAAAGAAAAAAAAGTAAAAATTAAATGAATAATGCTTCAACATTTGCATTGTACAGCCACAACTTTAATTCTTTTTGGTATTGCGCTAGTTTATTTGTTACTTGAATTTTTTTTGGTAATAAATTAAAAGTACGTGGTCAAATAAGGCTACTGTGAGTTTGCATTAGTTTGGTATTGGTTTGTGGGGTATAAAATACATGATTTCTTCTAAAGTTGATTTTGGGTTCATATTTCTGAAATTTGTTTTGGTTTTTCAAGACATATCTCAGGCTTTGAAGTAAAAATAGTTTACGGAGATTGAATAGTTGAGATTCCTTGTACAATTGATCAGTCGAAAATGTCCCCTTTTTATTATATATAACCTGGATAATATGATATTATATAGGAGTGTCAATACGCACGCAACACGCGACGCACGTCGTCTGTCATCGGCTCTCGATAGTATTCATTTTAATCGTTCGTTCTAGTCTATTTACAAAATGGAAGAGTTTGGTGATATCATTCAGTCCCTGATTAAAACGGTCGATGTTTTGAGTGGCAAAATCGAGGGTTTCGGTAGCGAACTGACCACGATTCGTTCAATTTTAAGTGACGGTAGTGCTAAAATTGTGTGCCCTTCATGCAAGTACCCGTACAACGTAACTGCAGGTACTCCCCAGGTACTAGCGCCGGCGCCAGACTTAAATGTGTGTGTGCGCTCAGCGTACGGCGATATCACTAAGCAGCTGTCTGGGACACCTCCACCGCCCGGGCCCCCCGGCCCCGCCCCCGCTCCTGCTATTACCTTAGCCGCTCTAGCCGGCCAGACTCACCTTCCCGTTAGCGGCGTCCGGCCGCTCACTACCCGCAAAATGACCACAAGATCCACTGCTAAAAAAGGAAAACCGGAGGAAGATCTACATTCCGCTTCCACATCTGCTGCAGCGGCGTCTTCTCCTCCACAACCACAGAGTACAATACAGCCTGTTGTGCCCAAGCTGCCAACCCAGCCAATAACATCGTATAGCGATGCCCTCGTCAACGGTAGACGACGATCTCGGCCAATCTGTAAAGGGACAGGGTCTATCGACGACAGCTTGGTCACTATTCCCAAAAACCTACATCTGCATGTATTCATGTTTCACCCGAATACCACAGAAGAAAATATATCTTCATTCTTAAAAAAGAAGAAGCCGGATTTAATTAACACTGTCGAAAAACTGGTTACGAGGCATGAACGTTATGCTGCCTTCAAAATAGGCATACCGAAAAACTTCCACTTTTTCCTGGACCCCACGATCTGGCCTGAAAACGTGGCCTTCAACGAATGGTCATTTCGGAGACCACGACCCCAAACTAGGACGGTCGATACGACGTCCGAAAAAGATAGACATTAGTGGAGTATACCAGAACGTTTGAAGTCTGAATAATAAAATTATCGACTTCATGACAAACGTAATGTGCCAGAAACCACTTCTGATTGCTCTTACCGAAACTTGGCTAACTTCAAGCACCTTTTCGTCGGAGCTATTCGAAAACCTATACCACGTCTACAGGAAGGATAGAGGCAGTTGCGGAGGAGGGACTCTCCTAGCCCTCCGAGCTGACAGCCACTCACACGCGGAAAGAATGGACTGCATAGAAACCCAAGGTGAAGACTTGTGGGTGAAAGTATCGCATAGAAATGTCATCATTTATATATGTGTTGTATATTTTCCTCCAAATACAACATCTGAACAGTATCAATTATTTTACGACAAAACTATAAGTGAAAGTGTAAAGTTACAATCAAAAAATATTATTATTTTCGGTGATTTTAACTTTCCCTCAGGGAAAAACCCAATTGACGTTTTCGATTACTTTTGTTCTTTTTATAATTTAACACAATTCAACACTGTTTATAACATAAATGCACACATGTTAGACCTAGTATTAAGTAATGTAAATTCTAAAAATGCTGTTATCTGCCGCCATGACTCCCCATTAGTCAGAGAGGATATTCATCACCCTTCACTTTCATTCACATTCGATTACACAACTCAATCACATATACAAACAGACACATTGCCTCCAGACATAAACATGGGTTGGATTTTCCACGAAAGCTCAGATAACACACTTAAGAATGCCTTAGAACAACATCACTGGAATCATTACGATTGCCTTGACGTAAATCTAGCTGTCGAAATGTTTTATGAACAGCTCAATAATATTTTCAACATTTGTTTTAAGAAAAGATCTACACGTATGCTCAAAGATGTAGCCCAGTCAATGAAGGGAAAAAAAGACCCAATGTCGGAACTAATTCCCCGGAAGCTGAATTTTTCACAGATGTTAGAAGACCTTTAGACATGTATTTTTACAAAAGTCCCCGACTTTCCCCCTTGTGCTTCCTTCCCCACCCCCTCTTGAATATATTTTTCAAAGCCTTTTGGAATACGCTAATATCTCCTTAATGGTTTTATAAAATCAGATTATTTATTTTTTGTTTAGTTTTTAATTAGTTATTCTAAAAAATTGTATTCTTTCATTTTTGCGAGAAAAGCTATATAATCTCTACAATTTATTAGTAAAGGAAAAATATCAGTTTGTAAAATAGTATTTCAGAATATATTTGCAGATAACTTTTTTCTGAGCCTGTTAACGAAAAAAAATAAATCAACAAAACTTGTAGACAATATTTTTAGCTATAAAATAATGTATATAATAATGGGTTTTAATTTATAATAAGGCACTTAGGCTGTTAATAAGGAGCACGGCGCGCGGCGGCTCGAACGGGCAGCGGTTCGCGGCGCAGCGAGAAATTACAAAAACCTAAGGAAAGTAATGATTAATTCATGTTTTTTTTTATATTACAAATTTGTCTAACGCTGAAGATTTTTATTGTTATTTACCAGTTTTAGTTCGGAGGGGAGGGGGGTAATATAAATATTTTCCCCTGCCCAATGAAGCGCTTTCATTATCCACCAACCGCCGTGCCTCGGTCTGGCTAAACAGTCATATTATGTTGTATGATTGTTTGTTACTTCTTATTATTTAAATAAAGGTATGTGGGAAATTTATGGGAACCAGTTTACGCGTCCTCAACAGTAACCCACATGCTCCATGGACATGAATATTCTCGGGCAAACAGAGCCTACACTTTAACAGCAGCGTCTCTTGTCCACGTAATGAGAGAAAAATACCGAGATATTGATGGGAAATTAAGACAAATAGAAAATATGTATCAAGATTTAGTTACGTGGAAAAAAGATTTGGGGGAGGTTAATAATGATGTCAATCTAAAAGAGACGATTCCATATACTGAAGCAAGTGAAGACAGGATTAAGGAATCATCGAGTAGGACTGCCAAGTTGTGGCTTTACCTTCTACATTGCATCGACCTCATGCTTAGATTTATAATTGCAGAGAAGTCCGGGAATCGAAAAATGCACCTTAATACTATTGTTGATATGCTTCCATTTTTCCACCCGACAGGACATTTACCATACGCAAAATCAGCACATATGTACGTTCAAAGTATGCTGCAACTCGAATCAAGAATAACTAAATAAGAATATAAACTATTCAGTAAAAATGGGTACTTTACAATAAAAACAAGTGACAGATATTGGTCCGGTACGTGGACGGACATGATCATAAAGCAGTGTCTCATGCGACCAATGAAGTCAGTAGCAGGTTTGACACTTGGGCGCGGAATCACTGACAGCGCTTTGTCAAAGTGGAAACTTGGAACCACTTACTACGTGAAAGTGCAAGAGAGCATTGAAGAATTCATCGGTATAGAATTTAATTTTACTGAACAGCATGTTGAGCTGCGCGAATCACGGAAAAAAAGGGATGAGCTAGATATAGGAAAATATACATCATGGCTAAGACAGCACAGCCCGTTCACCAAGCTCTCGGGGGAGCTGGTGTCTTTATCTTCAGGGTTTATTTCAGATAATAGTGTCAATTGTGATAACCCTTATGAGGTGGGCCTGGCAGCTATGTAAAAAAATTAAAGGATTTAATTTTGGAGATATACGACTAAAAAGGAAAGACATGGTGACTACCCAGCAAGATTCAAATCCGCAACTGTTAAGACGAGACAAGTTGCAGTAAACCCCCAGCAGCTATTTAACAGAATACTGTGCATTAGTGATAGTCCTAGCAAGCTTTAGACCTACTTAGGATATAAATTGGTTTCAAGACCACTTCTATTTTTGATGAAGTCTCCCTTCGTAAAGGAACAAAATCATGTATGGCGAAAGTATTCATGACGAAGTTGATTTGGAAAATGCTGCAATAGTCATCGATGGGGGATACCTCCTACACTCTGTTGTTTGGCAAACTTAAACTACTTACGGAGACATCATTAAATCATACTCACGTTTCGTCCATACTAAATTTGGCAAACATTCTCTTGTCGTTTTCGATGGATACCCTGAAGAACCAACTGTAAAATATGAAGAACAAAGACGAAGGTCGGCTAACAACTCATCGTGCGATATTGAAGTAATCTTCACTACACGTTGTTTGACTAAGAAGGAAGCTTTCTTATCTAATAAGAAAAACAAAAAAAAATAATGATTGAAGCACTGTGTCATGAATTTAGTGAATCTGTTTTGAAAACAGTCACGGCCGCAGGTAATGCCGATATTGACATTGTACTAACCGGCATCGAACAACTCAACATCTTCTCAAAAGTGATTTTTGTTGGCACGGATAGTGATCTTTTGGTATTACTTGTACGTCTTGCTCCTGAAGGAAAATCTATTTTTCTCTGTAAAGATGTTGGTGGAAAGGCCCCTTCAAGAACTTTCTACATCATAGAGAAACCTATAATGTTACATAAAGATATTCGAAAACACATGCTATTTACCCATGCCATTACGGGCTGCTATACGACCCCATCTTTATATGGGTTAGGAAAGATAAAAGCTGTTAACATGATGAAAAACATGAGGCATTTCTGGAAAAAGATGCAATTGAAGAGAACTTGTTGCAAAATGGAGAAAAATTCGCTCTCGCCGTGTATGGTCTTGGTAGCTACTCTAATTGAAACGAAGCTTGATATTATAAGTTTAACAGACTAACGACAAAATCAGCTTTTAAATCTAAATTTGACTTGGCAAAACTACCACCGACTTCCGAATCGTGTCATCAACATTTGTTGAGAGTTTATTTGCAAGTACAGTTTTGGTTAGGAAACAAACTAAACCCTATAAACTGGGAATGGAGGTATGTAAATGTAAATGAAAATGGTGGAAAGAAGAAATTTTTGAAACCATTTGCTCCTGATGACCTTCTTTCTCTGGTGTCCTGTTCCTGCAAGTCTGGATGTGAAAATTACTGTGGCTGCAGAAAATCTGGATTTACCTGCTCTGCCATGTGCTACAACCGTAACGGATTATCATGTCTGAACACACCCCAGTATGACGAATAAATGGAAGACTCTCTTGACTAGAAAATTATTTGAATATTTGCCTAATTTTGTCATAGATAATATTGATAAGTATATAATATAATTTACAAACCGTTTTGTCATTATAATATTTTTTGAGGTAAATTTTAATAAGCTTGTTTGAAAGTAAGCCATTTTAGATCTATGCACTATTTTAAGTGATTTGTTGTTTCGGTATTTTATTGTTGATAGGTGCACATAATAAAACAAGTGAGAATTTCCACAAAAGATTTTTTAGAACTTCGCAATAACATAAGGTCTGCAATATTTTAATGTTGTGAAAAGGTAGTCCCACGCTGTTGTAGGTATTTTTGGCTTATTTCACATAACTTTATTTAAATAATATGTTACAAACAATCATACAACATAATATGACTGTTTAGCCAGACCGGGGCACGGCGGTTGGTGGATAATGAAAGCGCTTCATTGGGAAGGGGAAAATATTTATATTACCCCCCTCCCCTCCGAAATAAAACTGGTAAATAACAATAAAAATCTTCAACGTTAGACGAATTTGTAATATAAAAAAAAAACATGAATTAATCATTACTTTCCTTAGGTTTTTGTAATTTCTCGATGCGCCGCGAACCGCTGCCCGTTCGAGCCGCCGCGCGCCGTGCTCCTTATTAACAGCCTAAGTGCCTTATTATAAATTAAAACCCATTATTATATACATTATTTTATAGCTAAAAATATTGTCTACAAGTTTTGTTGATTTTTTTTTTTTCGTTAACAGGCTCAGAAAAAAGTTATGTGCAAATATATTCTGAAATACTATTTTACAAACTGATATTTTTCCTTTACTAATAAATTGTAGAGATTGTATAGCTTTTCTCGCAAAAATGAAAGAATACAATTTTTTAGAATAACTAATTAAAAACTAAACAAAAAATAAATAATCTGATTTTATAAAACCATTAAGGAGATATTAGTGTATTCCGAAAGGCTTTGAAAAATATATTCAAGAGGGGGTGGGGAAGGAAGCACGAGGGGGAAAGTCGGGGACTTTTGTTAAAATACATATCTAAAGGTCTTCTAACATCTGTGAAAAATTCAGCTTCCGGGGAATTAGTTCCGACACAAAACCTTCATCGACTGGGCTAATTTTAGACAATATCCGAAATGGTTTAATGGGGAAATCATTCACCTCATACGAGAAAAAACTAAAATGCACTATCTTTGGAAAAAAACAAAATCCGAACATGCCTTAGCTAACTTTAAAACTTTGCGAAAATCAATCAAACGGTTAATTGGTCAGGCCTACACTGACTTTACACGTGAGGCCGAGAACAGTATAATAACAGACCCAACTCGATTTTGGTCTTACACTAACGATAAACGCCGCGGCTGTGACAAACTTAACCACATGGACTACAAAGACAATAAATATGATGGATCGTCTGAGATCGCCGCAGGTTTCGCACACTATTTTCAATCAGTATTTAGCGACAATATCCCCAAACTTGACATATCCTCTATAGCTTCATCGTCATTTATCTCTTTACCTGTACAAATTCATGAAATTAACGATGACGATATTATTACAGCTTTCCATAAGCTAAAACCTAAATACTCCGTCGGCCCAGACTGTATTCCACCTATAATCCTCAAAAGATATGCAAGTTATTTTGTTCAACCTCTAAAACATATTTTTAACCTATCACTTCGCAAAAATATCTTTCCGGAAATGTGGAAACTAACGAAAGTAACGCCTACACATAAAAAAGGAAAAAAGTCAGAAATAGATAATTACAGACCTGTAGCTGTGTTGTCAGCACCCGCAAAACTTTTAGAAACCATAATTTATTCACAGATATATAACCAAACAAAACACGCACTCACCGAAAATCAGCACGGATTTCGTCCCACACTGTCACCTTCAACGAATCTTATGAATCTCATTACCTATATTAATAATTCATTTGAAAATTTTGTACCTGTTGATGTGATTTTTACAGACTTCGAGAAAGCATTTGATAAAGTCGACCATGATATTTTATTAAAAAAATTAAGTGACATCGGATTCTCTCAGAATTTCCTCGCTTTTGTGGCTAGCTACTTACGCAATCGTCGTCAGTATGTCAGTTACGGACACCATATCTCTCACGAATACAAAACTAACTCCGGGATTCCCCAGGGATCGAATCTAGGACCCCTTCTCTTTCTCTTATTCATCAATGACATTGGCAACACTATAAACCACTCAAAATATCTCCTTTTTGCTGACAATATAAAACTTTTCAAAGCAATCAAAAGTTACATCGATTCCATTCTTCTGCAGAACGATCTTGATTCTCTTGTCAAATGGTCGGAACTGAACAACTTACCCTTCAGTATTCAGAAATGCAGTGTCGTTACATTTACAAGGTCCAAAGATACATTCCTGTTCCCCTACCACATTAATAAACATGAATTAACACGTAAAAATGAGATTCGAGACCTTGGCGTAATTTTTGAAGCAAATCTCTCTTTCAAATCCCATATATCTGATATTGTCTCCCGTGCCAACAAAATGCTTGGATTTGTTCTTCGTAATTCAAGATCATTTACCAACGGAATCGCAATCCGAAGAACGTATGAAACACTTGTTCGCAGTATCTTGGAATATAGCTCCATTATTTGGGCCCCTTCTGAGCAAAACCATATTCTCGAAATAGAAAAAGTACAAAAGAGATTCATGCGTTACCTATATATGAGGGAATATATGTACTACCCTTTCCTGTATCCATCCTTATTCTTAGCAGGAATGCTCGATCTTAATACATTAGAAGCCCGCCGAAAAATATTTTTAGGAAAACATTTTTTTAAGATAATCTCTGGAACTATACATAATCCACCTATTTTGAAAGAAATTAACTTATATGTCCCAGACAAGTATACTCGTGGAAGGTCCCATACCCTTTTTTATGCTCCAAAAGCGAGGACTTCTGCCTATCAGAACGCCCCAGTCAACAGAGCGACTGAACTGCTCAACGAGTCTGCATTGACCATCGACATTTTTAACGTAACCTACAGGCAGTTTAACAATTATCTTTTGACGTATGTCACAAAGTAGTGAAACTGACCTTTTTATGTGTTTTGCTATACTTTTTGTCTAATTTGTAATCTTCTCCATAATGTATTGGTGAATAACCGTTTTACGGAGAGCATGAAAATAAATAAATAAATAAATAAATATTGAACTATTTGTAGTGGTTTTATAAATGTATCTAGTGCGCCACCCCATCCTAATATACCGTACATAACTGAGGATTGCACTAGAGAAAATAAATCATTTTCAATTTGTCAACATTGAGTACTTCCTTAAGTCTATAAAATATGAACGTCAGATATCTTAATTTAGAAACGGTGTTTTTAATTTGTGGTTGCCAGTTTAATTTGTGTCAATATATTTATCCAAATATTTTATCTTTTCAATTTTTCCAAGTTCAAAGCAAGATGTGTATGTTACTTTATTACAGTTAGCATTATGTAATGTAATTTTAAGGTTATTGGGAGGTTTGTTTTTACTGTTTTTATGAAAAGTTAGCTAAAATGTTTTATTATAATTTAAGAAAAGTCTATACAAGTTAGCCATGATAAGACATATGAAATACATTTTGTTGCATTTAAAAAAGTTTTAGGCCAGGATTTACCATTTTCTATTATTTATGTATCATCAGCGTAAGATACAATTTTACCAGGGATTACAACATTACATAAATCATTAATATATATTAGAAACAGAATTGGGCCAAGCACAGTCCCCTGTGGTACTCCATTTTGTATCACTGTTTCTGTGCTATAAAAATTCCCTATTTTTGTTTTTTGTAATCTGTCTTTGAGATAGTTAGTGAGAATTTTTAGTGTATCTTTTTTGAAACCTATTTGATTAATTTTGTTTATGAGTAGATTGTGATTTACAGTATCAAACGCTTTTCTTAAGTCTAAAAATAAAGCACGATTTTTTTTTATTTTGATCAACAGATGTGTATAATTTTTTTGTCAGGTTTGCATCTTCAGTGCTTAATTTACTTCTGAAGCCATATTGATTTTCGGACAGAATATCATTTTGTTCTAGGTATTTCATAACTCTATTTTTGATACATTTTTCAAATATTTTTGAAAGGTTTGAAACTAAGGAGATAGGTCTGTAATTGTCTAATATGTGCGTGTCACCCGATTTGTGAATTTGTATTATAGTGGAGTGTACGGGACGTGTTCGCCTGCACAAGAAAAAACTGTAACATATAAGCACCGGCACACATTTACCTTTGTCCTGTGTAATGATTCAAATAAAGCACTTGAGGTATTTCATTTGAACCATTACAGAGTTATTTAAAATATCATAAAAATGCAGGGAATATCGACTCTTGTAATATGTTTGCCTCAATGAATGCGTCTTGAGAAAGACGATATATTCGAAATTTGTAATTTGCTTTTGAAAAGAACGCCTTTATAAAGGCGGTTGTTTTTTATTGCGGGTAAAACTCCTTGTATTCGTCCAAGGTCAGTCAGTAACGGCTCTGTGACATCGGGGCCAGTGAGCAGGACCGCACGCTGGAGGGAAGGCTCTCCGGGACTGGCTGGCAGGCGGGCTGGCTCAGTCGGCAACGTTCAGTCCCCTCGATCCATGGAATATCGACTCTTGTATGTTTGCATAAATGAATGCGTCTTGAGAAAGACGATATATTCGACATTTGTAATTTGCATATTGAAAAGAACGCTTTTATAAAAGCGGTTGTTTTTTATTGCGGGTGCAACTTCTTGTATCCCTCCAGGCTCAGTCGGTAACGGCTCTGCGGGGCGCTGGCTTGTTCAGTAGGCAATGGCAGATCCCCTCTCCGAGGCTGGCTATTGGGAAGGCTCAGTGAAGCCCGAGGCAGAGGCGCTGCGACGTCGGGGCGTCGTTGGCTTGTCGGTGAGCAGCGAGCTCAGCAGCAGGCAGTTGCAGTAGACAGCGGAAGTGGAGCGGGGGGGGGAACCGGGTTGAAATCAAACACAGCGTGTTGGTCTCAGGTAGCGAAGCGGGTCAGGCAGAGCGGACAGCGGTAGATGTTGCTCGGTCCAGGGCTTATGGCGGAATGGTGAAGGGACCGGTTTTTGCGGCACCTTTATAAGATTCTATAGGACCGCGCCTCCGACCCTTGATTGTATTATGAAATTCCCGTAACGAGCTTGCTTTTTTCTTGCTATGAAGCTCGCTACGTTTGTAGGATTAAATCTGTTTATCTCAGAAATATAGGAATATTTTATAATATTAGACCTTATCTGCCTCTGTCGCCCTGCCAAAACCACATCGTCGCAATATTGTTTATTTAGTTATAATAAGACATATTCTACAAGATAAGTGGTCAAATCTCTGTATTATTTTCAGAGTTTTGCTGATTACATAATTATCTTACGTGTAACATATTTTATTTCTATTCGAGCTTATTTAATTAACATATAAGTATCTTTGTATATAATTATTTAGTTAACATTGTTTCCTATTATTACAGGAAGGGCTTGCAAATTTGTATTTTTTTACAAATCTCTTGGATACACGTGGGCCGCTCAAGCAGGTTTTGTGCTTAGCCAATCAGCGGCTGCCTAGCCAGAGTAAGATGGTTGCTTGAGTTGAAGCGAGACAACTGCCTTTTAGGTCCGAGCGATAAAATTTACCGTTAAACGGCAGGGCAGGTTTTTAAACATGAGTTACCTATATGTAAGGCAGGTTTATCAACATTAGTTTTATGGAAGGTTTTACATAGTTTTCGACAGTGGTAAATATAATGGCATTTTGTTGTGTTTTTTATAATTGATGTACATTTTATATTGATGATGCTGATGACGTTCGATACAGTGGAGATTTTAAATTGTTCTGGGAAATACCCCTCTTTTAGAGATATATTATAAATATGTTGCAAAGGAGTTAAAAAATATTGATTTTTTTTTTTTTAGTGTATTACCTGATGAATTAACAATTTATAAAGAATTATTTGGTTTTAGGCTGTCAATGTGTTTTTCAATTTCATTTGTTGTGATAGATGTAAAATATTCTCATGAGTTAATTGAATTGTTGATTAAAACCAGAATGCCAAAAAAATGTATCCCTTAATACAAGTACAGAAAAGGATATGGAGAATTTCAATAATACATCAATATATAAGGTTATATTGTGAAATTAAATAATAAGTGAGAAAAAAAATTACAGCATTTTAAGGCGACTTTTTATGGTGCTCCAAATACCCATAGAAATGTATTAGAGTTGAGAAAAACAATCATTGTATACTAGCGACTATTGGTAGATGATTTGCATAATTACTAAAATATTCATTTCAAACACTGATTGAAGTCATCGCAATAATTAACAAATATTTGGAATTGTTCATTGACAGGTTATTCATCCAATATTCGTGACATCGATAAATTAAATAAATAATTTAGCCGATTTCGTGGCCGCAAATTTCGGTGGTGAAATATTAGAGAAGTACATTATATGTTTATTTTATGTTTCACCACCATAATTATTTATCTGATCGTAATTATGTTTTTAATATTCACACATTATCAACGCGACACCTTTAGAAAGTCCAGCGTATCTTTCACGGTGTAGTGATATTTGCGAACACGGTCAGAATATGATTCTGGCAGTCAGTGGACAAAGACTGTTGATTTGAGCGCAATCTCTATGGTTTCAGTGTCAAAATATACAACTTTTTGAACCATGTCGTTTGTTATGTAAAATAACTGTCTTACTAATGAATGAAGGTAAACTAACGAAGCTTTTAGAACTGATAGATATCGTATGCACGATGCAAATGCTTAATTTATTCATCTTAGACGTGATCAATTGATTCCGCACCAGCTTGAAGAAACTAAAGTTGTTAGTTACGACTAAAAACCTCACTAACTTACTTTATCCTTTTTTAGTGTCAAAATTTACACGCGGACTAACAACCTATTGAAGTTAATATTCCAATTCGACAGTGTAAATTTATTAGTATTTTTAACTTTTGCGAGGACGTTTGACGTTTAGGAATGTCAATTCATATGCAGACGCGTCAGTGCTGCCAGCGTACATCGATTTCTTATTTATCGAACAGTCAATATCGGTCTGGCTATCAACAGCGTGACCGTGCTAGACAAATTGGTATAAAATCATCGTTAGTTACGCCTATCAATCTGAAATTTTAAATGATCGATTTCACTGCGCTCCCCTTGGCCGCCTATAGGATATGGATCACCTACTGGTCTCCTGCGGCCTTAATACAATTGTTTGACCGAGACACAGTATATTAAGAACTTTTTAATTACAAATACCACACAAGAATTTCGTCTGCCTGAAGCCAGAAGTACTATGGCATCTGCAAATAAAGTTATGTTGTGAGATTGAAAGGAGTAGGCAGGGGATGGATATAATGAATAGAAATGAGAAAAAAAGTACCTTGCTATTCAAATCTGGTTACTCAATATAGTTAAGCCTCCGCATTCCAGATTTCTACCGATTTATAATACATGTATCTTGAACACTGTAAATTTTCAAGTTTCTTAAAAATATGTTATTTTTAAAGATCATATTTAAACATTTGTAGAGCCGAAGCGGTAATTAAATGAAATTCCCTCCTTAAAAAAAATCGCAAAATATTATCTGAAAAATATTAAAAACACATTGTTTCGGTTATTTAATATGTTTTAGGTACGAAAAAATTCGCAGGTTTTCTTTAAACATAACTTAGACATTTAACAACAGATTTTTGCTCAACTTCAAAAGAGTCTGGTTTTATTAAATTTCTTTTCTCTTAATTATTGTACTTTATTTAATATTAGCGCCCAAAATTTCCCTTCCAAACCATCTTCTTCGTCTTTTGAACGCTTACTACCGTGCCTTAAATCCATTTTTTTAATAACTCCACACAAGATTAATTCCATTACCAGCAATGAGAGCCAAGGATTTTTACAGCTCGACTACGGAGGTTGTCTTATTATTTATTACTTGCTTTTCTACAGATCCTTTGATTTAAAAGCCTGTTTCGTCCGCGCTGCCTATATCAGAATAAAACATTAATGTACAGTCGTGTAACATAAATCTTCTTTGACTTGTAGCGTTTTTTAGTACCTACCATACCAAACTTTCAGAACTTTCCAAGTTTATAAAATGTAAAATGTACTATTTATGGCATTTTTTCCATAGTTTTCTATTTCATGGCGAAAAGCAAAGTCATCGTTGAATTCACTGAGTTAATGGATTCCGAATAGACGTTTAGTGCTTTTTTACACGGAGTTAAAATTCTTTGGAGATCGGTATTCCCATTTTCAAACATACTAAATATTTCAATAAGAATTCTTCATTATTTTATATAAATTTATGTTCGCATTACATCTTGAAGGTAATATAACATATGGGATAGGTAGAAAAATAATTAGTTATTAGAACGGTTATTCTTGAATGATTTTCGCAAAATGGAAATAGTTCAAAACACTTAGGATGGGTTATGTTGGAGAATTTGAACAATTCATCAAATTTCAACGTTAATTTTTGGGTTCTGTAAAAGTACTATTAAAGTTCGGTTATTGTTTCATTATAGGTTAGTTGCTTGACGAAACTGAAATAAAAACAGAACTTGAAAAAATCTATCTCAGAACTTGAAAATGAACGATGAAATTTGATGAATTGTTCAAATTCTCCGAAACAACACTACTTAATGTCAACCAGGCATAAAAAAATACCGAAGTTATCATAAATACCTACTTTAAGTTGAAAAAAAGTTTTGCGTTTCGCGGTAAAATTATCGACTTCGAAAAGTTACATTAAGGATGGCGATGAGGCAGAGACTGATTCATTTATTTGTCAAAAAAGTTGCGTTATACTGACATGTCATTTTTGCCCGTTTCTTAATTTTACTGCAAAAAAGTAGAAAGTAAGGTTTTTATGTCATTACGAACGACTGCTTATTTCAGTATACTTATATAATTATAATAATATTTTTTTTAGTATTTCCATCTCCCAAATTTCCATATACCGAACTTGAAGTAATATTTAATTTTTAAGGTAAGTTTTTTAATTATCTTACATATTGGATTGATTCGACAGTTCTGCGTCGATATAGTTAACCCGGCCTTAAACTTAGCTAAAGGCTAGCATAACGTAAAGTTTTCCTTAATAATATGTTTGTTCTGAGGCCAAATGTCTAAAATGATTGGAGTACACAGTGAAATAGTATAAACTGTTGTGTTTAAGGCCATCCATTCATCGAGCATTCGTGACGTTGACGTGTTGTTGCCCTGGCGTACGTGGGGTGAGTTAGTACTACGTGTCTAAGTGCTTTCTTGGCTGGCCGGTGATTTTTAATACCCAAGTTGCAGCTTTCACTATTCCTGAAACTTGTCAAAGTGGCCCTTTGTTCGGCTAGCAGCAAGTTACCCTGACTTGCTGAAACAGGGTTGCCCCCGATTGTAAAATTTACCATCAATGTAAATTATTATCGTATTTTCTGTTTATTTTTATTAAATTGAGAAGACTAAGGAGATACCGATACACAGTCTCCAGTAAAAATGTATACAACGCAATCATTGTACCAAACGTTAATTACTGTAGCGGAATTTTATTCTTAGCCCACGACGGATTGGTAAAACAAATAACTATATTACAACTTTTGGCGGCCTAAATCAAATACAAAATCGTTCAAATTCCGGTGTGCGCTAGTAAAATTTATTTGTGCTATTTTACAAATTAATCATTCTTTGTAATATAAAGTGTATTTGCGGCACGTTGCAGAGTGGAAGATACTCTCAGTATCGCCCTGTTGTAAGACCACCATTCAGAATTAGAACTTTGCTTGAAAAGACTTTTGCCGTGTGAGGTGACCAGATACTTTCCCATCTTCCTCTCCCCACTACCTTCAGCCTCACAATTTACCCCAATAGGGATGCCATGATATCATTGGCTCCAGACGGTTGGGAGTAGTTGGGACTCTTGTGAAGTATTTACATATACAAAAAAATAGTATTTGGATAATTTGCACAATGAAAGGCCAATTTTGGTTAAAAATCAAGTCAAGGGCACTGAAAAAATATTTTGTTAAACTGCTCTCTCCCACTACTAATTGTTTATTTATTACGATAACATTCAAGTTATAGGTTCAATTAAATAAATTAAACAAGGTTAAAATGGCTATTATGTACGTCCAAACAATATCTTAGTAATTTCGCCTGGGAAGAGAACGGTTCTAAAACTCAACTAATGAATAAATGACTACTAATAATAAAAACGATGAAAGTGGGTGGATAGATAAAGAGTAGTTTTGAAATGAAGATCTGTTTGCTCACGAATTGTAATTAACTTTTAATAATAATATAACTTTCATCATCATTTTCAAAATTAAGTTTCAAGCGTAAGTTTCAATACTGACAATAATTCAAACTCAAACAATATTGATGTCAATTAAAATTTCATTTAACGACCTTTTATCAGACAATAGTTTCATTTTATAACAATACAAATTTTCCGAGTACGGGACGTTAAAAAAATGTTGCGTTTATGCTAATCTTCATCTTGTGTCATCTTTCTGGAATATAAACGTAGCAGTTAAAGGCAAATGTGGGTAATTTCCCCCAGAATGATCAAACTCCGCTTACAACACAACATAAATAGACTCCAAGACTGGTATAACAAATGGCGTATCGACGTGAATCCTCATGCGGAAAGTTCGCAAGACTCCTAAGATTCACATCCAAGCCATACATTGACCAAACAACATTAAAAATCTTGGAGTAACACTCGACAAAAAAACTCACCTGGAACACACACATCAAACAGACAATTAAAAAAAAAACAAAAATGCAGCTATGGCCCTTTACCCGCTTTTAGATTATAACAGTCAAACATCACTACACAACAAAATTCTCATTTACAAATCAAAATTACGACCCATCATGACCTACGCTCCACCAATTTGGGCCACAGGCAACACTAAGAGACTGGAAACTCTTCAAAATGTGTTGCTTAGAAGATTCACCAAAAGTCTTTGGTTCGACCGAAACAGCATTATGAATTCAGGCACGAAAATCCCTCCACTTGCTTCAAATCCGAACCCAAGCATCTCATGCCTCGGGCATTCAAGTCGCGATGACAACCCTCTTCACCGCCTATCTTCATCCATCCTTCGCCCACTTTGATACGCTGGCTAATTTAAAATAAAATCTTTTACCTGCATGATGATAATAATTGCATATATTATCTAATATATTATGGTAAACCTATAATATATTTACATACATCCATATGTGTGAATGTGTCTGTATGTATGTATATATTTTTATTTTGTGTTCACAAAGTAAGGGTATAAAAAAAAACATAAAAACTTACCTTTTTAAGCTGTCATACCCTTAAATTAAAAATACCATTCCTGAGAGAAAGTCCAGTTATATCAAATTTTCCAATTATGTCCTAATATCTAAATTATCTAAATTTCTCTAATAAACAATTAGTTAATGTAAATTAAGTGTTAATCACAAGTGACCTACCAGGTAAGTATTGTTTTGTATATTATCTTCATAAATAGTTAGTAATAACATAGATCACTATATAAATGTATTATAAATTTGTACAGCGCCCTTGAGGTGATACAAAAACGGCGCTATACAAGTCATCCAAATATTATTATTATAGTTATAAGAATTTTTCACAATAAATATTATTAACTCCCTTCATCTTGCCCAAGGCAGACCGTGTATCGGGTAAAAAAAATCCTTCAGGTGTAATTACTAAAATTTGCAAGACAAAGGTGTTAAGTTTTTTCTGTAACTTGCTAAAAAAATCCAATAGATACCTGAAATGTAGGTCATTTACTATTTGAATGTTGAAAAAGACACAAGTGAATAATTAACGTTCGATAAAAACCCCTTAAAATGGACGCAATATTATTAATCAATTAAAATCGATCCAATAACTTTCATCTGATCACATCTAACAGCTCATCGGTCAATAATATAAAACTCGTGTACAATGAGGAGGTCAGTATATTCTCTTTCGCAACACAAACATTTTTGGTTAAAATAAATAAAAATATTAAATTGAACCGAACGAATCAGTGAACGTGATGCTGCATAAGAATGTAAATTCGATTTATTTTATAATATTTATGCAGATACTATTCAGAAACAGAATTACCTTGCAGCTAAATATAACGCTGTTTCTAGGGAATTTTATGTACAATTTTGGATGCAGAGGACTTAATATAATATTATTGGAAACACTACGCATTGCATAAAAATGGAGATGTGTTTGTTTAATCCTGTTATTTATTTTAATCATCTGTGTTCCATTTTTAAATACGTCTATTTGAATTTACTTTTAATTTCGGGATTAAATGAATGAATGGACATTTTTAAAGAGGAAATTAATCCACTTCTTGACATCTGATCAATCTGAAACTTGGCAGAAAGACTCATTATCAATGACAATGCATTTTATCAACTTCTGTTGGCAATCACGTACACGCACGCAGTGATGTACGCATTGTTCTGAAGTCGGACGAAATTTCAGTATTAAATACAGGGTGCAGCAAAACGGATAGTGCAGTTTTGAAGGGCTATTAAAAAAATGGGGCAACTTACAGAAATGAGATACAATTTATTTTATTTTGAACATCAAGAAAATTTATGTATCTAGTCTTGAAGATGACATCAGACAGATGATGGCCCTCATTAGCGATACATTGATGAAGGCGATTTCTAAAGTTTTCGGCCGCTCGTTGGCACGTCTCGACGGGAACAGCGGGGATTTCCTCCCGAATTCGATCATTGAGTTATTGATATGATATATTATTTGATATTTAAAAACATTTTCCTTCAGGTAGCCCCACAGGAAGAAGTCGCAAATTGCAGCCGGTAGGCCTGCTGAGTGTCGACGAAAGAACAACCATTTTCAAGAAACGTGCTGACGGCGAAGCCCCGGTGTTGTCCGAAGCAAACCATGATAGCGACTGAAAACGGCACGACCCTCCCAACTCCTCCAGGTTTCTATCTCCACTACACGGGATGTACCGGCGCTTCAAAATTGCACTGTCTGTTTTTCCGCACCCTGCAAATGAAATTCATGAGATTGTAAAATTACAAACGTACACAATTTTGATTGTACTTGAAGTTTATATTATTTATATTATTTTATATTATTTATATTTACTTATTATACTTAAATTACTTTACTTCCTTATTTTTTAATTAAAAAAAAATAGATTCATGCGAGAGCTCCGAAGGGGTGACCATAAGTCACCTATACCGGGGTGGGACATGGTGGGTGTAACCTTCAATGTACTTGAAATAAATAGTGTGTGCTAAGACAGATTGGTGTGGATTTCAATCAAATAGACCTTTACTGAACTGGTGCGTTTCTAAATTAATTTAATATATGAATACCTCGCTAGCTAGAGATAGATACACTAAGTCCCGTTAGTTAAACCCATATCGAAACAACATATAAAAATAATCTTCTAAAATCCAGAATCATTTTTTTGTTAAGTGTCAACCCTGTTTTTAAAATTTTTAACGGAAGTCTCCCGCTTCCTCTGAAAATTTTCTTTGATAAATTTCGCTGTGCCAACGGAGAAGTAACTACGGCGTTACAGTACCTACACTGTATACTATAACAGTTTGCAGTGCACGTGCGAATATTCTGTAGGAGGGTTACTGTTCACATTTTCAACTAAATTTATGGGATATGACGTTTCCCGGAACCCGCTGACTGCTGTTTTTAAAAACAATGATATTGTTTGCCAATATTTTGTCACGTATTCCAGACATGAAGTTCTCGGAGATATTAATAAAATTTTATAAAATTATATTAAAAAAAAATAGAATTTTCCTCTCAGGTGCAAGCTTCGATAAATTTAATTTTATATATTTTATGTACACGGAAAAAAACTACTAATATTAAAAATTGCTATTGTACCTACTAAGAATCTCTAAAAATAAAACGTAATCCGGTTAAAAACGGGATTGCAGTCCCTTAACGAGAGAATTGATAGGTTTTTTAGTAAACTTTTCGTAATATATGAACGTATTATGTCGGAACACGTGTTCATAAAAATTGTTATGTTGCAAAATATCGTCATGATGTTTATTAGTTAAAGGACACCTGCTTGAACATGTGTTTTGATATATTCTTAATAAACTAATATTTTATTAGGAAATGTTTTTTTAATCAAGTTTTTAACAAGATTCCGAATAATTCTAATATTTCCGCATTTCGACATTGAATATTATCAATGGAAAGCAGGTGCATGAACACGTGTTCCGAGGAATTGGGAATTTTGTCAGGATACGGCCTGCAATCCTGTTTTAAAAATAATTTTAAAAAAGTAATGCTCACATTTCCCTGTCAGGGAAATGAATTTTTCCTTGTCCCAGCGTAATTTTAAATTTGAACTAACTTACCCTCACGCCGTTTCTTCGAAGAAGCAGGCGGAGATAAAAGACCTAGACAAAAAATCTTTCTTGGTCCAAAATCCTTGGTTCATTCACATTCACACATCGTCACATACACGCTTTTCTGACACTTGACATGGTCCGTCTCAAGTATTTGATTCACTTGATCGTGTCTTCGTCGGGCGTCCCCGACTCCTTCAACCATTCACTCTGCGTTTTATTATATTCTCCATTTAACTATGATCTTCTTAATTTTAAAATACCAAAAAGAAAAACGACCAGATCATTCACGGTTTTGTACCTGCTTATATTATATTCAATGGTTTAATACCAAAAACGTGTTGAATTCGACTAAGAATCTAAATAAATTGGGTGACTGTTCGATTAGAATTTAAAAAAAAAATTGTTTCTTAAACACGTAAATTATGAATATGTTGAGTTAGACTACCGTTTGGCAGAAAGGCTGTATGGCAAGAAATGTGTTCATAGGATTTAGAACACGGAAATGCATTTATTCCACGTGAACCTTCTCGCATTCCTTAAAAGGATGCACAATATATCCTTTAAAGAATATTTAGTGCAATATTGTGATGAAAGGTGAATTCTTGAAGCGCACGTACGAGTTCTTGAACTATGGAAGCTCAAACGTATAAGGAAGTCGGGAAGGTTGATAACAACATTCCCGTAGGTAGTACAATGAATGAAGAATTCAGTTTACTGTTAGGATTTTGTTAAATGCAATATGGCTAGAAGTTAAAGTTCTGCCTCATTGGATCAGTATTGACTGATAATATGTTTGGCAGTGAGGCACGAAATTGGTTGTTGCAAGTATATCAAAAGTAGTTTGAAATCAGTAGAAACTTGCTCCTTGAGTGTAAGTGGTAATGAGGAGATTATTTAAATTTGATTTTATTATATTTAGTAAACAAACAGTTATGCAATATAATAATCAAATTGTGAATTATATATATAATAATGTAAAAAATTTCCACAAATTAGGCAGTTCATACATAAACCTGAGATAAATCAACAAGGTTCCGTTAATTAGACAGTTTATACATAAACTTGAGATAAAACAACAAGGTTCCGTTAATTAGGCAGTTTATACATAAACCTGAGATAAATCAAGAAGGTTTCGTTAGTTAGGCAGTTTTTACATAAACTTGAGATAAAAAAAAGGTTCCTTTAATTAGACAGTTTATACAATACTACGTTACAGACCAAAATATAATTAATAATACGGTTGGTAGTATATTATAAGAATGGTGAAAACAGTAAGAAATAGTACAATTTTAGAATTAAATTATGATAAATTCAGTCAGTTTAATTTGATATTATTGTAATGATTGCTCATTTGAAATGTTGAGCTCAATCACAAAGTAAATTTATATTTGAAGAGTAATTTTCTTTAATAACTCTTGTGGTTATAATTTATATTGTTATTATTTACGCTGTGACAGGAGTTACTATCAGGAAGGTAATTATTTTATAAAACGAGATACAAAGCAGACACATCATGTTTTCTCATTTAAACATAAATGTCTCTGTCATACCTTTAGACACACGTTCATTTCATTATGTTTTAGAGGTTACAGTTGAAGATGTCTAAACCTCGTAAGGTATTGTATGACCAGCAGGTACGTCTCATTAGTGTTTTTTTTAGATTTACAATGTGGTTTACTAAAAAAAATGTTCAGTCTGCTCTGGCGTTCAGGGTAACGAAATGTAATCCTGTTTAACGGATACGATTAATCGACAAGACAGTGAATGATTTTGTATAAGAATATAGCATTGGAGATTTCTCTACGCGTATGTAAAGTTATGGGATTAAATTGGTGATTACTGAAGCGATTACTAGATTTGAAATTACGGCGGATTGTAAGCGATATTCACATGTTACCACAGGATTAGTTTGGTAACAAATAAAATATAATGAAATGAAAAATCCTCCACAAATGCTCTGAAAACGTATAGGTTCTTCACAACAGAAATAATGTTATGATTTTAGAGAATTTGATATTGAAATAAATAAATGAAAAACATCTAAAATTAAGCTGTATGGAAAAGGGCTTGCTCAGGATAATAAAATATGGTGTGATACCGATTGGAGCAAAATACTGAACAGCACAGCAGGCAGCAATGAAATTCAGCTGAATTTAAAAAAAATAAAGTGACTTTCAGAGTGAGAGCGGCCAAGTTATCAATGGCTTCGTGCCAAAAAACCCGCGAGTGTCCAGGATAGGAAGATCATTTCCGATTACAAATTCTCCAAGCATCCAGTCTCGAGGTAATGATGACGTAATTTGCGAGTTATTTAAGGATCGGTCGTGTGTCAGTTCAGAGGTAGACCAGTGCTCTTCACTGGCGTTCAAAAAATGAGCTCTTCTCCAGATTCGCCTTCCCAGGCTCTGTCCTAGTTCGCAAATTAGGCTTCCGCAGAGTTTCAAAAAATCTATTGTCATCAATATGACCATACATAATTGTCAATTGAATAAATACTGGAGGTACCACAGACCGAAACCACAGACATTAATCGAATAGAAGTAGCCACACACCATGTTAACAATCATTCACGAAGCAGAAGTTAAGTAAAAGACAAGTAAGTAAAAGAAGTAAAGACAAATATGTAGAACAAATTTAAGTTTGTTAGAGTTATTATTATGACTATCAAGTGGATAGAAGAAATTAAAGAAGCCACAGTAAGACATACGATCAAGCGAATGAAATACTTCAAGTAATTCAAAACAATTCAAAAATTACCCCCACGAAGGATTATTAGTCGATGTTGCAATTCTAAGAGAAGTAATCTTTGTGTTTGGCAATGATACAAGCAAACTGCAGAAAAGGGCAAAATTAATCATTCTTGTACAGTATTTCTTATTAAAAAAATGTTTGAATATTATATACCTAAAATGCACTTTTCTTTTTATGCGAAAGAAGATTTTCCTTTTACGGTGCCTACAAAGGACCACTTGATCGTTATTCATATTAATCTAAGACCGGTGTTCTATCTAAAACACACATATTTACATATTATCACATAATTGTCAATAATATAAAGATGTTCATAATGTAGTAGACTCATCATCCAAGATTACTTTCCTCAAATTAATGTACATTGAACCTTGCACATAACACTTCAAACGAAAGCTAGTGTAAAACCCAGTAAGGTCCCCTTTATAATTTCACAGGAAACTCTTCATTTTAATGATAATCGTTAAGGCTGGTTTTATTTGTTCTCTTACTTCATCATGGTTCGAATCATCCCTTATAAAACTATTAAATGTGTTTACCAGCTCGATCACTAACTAACTAACTATTTTTCGCAGGGGTAGGCAGAGAAAATCATATTAATACTAATTACATTTTGATAACCTCCGTGGTGGTCCAGCGGTTCAAATCATGGACTACGAATCCAGAGGTGGCAGGTCCGAATTCCAGCACACGTAAGTGTCGATTGATATCAAACTTCGTTAAGTCCATTGAATTACAAACTAAAAAAGACGACATAATCTATTATTCTGTCACATTAACTGCACATAGAGAAAATATTTTCCTTAGGACCTGTGTCATCTTTGGGGATGCTTGGTGCAAGGGTTTTTTGTAATATTTATCTATACCTATATCAATAAAGTGACTTAAGACCAAGTATTTTGGTTTCATTTACTTATTTTTTTTAGGTTGTGGACTTGACGACGTTTGATGTTCATCTACACACTTTTTTTTAATTAAATTGATATGTGCTATTTCACAAATGATTCATATAAAATTTGCAGCACGTTCTAGATTAGTAAACATTTTCATTATCGCCCTTGTGAAGTGTCATAATTTTAAAACGAAATATTGCTTCAAATAACTTAAGGCAAAGCTTTATGCTAAATCACTATTTTGACTAATCTTTATAATGAAGTGGTGTACATTATGAATACCAAAAATATGCTTTAGATAAATTGAAGGTTTTCCTATCGTTTTGTTTAAGTATAATAAAAATAAAATAATAAATTACTCAAGAAAAAATATGAACCTAAGTTACTAAAAAAAAATTTTTTTTCAATAGAAATGTATGAACGCATTAAAGAAACAACTTTAAAAAAATACAGTATTATAGCTAAGATTATCTGTGACAGTTTCATTAGATTAACTTTTTTGCTTTCGTATAAAATTATTAACAAAATAAATACAAACCAGTTTTGTGCTTGAAATCGATCGTTTCTAGACTCTGTTTGTCAAGCGTTTTTTAATGCCTATTACCTAAAATATAAGGTATACCAAGAATATACACATTTCTGGCTTGTAGCTTCCTCTTAAGCCGAATATGGTTACCATATCTGGATAGCCAAGTACCTTGCATCGCGTCTACTTCACTTCTCCACTCTTTACGTATCACAACATACCCCGAATGTGGATCTCATGATTGCTATTGATAGTTGGGAGCAGTTGCGACTCTTGTACTGTATTCACGTAAAACGTTTTGTACTTAAATACATACAAAAAGGCGATACTTTAAATTCCTATATGCTGCTCGAAATTGTTGTTGTATTTACATTCTGTAATCGCTGGATACGTTTATTAAATTGAGATTTATATTTATTCAACGCAACCTTTTATTTTCTCACATACGCGTTCACTGCTATCTCCCTTCGATTAATAAAATAATAAAAACAACCCCCGCAATTCAACCTTCATTATTTGGAGATAAACAGAACATTCCTGTGGCATATTCCTCTTCTTTATTCCAAAATCCGAAATCGGGCTTTTATTTTAAAACCGAACCTTTCGGAAAGGAGTAGGCAAACGTTGGCACGCAAACAATATTTATAAATATTACGATTTTTAATTGAAATCATTACTTCTAAACAAATTCAATATTATTTTCCTCTTTATAAGGTAGCATATTTCGCCCATATTTGTCCATATTCCAGTTTCTACCAATACCAGATTATCGGTTAAGTCAGGATTTTTTTCAGTGCAATAGTTTTGGGACGAATTACCGTAAAATATATTAATAATTTCCCAGAATTCTAGCGAAGGAAATAATGTGGATTCTTCAGTGGACATCTTCAATTCATCTCTAAATAAATACAAAAAAATATTTCTGGGGCTCTTAAGTTTGTATTATAAAAAATGGTTTTGATAATAATGCAATTTCACATAATTTTATAAACTGTTCCTTTGATAAAGCCCCTAAAAAGCGAATTAAAAAAGTAATTAATATGGTCACGGAATGGAACCAACAGAATTTACACCAGAAAAATTAAATTGGTCAAAATTTACCTGAAAAAACAATATTTTCGGAAAAAATTTAATATGTTTTTTTTTAAATTTACACCACAAAAGAGGAGGGCTTAAGGAAAGTAACCCGCATTCCAAATTGGATGTAAGCGATTTAAGACAAAAATAATCTTATATACCTAATTTTAAATATAAAATCCGACTTTGTAAAAAACAATCAAATATATTTTTCACAACAAAATGTAATATATTTTTCAACACTCAATCAAAGTTTCAGCTCCTCTGCTTTACCCATAATATTATTTGTGAGATATCCAAAATGCTTTGAAATTCTGTCAATGGCATTGACTAAGCTATTAATTCTTTATAGACAATGGGCCCAAAAGGGGAGGGGGTCGACGTCGGTTGATAAATTCAAAAACCATCCGACACAACCCCATCCCTTTCAGGCGAACTCCGCTGAAAGCTGGGATTTTTTTTAGGAAAAAAGGAATGGACAATACGGATTTTCAAGGAAATTAGAGTTATCGATGAGTACCTACACAACTGCGTATAATTCCGAAGCAGAGGAGGATGCTGATTTTTTTTTGTAAACGTAATGTTTATAATGGGAGGGTGTTATGATGAAAACAACGTGTCAAACGCATGTTCCAAATCGAGGGTTTAGGATCACAGGGGTCTATTTACAAAAACACAGTTTTGAGATAAACGCAAATAAATATTGGCGTGAGAGAGAGTAATATAGTAATAATAGAGTTTCGAATTACGTTTGATCATTATTATCACATCCCTAGCACGGCGGGAATTGTTTTTTGAATGAAATAAAAAAGTATATTTTTGTCTTATAAGAAGCGCTGATAGAAATTAACTTAAGCTAGTGTTGTTTGGAGTGTACGTGTTCCGAAAATGATGGTTTTAAGTTAGTCAGTATAGAGAGTTTCAAAGTAATCTACTTACCGTGAAGAACGAGTATTACAAATATTATCGTTGTCGTATTAGGTAATTAACAAATTTGCTACCAGGAGCTTTCGTTAAGTTAGCTTTAATTACAAATGATTGATCCATGTATGGCACTGAATCGGGATGCATGTTTTATAGCTCAGAACAGATATTGTCTAGTGAGTCGGGTAGCGCACATGATTGTAAATAACTTATTGATGTTAATAAACGACTGGGTTACCGGCAATATATATTAATATTTCAGGTGACAAGATTTGCTTCAAATATTTATTGTCATTTTAAGCTTAATACTGAAACACAATTCGAGATTTTACGAATTTTACATAATCTATAATGTAATTAGTATAATTACCATACGACAAAGAACCAACACATTAAATAAATTAATTTTTTTAACAAAGCCGAAGAAGGTGAAGTAACTTGTTAAAATAGAAAAACGAAGAATATTCAACATTGTTGAACTTCAGTTAATTTTCCAGAAACTGTATAATTCCAAGGTTATGACTTCAATATTGGTTAGATTCTTGTATTGAACTGTACAGTGATATTATTTCTAAAGAACGGAGATCGTAAGTAGTACTACTTATCAACTCTTACGTAGTCTCACGTCTCGATTACTGCAATGGCATTTATGCCAGCCTTTCAAAATATCAAATTGACAAACTTCAATCAGTGTTTAATGCAGCAGCACGGCTCATAACCGGGGTTTCAAAATATTCGCACATTTCAGAACACCTTCGTAACCTTCACTGGCTCAATTGCCCTGAAAGAATTTATTACAAACTGTGCTGGATGGTGTTTAAATCCATCAATGAAATGGCCCCACCCTACATCTCTGAACTATACGTCCCGGAAAACACTGGTCTGAGGCAGTCAACTCTTAGATCAGCAACATCATCAGCTGTAGGCAGACTGATAGAACCTAAGCGCAAGCCAAATACTAAGTTTGGTGATCGCGCTTTCGGTGTATCTGGGCCGAAGGCTTGGAATAAACTCCCTCCGGAACTAAGATCCATAACAAGTCCAACAGAATTCAGGTCTAAACTAAAAACTTACCTTTTTAAGCTATCGTACCCTTAAATTAAATATACCATTCCTATGAGAAAGTCCAGTTATATTCAATTTTTCAATTAAGTCCTAAATCCTGTATCTAAATTTCGCCAATAAACAATTACTTAGATAATGTTAATTAAGTGTTAATCTCAAGTGACCTACCAGTTAAGTATTGTACTGTATATTTTCTCCATAAATAGTTAAGTAATGACATAGATCACTGTAGAAATGTATTATAAGTTTGTACAGCGCCCTTGAGGTGATTTTGCACAAAAACGGCGCTATGCAAGTCATCCAATTATTATTATTAGTCATTAATGCTTAACCCTCCGATGGGAAATGTACGTTTACCCCTTTGGATAGGCAACGTGGTCTGACCAGGCCATATACGAGGTCTGAGCTATCACACTAATTTGAGATAATTGCAAATAGTACGTATGAATGTGTTAATATGATGTATATGTGTATACATCGGTACCAATACCCTGTTTACACGTACAAAACCAACGATGGCAAGTCTTTTTCCATCAGAATTTTGGTCAAGTCAAGTGACATAAAATATTTATCGCAGTATACTTTTTGGCCGGTATAGCGTCTAGTCAACGATACTTGTCAACTAAAACCAACACAACTCGTGTAGCTTGATTCACTTCACGATCGTCTGTAAGTTTTCTGTGAAAATTTGATTTCTTCGCTGATGCGGCATGCGATGGCCTGTCCAGGCTATTTGGCAGTGTTCTTAAAGTTTTGTCTTAATTTTTTTTCTTATTCTACCAACTAAACGCAAACTCATAGTCAATAACAGTATTTGACACAGCTCGTCAAGTTTGTATAAGTATCCTTGCCAAAAAAATCAACGGATAAAATATAAAATCACTTTCGAACATCAAAATGGTCTGGCCAGACCACACTGCCCATCGGACGCTTAAATTCAATTCAGATGAAATTTCAAAGATTTAATCCACTAACGAAATAACACATAAAATATATCCACTGTATTTTTTTTCAAATAAAAATAAGCATTAAAATTTTCCTCTTTTCGAAAAAATATTCCTATTTAGAACAATTTTTTTGTTTACTAGGTTTTTTATTGACTTTAGATTAAATTGGTTTCTTAGAATATTCAAGTAATTTTTTTTAAATATATTATTAAGTAATGTTTAAAAGTAGTCATAGAGGGAAGGGTGGGTTCGTCGTGAAATGTTTTTAGAACGCATTTCAAAGGAATTGAGACACAACACCGTATTTGATTTTCAGTAAACACATATCAAGGGTTTTTCATTTTTTTACGGTAACCGGATAACTCATTACAATGATAATTCAACACGTCTTTAGAAAGTTTGTTAAGGTCATGAAAAGTGATGCAACAAAAAATTTTATGGCTTTTTATGTCTTTATACCTCCTTTAAAGGTGTGTTGAATTGTCATTGTGTTGAGTTATCATGGTAGGTGGAGAGTATGGTATATCGTACCACTTCGCACTTAACTCTCAATACTGTATGATTGAAATGAATTAGAGAATTGGAGTAAGGTTTAAATAAATACTTATTTTATTGGGTACGATATTTATTTAAATCATATTTTACAGGCATCTGGAATGTTTTCAAATTAAAAGTTTTATAAAAAATGGTTTTCGGTACGATTTAACGAACCGGTACGGTTAATCGTACCACCGGTATGGTAAATCGTACCTAGACCATTATTCCAATTTATATCGAAGAAAAAATGGACATTTTTAGGGCATGCATGTGTCGCAAATGTCTGGGTTACTGGTGCAAAGCTTCATGCACCCATTTATGGCAACGAACGCACTGGATCCAGTCTTCTTTTGGTCCTGCCTTTTCAAAATAATTGCCAAAGTATAGGTGGCATTCGTTTTGTTTATCGTCATCATCAATATCCGTATCCGAATCATTCGAAACGACAATACTGTCAGCATCTTCACTATCACTTCTTCTGCAATCGGCTTTCTTTCGTCGAGCAAACTTCTTACCCTTAATGGGCTTTTTATCAGTTTTAATAATCTTATTTTTCTATTTTTCAATTTTTAATTTGGGCATTTTGACAGCTGAAACAGCAACTTCTAGTCCTTTTTTACGGACTTGCTGTTATTTCAGCAGCCTTTTGTGCCATGCGCATGTTCTTTTTTCCTTGGTTCTTTGGTATTGAAGAAATCTCAAGAATTAATAGTAGAAAAGATGTCGACGCGTTTGAATTCGTTTGCCCCAATTCAACTTTCTGAACTGCATCTGGTGGTGAAAAGGAAGACTCTGACGAGGTCACTGGTGGTGGTGGTCGCAACAAATGCTCTGACGAGATCTGTGGTGTTTGTTGTAGTGAACTCTTTAATTTAAAACTAGAAAATAATTTACTTGAAAAACAACTAACAAATAACTGTAAATCGTACCGGTACGATTTACCAAACCACTTGTGGTACGATTTAACAAACTCTGAGTTTTTATGAAAAAATGACAACAAAACATGTAAACAACAGGTGACAATATGAGTTTGCAATCGTAATTTGCAGAATACAAACATGTAAAGTGAACTTAATTTGAGAAAAAACTAACATACCTACCTTTGAACACGCAATCACCTTACGCAGGAGCCGAAAAAATTAGATGAAAATTGTGAAAAAACAAAAATACTCCACTGCCAGCGCATGCACGATCCAACACTAAATAAAAATGGAGGGACAACTATGACGCTTCTAACGGTTAGCAGAATATTATCAGGATTAAAAAATCGTGACCCGTAGCAAAAATATCGAGGTGGTACGATTTACCGACCGGTACGATATACCATACTCTCCCTACTATGTTTTGTCAAGATGCGTTGATGCCTGGAGAATAGTAAATTATTTGAAGAAGCACCTTAAACTTTAAAAACGTTCTTTTACTCAAACATTCTAATTGACTTTTTAATACAATGATATTAATATTGTGCTTTTTCTATTTATTAGAAGTATCTTTCGTACAACACAATTTTTTTATATAATTCACTCAATAAAAATGTTAAAACCAAATCAACTGCAAGTACAAGGTCCACTTTGTCCAGTTTGCCAATAAATAATAAATAACCTTTCCGAGTAAGTCTCTCCTAACTAGTGCCACCTTGAATCAAATACGCTTTGAGGTTTTTTTTTAGGAAAGGTTTTTACCTACTGTATATATAAAATAGTGATTTTTGGTCAATATTCAGACAATTTTACTAGGAAATATCAAAATATGTTATGTTGGAAAAACACCGCTACAGATACCAAATAATAGAATAAAATGTAAAAATTTACTAAAATGCAACTGAACTGAAAACCACGTAATGACAGTATTTTTTCTACAAATTTATTGTTCATCTAATACAAATGAAAAATTGCTTTCAATAACATGACTCATTAAACTGTAATTGTTTTACTGGGCAAGACATGTACCTTGTAATGATGAAAGTTATCCAGAAACCACAAGGCTTTCTTATTAATAACCGCAGGATGAAAAAGTACTATAAAGTTCAAAAATTATGTGGCTACATGGTGTGGAGGCTAACGCTCTGTCTTTTAGCAAAATGAAAGAGAAGGAGGAAATACACAGTGGAAAATCAGCAGGAGTGAAGGCGCTTACAATACCAATTACCATGACCCTAGCCATTTTACTAGAAGTGTGCAATTTAGTGATTTTGTAGTAGTATTGATACATAATTAGATTTTTTTAAAGCATATTTTATTTAGTTAACATTTAACCTTTTTTATGTATTTTACATCTATTCTAAAACTACTCAAAAAATATTCTATTACCTACGTACGTACATTTGGACTTCACAATATTGAGACAAAACCGTCGAAAAATTGCGAGAATTTTGGCTTCCTTAACATTTAAAGAGAGTTCATTGAAAATTTTGAAACCTTTATGATGAATATTGTTTTGTGTTGCCGATAAAAATTTGTCTTAGGAAGCCTAAAATCGCTGTAGCTTCTCGTAGGATAGTCATGTACTGTACTATTAATACTAACACTTCTTAACCCAAAATCTTGTAACATTTTATTTTTTAATTTCTATATAAATACTACAATATTATAGACCGAACGTTGCCACACACTTAGAATATTTATTTGTTGATTTCTTTCAATCGAAAATTAAAAGCATCTCATAAAAATTTAGTGCGACAAGTAAAGCTGAGATGTTTTTGGCATGTGGAGTAGATGAATAAAGAAAAGAGCTTAAGGAGAATATACAAATTATGAAGAATAAATGCATATTAAAAGAAGTCGGGGACGCTTGAGGAATACATGGCACGATCTAGTTAATCATATACTGAAGTTGGGTATTCTCAAGAGTCAGAATAACAAAAATTATGTGCGCATGCGAATGAAGCGAGGAGAGTGATCCAGATGTGTGGCAGTCCATCTTCTCTGCCTACTCCTGCACAAAAATGGCAGATGGTTAGTTTTTAGTGAGAAAAAGTTGACTACTTCGTTTTTCTTTATCTGTAGAAAGTGTTAATAAGAAAGCATCCATTCGTTAAAAAGCTTAACATGAAAGGATTTGTATCATATTAAATTATTTAACTAATGCCTTAACATTGCGTTCTATTACATTGAACACAGTTGGCATCTTGTATTCCTCATAGCTTATCATTGATGACAAACGGCAAAACGATTCTCTTTATTGGTGAAAAGCTAGAGAAAAATCACTTTACGGATGTTTTCAGATGCTAACAAATGGAAGGCATTTATTTATTCAACCGAAATTGGAAAGCCAATTTAACATTAGACACTGAAATATAAGGAATTTACTAAATCGTAATAAGATATTTAGGGATTTTCAAATATTTGAATAAGTTACCCAATATTCGTCTTCGTTCAATATTTCATGGTTGTCGGATTTTCAGAAACAATAAAAACTATTAATTTCGGTTATTAGGCCGTCTATAACCTTGGTTCAAAGAACTCTCAAATTCGGATTTGCTTTGAATTCAAGTGTAATTTTAAGAATTGGAACTTATTATAATAAAACGCTTAATTGATACTGTACCCACATACCTATGTATATTTTGTTATTACCAGATCTCTTTTTTATAAATTTATTTTGTACTTTTTAGTACAGTACCAACCGATAAAATGTTTATTTTTTTCCAAAAATAAAAAAAATTAAATAATCAACTCTATACATATTTCAAATTCCAATATGTTTTGTTTAAATTTCTCAATTGTTTTCTTTCCATTTCAAGAAAGTTTTATTTACTAATAATGAATCCGACTATCCCGTGATTTTTCACGGGTCTGCGCTAGGAATAAAATATTGAAATCTTTTCATCTTCTTGTAGAAAAATTATTCTATAATAATAAAGAGCCATCTATCGCTCCAAGTTAAAAGCTTAAAGCTAATGGGCTACTAACTTATCCTTGATATTCATTAATTATTTATCGTCACCTAAGAATGTTGTCCCTTATGCAAAAAATGAGCCCGTTTAGTATCCATCCATTTTTATCCTTTTGCCTGGCGTAAGGCAGCTTTAGTTTCCAGAAAAATATTTCATATAAAATATACTCTTAGAAATGTAAAATAATGCATAAAATCATTGGTAACCTAAGAATTAACTTTCTAATCTTTATTGAGTTATTTCAAAAATTAAGTTTATTACTTTATATTTTTTAATGAAGATCAACATTTTTTTTTATTTTTTTTATTTTGTATTTTTCATTTTTTTTATTATTTTAATATAGATCATAATTACATTAATACATACATATTTTTTCAAAATATAATATTTAGGTACATAATTGGTCATGTATACCTTATCAGAAAAGAGGAGCTCTTGTGCATATTATATTATTAACATAACAATATCTTTCTTCTAAATTGGTTATTACTTGTTATTACCTAATAAGGCTTTGGACAAATACACTACAAACGCCAGGCAATATAAACATTCAACAATCTTTCACTCGATGCAAAAAATGAAGCCAACAAAATTAATTTTTGAATTAAGATATGGATTAAAGAACAAACAAGGCTCCAGAAATTTCATAACGCAAAAGAATAAAAAATATCTACGTAATTCAAAATACCATTACAATACACACTTCATAATATACTACCGTACCTCATAATATTCACCGATTTGTTTTTTCATTATCGCCTTGATTATTTTAATATTTTTCCGACTTTATGTCCGGGTTAAATCTTCCCACAGGAAAAACTAAACCCCTTCACACACTTTTCCACAAATGATCATCTAGTCAATCCACATTATGTAAGTGCATTATATAAGCATAAAAATACAAAACAAAAACAACACGTCAAATCACCAGAGATCAAATGGGAAAATAATTCATGGACTCCAGATATTTTCATATAGGGTACGGCTCGGTAAATATTAACTAATTAAAAAAAACAGTTATTATTAATTAACTGTTTCATGTTTTATTTTCACTGAATTTTTTTTAAATTATAAAATGAAGTCCTCAACACGAGCAAAGAACCCAGTGAGGCCCATATAATCATGTAATGTGTGAAAATACACCATATTGTTTTATCATAAAAAAATTGTATATTAAAGAACAAAGCAAAAATAATTTTGAACAGTAGTTCACTGTTATAAAATACGATTAATTTGTAAATATTTTTCATAAAGAAAATATCAGGTACCTACTACACGTTACTGTCTGCTACAATATTTCACTTTTAATACCCCATTAATTTTTCTTGATTCTTTGACATCTTAAAACCCCGTTCTACTCAAAAAATCTGTTAGAAACTTGCTCTGATTGATGGCGAAATTAAAACGTTGCACTAATTACTCTCCAACCCTATTTCAAAGCAATTTTTTATAAAGTTTTTGTATTATTTTCAATTTTTCCCCTGTGAACTTCTTGAAGTAAGTTGATGAGTTCATGTACTTGAAAACTGTATTCGCGGGAAACTAGAAGGATAATGACATTGATTGAAGGGTGAATGCAGGCAGTTAATTCTATGGAGAAAATATCGCAGTTCTTGTTAATTAAAAGTTATTTATAGAAGCGAGGCAAATAGTTCACCAATAAGTTTTAAATGTTTTTTGTAAATTATTGTTCAGCAGATAAATTTTATTACAGTACAAGTTTAACAAATACGGTAGGTTGGTACTCAAACAAATAGTTTTATTTTTTGAAGTAGACACACTCGAACGCTGAAACAACTGTCACAATAATTTAAAATACTTACAGAACTTAAAAATAACATTATTAAATTTGTTTTTATGAGCAATAATTGTTCGCCTGAAACACTCATCCACATTGAAAAAATCTCCTGATAAAAAATACATGACGCCAACGGGACAACAGTTTTTATCAGGAGATTTTTTCAATGTGGATGAGTGTTTCAGGCGAACAATTATTGCTTATAAAAACAATTGTTATCCTTTGTGCTATGCATAAATAAAATCTTGTCTTAAAAACATTAATTTATAAATAAAAAATAATTATTATTATTAAATTTGATTTAAATTATTTTTTTTACTAGAATTTAATGGAGTTCTATGGTTTAAACACAAAACAATGAATACATATTTTATGGTTGTTGAGTAATTAAATATATATATTCTGTTTTAGAAATTTTATTTAGTAGCACCATTCTTATTGTCTTGCTATGCTGTGTTAGATCATCTGTTCTGCAGTGTGGTATCTTGATCAAGTCGTGGTCTCGATTACGGCTGATCACTGTAAGGTGGAGCGGCCTAGTATGGAGAATTTTTTTTTTCGTAATATAGAATTCGACATACGCGGGATTGATGCTCCGTTATGTACTTATCTTAAATAAAAAATATAAAAAATATTTATTTATAATTACGACATCGCCACCACTTTGAATTTTTGATAAAAACACTGAAAACACCAATAATGTTCTCCCGATTCTTATAAATGCTTATAATTATGTAAAAAAAAATTGAGTATTTATTTATTACCTATGATATAATTACATTATTATTTTATAATATAATTATAAAGTAGGACTGTAGGAACAGTTAAACTATTCCCACACAGCAACGAATCCTTCTATCCCAAACGCGTATCAAACAGAGTGAAGTGTATCGCGTATCATCTTGGCGAAGTTTCCGATCCGCTAGACATTATCTAGTAGATCGGGGTACTGACGCTATTCCTTCTTGTAGTTTAAACTTTAGACTCTCAAAAAAATGTGCTTCGTCTTCAATCCCTCAAGAAATAATTCAAAGTGAAGCACAACCAAATTATTCTCACCATGAGGTGAAAGATTTCCCTGTTGTGGCCAGAACAATAGACAGATATTGTATTTCAGATCGAGCAGGAGCTGCAATTGTTTTCGCTGTATTACAAGATGTTGGTTTAATTTCACAGAACGATACATCTCGCGTTGTGGATAGGAGTAAAATTCGTCGAGCTCGAATGAAGAAAAGAACTGCCCTTACTAGTAAGCTGTTAGTAATCGATTCCAATCAATTTGGTTTATACTTCGATGGACGGAAGGACAAAACTTTAAGCATGGAGGACAACCGGCGAAAAATAATAACTGAAGAACACGTTAGTTTAGTAAAAGAACCAGGTAGTGGGTGCATGGGACAAATTTCATTAAAAACCGGAAAATCTGAATCAAAAAGAAATGGAATTATTTCACTACTGTCTTCGAAAGATATTGCTTTGGAAAAAATTGTTGCAATTGGATGCGACGGAACTGCAGTTAATACGGGGTAAAAAGGAGGTGTTATTCGGCGCCTTGAATCACATCTCAAACGGCCTTTACAGTGGACTGTCTGTCAATTACAAGCAAACGAACTCATTTTGCGACATCTCTTTGAGAACATCGACGGAACCACGACTGGACCGCAAAGTTTCACTGGAAATATTGGTAAATCTTTAAATAAGTGTGAACAACTTCCTGTCGTGAAATTTAAAATCATTCAATGTTCATTACCAAGTATGACAAATACACAGGATTTAAGTACAGATCAGCTGTATCTATTGAAAATGTGTAAAACTATTGACTCCGGATTCTGCAATGAAAATTTATCAAAAACAAATCCCGGTAAAATTGTACAATCCAGGTGGCTAAACTACAGCGAATCGGATTCTTCGACTTGACATTTTTACCCTAAAACCATAAAAAAATATGGTAACTTTAACGACATTTGTATTAACAGTTTACGCACCTATGTGGTTCAACATTAAGACCAAACCATTATGTCTTTTCGGTGCAAGGCATTTACACGAAACAATAGTGCTTTCACGGTATTTGCCCAGTGATTTAAAAGATATTATTGATCCAGTAATCCAGCGTAATGGCTTTTTTGGGCATCACGAAAATATATTGTTAGCCATGTTAAACGACAACCGAAAATACGTAAGAGAGTTGGCGTTGAGAAGAATATTGAAAGCTCGGCAAATGAAAATGCAATCAGACTTTATTCGTACCTTCAAAGTGCCTGTTTTTGATTTTTCAGCAGATGATTATATTGATGTTATAAAGTGGGAAAATATAACCGAGACACCACTAACCAAATTTGTAAGTGACGAGACAATTTTACAAGCCATTACCGATCACACGATAATTGAGGATGTCATACTACCAATGATAAAGAATTTTCCTTGCCACACTCAAGCTACAGAGAGATGTGTGAAAATTGTAACAGAAGCCTCAGCCGTTGTTTGTGGACCCTTGAGGCGAGATGGATTAATAAAAACAAGGTTAGAGTCACGACACCTTATGCCTATTTTTAACACCAAAATGCAGTACCGTTCATAGTAACTTTTGTAATTTTCAAGTTTTTCAATGCGGTAAATAATATATGTACATTTTTTATTTCCACTATTTGTTTCATTCTAACAATCAACGAATGTATTATCTGTAAAATAAATGGTAAAATACAAATTTTATGTTTGTTTTATTTCGCGTACATGAGCTATAAATACTTAGGTAAAATCGTGAAAATGATAGAATATAAAGCTTTGGCGATGTCCAGGTATTGTGAATATATTTTTTTTATTATTTTTGTTGTAATTGTTAATATATGGTGCATCTTTCCCAACTATGTCGATTTCGAAATTCTCAAAAAAAAATTTCACTCCACCTTACTGATCAGTCACGTCACATTAGACTAAAAAGAGGGTTATGATCACTGGCAAGATAATCCGATAGATGTATGTTGTGGGTGTGTCCGTGTGACCGAAGTAGGCTAATATTTCCTTATATTTTCAAAAAACTGTAGAAAAAAATATTTTGTGTTTTATTTTGTTTGAATTCCGTACAAGAGTCCCCTCTTTTCCCGACTGTCCGAAATCCGTGGGAAATCAGTGGGATTCTGGGGTTTGTTGGAAGTTTGGGGTGAATGAAGTGATTCAAGATTATATTCATTCCATGAACTTAGAACTTCCATCCAGCAACGACGATGATGTTAATATTACCTGGCTATTCAGATCTGGTAGCCAAAAACGAATACAACAATTCAAAGCACACCAACATTTCGATTCTGACTTCCGATCTTTCAGAGCGATAATGAGAATATATGAATGATATGGACTGCCATATATTAATGTTCCACATCATTTGCTAAGTTTATACACATACCTACAAGTATATTGTCTCGTAGATACTATTCTGTCATACCTACCTTTTTTTATAGTTGGTACAATATTGTTTTACATTTCAAAGTTTTCCAGTAATGTAGGCCTCACTGGGTGGCTTGCCCGTGCTGAGGCCTTCATTTTATAATATGAAAATATAATCTAAATACAATCTACAATATAAGATAAAATAATAAATTTAACATCTAATCTTGTGTGTTTTTGAGTGATGTGTGTTTTTATTGGTTTTGTGTGTTACGTGTAGGTTTTATTTTTATTTTATGCTTACATTTTGGTAATATTGTCTTTTTTGTTCTTTAATCCATTTTGTAATTTTGTGTGAATTTATTTTTATTTTCCTCAATTTTAATTTCAAATTTTACACTGTTGAAAGCTTTTATAGCATGGTATTGGTAGTGTCTTTGTCCAAAGCTTGAATTTACTGTCGGAGTTTTTATATTTTCTTTGTACGCTTGTCTAACTGGTCTGTTAGTGTTATTTTGTGTATGTTGAAAATTTTTTTTGTCAAAAATGTAGTTAAGTAGTGTTTTAACGTATAATTGGCGTTTATCTAGTACGTCACAGCTGTTGAATATTTGGTCTGTATCAGTCAGTCTATGTTTTTTAAGTATTATATAATGTAATAAATATTCAATATTATGAGATTTTTAACGCCAATCCGATCCGTCTGGAGCCAGCTGGACTTTGATATCCCCAATTCGTGTATGTATAATATTTTGTGAAACTTAAGCCAGTTATGTAGGGAAGTACCTTGCTATTGTCACCAAACACGTCTCAAGCCATTTCAGGCAATTTTTCAATTGAGAGTATCGTTCACTCTGAAAAAATACTCGTTCTTAGTTTGTTTTAATGTTTTTTATGTGACACCTCACAATAATGTCCCAGTGCCCAGTGTAAAGGCAGGGGCTCTTTGCAGAGATTTATTAATGCGAGTCTTGAAGAATCCCGGATTGTATGATGGAATAAAAACAGATGCCGGTAGCTCGTTCTACGAAACGTACCGTTCTCATGAAGCTAGTATCCACTGAGAACGTGTGTTCCGCTCGTGTCCGTCGATTTTCACGCACGTGCACCATCAATTCTGTTAGCTTGAAGCTACATTAAAATACCTGTGGAGCAGACTTAGCATGCCCACATTACGTCTATGTATTAGAGACGGCAATCGGTCTGTTAATGACGTATTGTCAATCAGACTGATCGCCCTCCTTTGCATAGAATCAAATCAAATAAGGGGTAAAAATTAATATCGTCGAATTTAATGTTTCAAATACCCAATCATGTCTGATTACGTCTAAAAGGGATCCAAATGATAATCTAGTCTCCTTCAACGGAAGCAATCATCCGAACAGGCCTTCCATTGATATGCTTGGTGTAACTATAAGTGACCAGCTCAGGTACGGGGGCTCCATCGAAGCCAGAGTAAAGTTGGCCCCTCAGAAGCTGGGCGTACTGTACAGGGCCCGCAGATACTTTAATAGTAAACAACTGCTGACCCTGTACAAATCGCAAGTGCGCCCTACTGTCGAATTTGGCAGCCATCTCTGGTCCAGAGCCCCTAAATACCTGAAAAAAACCCTTGACTCTGTGCAAAAAGGGGCGGTCCGTTTGATTGATTCCCCAATCTTAACAAACGGACTGCAATCTTTAGAGCACAGGCGTCAGGTAGATATGCTGTCCTTGTTCTATCGGTATTACAATGGAAGATGCTCTGAGAAACTAGCGTCATTGATCCCTTCGGCACCGGTGCGTAGTCGGGATACACGCCAAACGCGCGCCCAACATTTGTAAACGGTTGACATTTGTCACATGAGAACGGGTCGCTTTTACGATTCGTTCTTAAGTTCAACAGCTCGGCTGTGGAACGAACTGCCGGCCTCTGTGTTTCCTCCCTCCTACAACATGGGACTCTTCAAGACCCACGTTCACTCCTTCCTCTCCACAAAAAGACCCCCCACACAGCATCCCCAAAGATGACATAGGCCCTGAGGGAAATTATTTTCTTCAGGGCCTCCTGTGTGGAGTTAATATAAAAAAAATAAAAAAATAAAATCAAATAGGTTTATCAAGTATTGTGGGGCTCCAGCCCAAACGTGATTCCCAAATTCATTTTTCGGGCGTAGGTACTTGAAATTTGTATAGGGTTAGCAGCTGGTAACTATTGAAGAATCTGCTCACCATCCAAACTAGACGACCAGTTTCTTGAATATCAGATATCCTCGGGTTTCCATAGAGCCTCAATACTTGAGCCAATCTGATATACTTACTCCAAGCATTTCAATGGAGTTTTCATAAGTGAGGGTGCTTCCATCAAATCGAACCAAGCAGTCATTGATCTACCTCTTTGCCAAAATCAGACACTTGGTTTTTTGAGACCTTGAAACTGAACTCAAGGTGGCGGTCATTTTTTTGTTTCAAAACATTCCGCGATGTTCGGACTTCATAAGTGAAACAGGGCTTCTCAAAAAAGATAACCCTCGTGATCGGTGTTGTAGCCAGGGTAGCAAAAAATTGGTGCACATTCAACGAGATTGTTGATGTGCAACAAAAAGAGAGGTGACAGCACAGATCCCTGTGGGACTCTCGTTTGCTTTTATTATTTTTTTATAAAGCTAATATTATTCACTTGGCAACAGTTTTTAAATTATTAGTTTAAGTTGAAAGATTAAGTCTCTTAATTGCAAGAGTTACGTTAAATAAATTATACGTCCAAAATAAATAAAAACTTACCTTTTTAGGTTCATTAAATGTTTTAAAATTGAATACACTTTTCTAAGAGTAGCATTTTTATATTGCCTATGATATCTCCTAATCACACTTTACTAATTGGATTTTAATTTGTCGAAGCCTTACGCCTCAGTCAGTCTCGTACCGTGGGACGAATTACATTTAAGAAGATAAATTCAAATCAAATCCTTAAATCTTGTACTACCCATGATATAGAATTTTCTTTTGCTTTCCGAAATATGTTAATTAAAGAACTGAAACATGTATTATTAGAATAAGTAGGTACCAGAATTATATTATAGGATTTCAAATTACATGTGTTCCCAATTGTGTCCACCGTGTGCGAAATGTACATAAATTTCTCTAATAAATATTAAATAGTGTTCAGTTAATCTCAAGTTATCTCCAGGTTAGTATGATCCTGTGTATTGACCGCCTATTCTTACGACAAATATAATATAGACAATAAGTGGATGCAATATGTTAGCCATAAGTTGTTACACGGAGAAAAATGATCATGTTAAATGAAAGTGATAGCATGCAATTTTCCTTGTAAAATATTAGTCATTCAGAATATATCGAGAACATGTGTTATTTTCATTTTAAATATCGTGAGGGAATGTGTCAATATTAGTATGTCAATATCAATGTTAGTATTTGTATGAACACGTGTTCTGCCGTTTTCATAAAACACTCTCTTTCAACTGATACTTTGTTAGGAACTCTGTCAATTCATTCAAGGCTTGCAGTCCCGTTTATAACGGGAAACGAATAATTTGGTCAGATTTTTAATAAATTAACAGTATTCTATATCAGTTTGTCCAGTCTATAGTTCATAATAAGACAGAGCATTTTAGAAGCAAATTATATATTTGTAGAGGGCCCTTGAAGTGATTTGTCACAAAAACGACGCTAAAAAAATCATCCCAATATTATTATTATTATAATTACATAAAATAAAAGTCACTAGTCGTCCTTGAGGTGATTTTATTTCCCGGAAACTTTGCTAATGAAATTACCTTTTCAATGTCATTATCATGACCTACATAATTCATGACTTCAGACAATGAACAAATTAATCAATAAATCGAAACTCTAAAATATGCTCCTTTCAAACAGATATCGATGAGAAATAATCGTAGTAATAGCAATTATTTACATTCACGGCCTTACATTGTCTCAGTTAATTAATTTATTATTGAAGCAAATCACCACACAATATTCTGCTGGAGTGCTTACATCTTGGAGAAAGCTATTCATAGCTTTCGTGATAAAGCTTTACTTACGTGTGTAAAGCCCCTAGTACACGATGGGCCAACGCACTGAGCGTCCAACGTTGGCACCAACGTGTGAACGCTGATAATACCAAATACTCCAAGTGGTCCAATACAAGTCGGTCAAGCGCAATGACTCAAAGCGTTAGCCAAACCTGTACTGGCAGTATAAGATTCCGTTACCTGAATTTGAATTATACAGAAAGTTGTCAAATAAAAAGAAACAACGCTGAACTGCGTGCGTTATATGAAAATTCTAATATTTTCATCAAAATGTTATCATATTTACGTGGAAAATTAAAGTTTAATACGAATAAATTTGTTCTGTATAATTCACATTTATTTCTAGTATCAATGTATAATAAAATACAATGTAGTGTAAAAAATTACGAAATACAGAATGCAAACACAAAAAAAACGAAATAATAGAATTACATCAAATACTCAAAATGCATTATTGAAATTGAGTAAGAATTAAGTAAGTAGTATATTCATAGTTTTTCTATTTGTTAAAAATTATTTATTCAGATGTGAGCTTTTAGATTACAAACAGTATTGCACTCACCGCTCTGTTCAGATGAAATAAACAAACATTATGGATTATCGAAGGAAGCAAACACTTTGTGGCTTGACATCATTACACAAATGAAAGAATATCTTTGTTTTAAACCTCTTTATTAAATTTATATACGTCGACCGGTTTCGGTTGAACTCAACCTTCATCAGGACAGTACAAATATAAACTTAAATATAATACAGAGGAAGATTATTAAGTAAACAATAAAGAAAGAGAAAGTATATAAATGTGAGGGAGAGAGCATCAGGGCAGCGGAGTAGGTAGTGGGGTCGGGGAGGGGTGGGGATTACCCAGGGAGAAAGGAAACATCTTTAAAATAGGGCTTTTAGTTAGTTCTATCTGTTTGTTTAAAATTGGGCAATTATTTTTATTTTTGTTTGCTTTTGAGATTTCCAATAATTCTAAATTATTGAGACGTAATCCTATTTTATTTTTATGTAGTATTTGAACTCCTGTCGTTCTATTAAATGTATGATTAGTAAAATATTCGAGTAAAAGAACATGTCAGGTGTTTAACAAATACCGGTTTTTCAGAATTTGCCGAACACCTAATTAATACTACTACCCAGGCATTTCGGCAGGCTGGGGTGGCCCGTGCGCGTTTCTGATTTGAGCGTTTGGGACTTCTTCCTGTGGAGCTACCTGAAGGATTTTTTTCAAAGATCGGCCTCACACCATTATCGGCCGTTTATTGCATTAAGCAATAATGTGGTTTAGTTCAACGATGTTTGACATTCCATCCTCTCTGTCTACTATTTTTTAAAGTTAATTTCTTTTGAAGAAAGTAATTTAAATTATCTAGAATTTATTCATTTTAAATGTTAATAACATTCCTCAATATTCACACACAAAAACAGGATTGATTATTCTTTCATATTAACGAAATTGAGAAGATTTAATATCCCTTACAGATATTTCTTATGTATTTTTTTATTATACTCGTTTCCTTTTAGAAAAAAACCTAAATGAACTTTATTTAAATGCTGAAATATCGGTGTATCTGAAGCACCCTCAGTAAAATATCATATTTCAAGGCTCTATTCTTTCAGTCGGTTGAAATGTATTCACTCGTAGTAAAATAATGATGAAAGAATTTTAACGTACCTGTATTTTATTCCAGATCTAGTCAAACATTTAACTAACAGAACTTTATGTGACTATTTATAATAAACATATATTTTTTTCTTCAATAATCGCAGATTAATATCTTAGCGTCATTTCAATTTAATAAAAATAAAACACTTTGTACACCTACACCAATGGTTTGAAGCCGAAGGTGTCTTTATCAGCATGAACGTTTATTGGAAATTAATAAATATAAGAAGAGACAAATAAATACCTACCTATAGATAAATAAATGATTACAATGAGCCGTGATTAATTAGTTATTATATAAATTATATTGTAAGTAGCGGGTCCCGTGGACCTATGTGACGATCGCAAATAGACTTTTTACTAATCTTAGCCAGAATTTAGAAAGGTACTGAATATAGTGATGAATAGGATGAAAAGGGCAGAGAAGGGAGTTTCAATATGGGTCTCATGGACCCACGACGTCACTTAAGGGTTAAAGCCGTTCCGCGAAATTTATTTCTAATAGAATACAAGACTATGATATATTTGTCGTAGAAATTCTAGATTCGAGAATCACAAGCTCCTAAGTTAGCGCCTCTGAAACAGTTCGCTTTAACACCCCGCTACATTTCGCTACGGAAGGAGGTTAAGTCGCTCTCGTAATGCGATTAATGAACCGAGGAAGAATTTAAGAGAGGGGACATGCATCATTTCATTTCTCCAGCCATACACTTCGGTTCGTTGATAAAGCTTTAGTTAACTACCCTTTTGCTATTTCTTCCTCCCCCTGCCTTCAATGTTCCGAATGGAGAACTTTATTATTTGCTTAGCAATGTTTGAATGCGCAACCGTTTGAGAGATGCTTAATAAATCATAAAAAATGTTATGTCCTAAACATTCTTCCGTTGTACGAACGTGTCTTGTTTTTTTACACTTGTCATGTTTTTTGCAAAGTAACTATTTAAAAAAATGCAATCTGGAATGAATGTGAGATCTACATTTTAAACAATGATACAATACCTAATCACTGTATGTTTTATATTACGACTAGGGTTTGCGATCCCGAAATCCCACATCCCACAATCACGCGTGATTTATATTTGATCCCCCGTATATGCGTGATTTTCACCTGCGGGATCGAAAAAAAACTTAATTTACACGAAAAAATAATACAGAATCGTCAAACCTGGAATGTATTTTGAAGGAAGAGATATCGCTTTTTGAAAACGGGGGAATCAGAGGGAGATACCTTCCGTTAGCAGTGTTAGCACATACCTTCTAGATGACAGTCACGCCAACTAGTGTTGCAAGCAGTGGAGCGCCTTCCGCTCGCTAAGGCGAAGCTTAATTTTATTATTTTTTTTATTTTTTTATTTATTATTTTGGTGTTTAATTCGTAGAACTCCATTTATTTTTTTTTTTAAATTTAAAATTAATCATATTTAATAATTTTATTGTAATTATTAAGTTCTGCAAGTATTTCTGTTATTTTTACAGTTTGATAATGGCCTCAAAAGCCGAAACAGCTGTCACATTAAAAACTGTAAAAATAACAGAAATACTTGCGAAGCTTAATGCTAAATTAGTATTTGATTGATCGATCACGAATTGGTGTACATTATGAATACCATTAAATATTTTTTAGATAAATTGAAACTTTTCCTATCGTTTCGTTTGAGTAGAATACAAATAAAAAAATATATTACTCAATAAAAAATATAAATGTAAACTACCAAAACAAATATTTTTTCAATAGAAATGTATGAACGCATAAAGAAAACAACTTTTAAAAATACAGTATTATATATATGATTATCTGTGACGGTTTCACTTGATTAACTTTTTTGCTTTCTTATAAAATTATTTACAAAATAAATAAAAAACAGTTTTGTGCTTGAAATCGAACGTTTCTAGGCTCTGTTTGTCAAGCAATTTTAATGCCTATTACCTACAATATAAGGTATACCAAGAATATACAGATTTTTGGCTTGTATCTTTTTCTTAACAGGAGTCTCCATAGTGTATGTTTTTGACGATCTTATTTTTTTACCAAAGTCTACTTAAAATTCTTATTAAGTTACGCTTTCAATATGTTTTTAATAATATTACTAGTATCACAGACGATTGATTTCCAATGAATGTGAGCAATTCTGTTAGGTTTTTATATTTTTTCTTAGATTATTTTTGTTTAAGTATTCATAAAATACTTGTGACATTTTTGATATCTTTTTATAATATTACTATTTGCAAATAAGATTTATCTCAAATGAGTGTGGTGACTTTTGTCACCGATACTACCCTCTACACCGTCACCGACAAGACAAGTGCATGTTTCTGAAGAAATTATTTTTACCAGAGTCTTCTATTTTAGACCACTTTTTAAATGGTTCTAATTGCACGTGTGATCTGATTTGATGACAAAAGTTATGATACGTAAATATTACTCTTCGAATATCTAAAAAGGCGAATGACAAAGATTTGTTCCCAGGAATAAGATATCTGGAAGAAAGAAGAGCACCGGGACGCGAGTGTGGAAAAAGTATAAATTATCAAAAGGTGAACAAAAATGTCGATAGGGCAGGTAGGAAAAGCATTCGGAAATTTTTTTAATTTTGCGGATATTTTTCAATGATATTTTTAACATTGCAATTTTTTTCGTAAACTCGTCTATATACGGGATCCAAGCTTATATCGCGAAACTTGTGGGGTGATGATTAATCATGAAAAATATTTTTTTTCGGTTTACAAAACGTTCTCATAAACCCATTTTTATAATAAATATTACTTCTCCGCCCTTGGTCAGCTGTTTTATAAATTACATTGATTTTGAATTTTCACTATTTTTTTTTTAAACGGTAATTGGAATATTTTTTAAAACTAATAAGCGTATTTAATGGGTATGTATACCTAACGCCCCTTGGATGTCTGAACACGTGCATTACCAACGACTCTCAAATGTAAAGCTACGATTATATTAGACAGTTTTTATTTAACGTTTGTATCTGTAATTAGAACTGAATCAGGATTTTTTCTTAGATTATTATGAATAATAACCCCCAAAGTTCTGCTGTATTTACATTTCTGGGACAACTTTCTACTTACTATAGGGTTTTCTAATAAGAGGTGTTATGTTGAATAGCCCGCTATTTCGGTAGATTTTACTTTTGAAGCTGTCATTTTCTGACATTTGACAAGTAGAAACTAAGCCATTAATAAAAATGGAATGATACACGCTTTAACAACGCATTGAAATTATTAAAATTCACTTGAGTGAATCAAATGCAAATCATCTTGAGTGATGAGGCCCATTTCCACCTCGTAGGCTTCGTCAAAAAGCAAAATTGTCGCATTTAGGCCTCGGAAAACCCAATAGTTATTGTAGAAAAGCCTCTCTTTCCTCAACGTGTGACTGTTTGTGTTTGGTGCAGTTTATGGGCCGGCGGAGTCATTGGCTGGAGCAACAGTTACGGTGAGTGGATTGCGTTATCGAGAGATGATTAATGATTTTTTTATGGCCGGAATTGGATGGTATTAATCTCGACAACGTTTAATTTCAACAAGACGGCGCTACGTGCCACAGAAGCAACGAAACCATTGATCTTTTGCGATTAAATATCAAAATAACACCTCTCATTGGAAAACCCTGTACTATCCGCTTTCCCTTTCATTCCTGTTTTCAATTTAATTGGTTCTTTTTATTAAATACATCTGTAGCGGTTACGTCACCGCTTCTAGAGTCATCATATCATAACCAGACTGCACGAGTTGAACAGTTGAGACAGCAATCAGTCTTACAAAACTTCAATAAAAATATCGGTACCGCGATACGTAAAACTGCTGATAAGAGAATGTTTGCATACAGGGTGATTCAAATGCTAATACAATGAACCGAGTCAGCGGTATTGCGGGTTCGACGTCCAGACGCTACTCCAACCCGTGGCAGACAAGAACAAAGGAATCAGCAGCTATATAAGCGGTGGAGGACCCAAGTACATCATCATTCCACATCGTTCCACTCAACAAGTTCGACGCGACATCATCCCACTCGAGAAGTCCGACTCGGCGTAGCGGAGGAATCGGCCATCATGGCCGGTTACCCCGCGTCACGCTTCGATCCTTCTTCACCTCAACGCCCTGGCCCAGACTATCATTCCTGGCCAGGGCTAACCTCACGCGCCTAGACCCTGCAACCAGCCCATTGCCGTCTGCGCCTCGGTTCCGCGACCATCGTCGCTAACCTGTACCTCCCGCTCATCTGCCGACCAGGTCCATCGCGCCTTCGGCTACCTCGTTCATGCTGAAGTACCCGGAAGACTCCTCGCCTTCATCAGTGCTGAACAAGTCCACGAGTCCGATCTCCATCAACGCGGTGTCGACCCACTGACCCGCATCTTAACCATTCTACCGCAGTCATCGGCGATTCCGCCTGGTGTCATCATCATCATCATCGATCCAGAGCCATCTCCCAACTGCGCAACTCAACTGATGTGTTATACTGACTCTCAATAAACGCTGTGACAAGAACAACATCATATTTTATTGTCTCACTACCAATTCCCATACATCTATTTGAATTTCGCTTTCGTTTCCGTGAATCAAATCTTAAAAGTGGAGATTAGCACACTTTTTGACATCCGATCGAGCTGAAACTCGGCAGATAGCTTCGGTGTTGAAGATAATGTATTCTTTAAAATTTTGGTTCAACAATCAAGCATACACACACGGACAAATGCGCATTAATCTGAAATTGGATGATATTACTATACGAAATTAATGTCGGTTCCACCCAATCGGGATTTGGCTCAGTTGTTGGCGCGGTTCACTCCAATTCCTGTGTAGGAAGGTTCTATCCTCAGGCAAACGAACTTTTTTTTCTAGTTTAAAAGACATTTTCAAAGTTCACAGCAGTTCAGCACCAGTCCCAGCTATCAATAAAAATATATGTATAGTAGTAAAAAAAGCTTCGTTTCTTTACGGGTTGATTTTTTTTAACTTTATACATATCGGCTTTGCACAATTTCAAAATCCTCATTTGTATTTCAGTCATAATCGTTTGTGCTACACATTCGTTCCCGGGATCTCAGATCCTTGATTCTTCTGATATTAATTATTCATAGCAGCACAGCTTGTCAAATGGATCCTGCCTAAGCCTGAAATGGTATTTACATCTGCTTCCGTATTCCTTCACGATCTTGACGTTGGTACGAAGGTAATTATAATACATCATGCGTGCATCCTAGAAAATTAGCCGGCTTTCAACCACTTAAGATGAGACAATACCCCAAAATATACACAAAATCTTAACGACGTAAGTGAAAAAGCCGTACACAAAAATATGCGATGCACGGCCCTGGTGTATTGGATTAGTTTCAGTTGAATTTGACCTATCCACAAGTGATGAAATCGTGCTTAAATATTCAGAGCTGAAATATTCGTGATGAAATATTTGGTGCGCAGCCCAAGATGGACCTACAGTGGGTTGCCATATTAATATTGACATCTATGGAAAATGTGTTTTTCACACTTTGTGTTCATAAAACAAAGATGTTTATGATTTTTGGTGCGGTTATTATTATTTATTAACACGAAAATTGAATTTGAAAAATTTAAACACCGTATTTGTCCTTAATCTGTGATTATTTAATTTTTTTATTATTTTTAAACATTATCGCACAGAAAGTTAATATTTCGTAATATCACCGTTAGCAGCAATAACAGCTTGTACACGCCGTTTTATACTCTCAATCCACAATTTTGCATTAATCTTTAGGTCAGGAGAATGATGTCGTTGTGATCACCTCCTTGGCAATCTCCCTCTTGGTGAGCTCCTACAGGTTTTCAATAGGGTTCATGTTAGAGGAATTCCCGGGCCAAGGTAAAACCTGCACATTTTTTTCAGCCAGGAATGCAGTTACAATCCTGGTTTTACAACAGGGTGCGGAGTTGTGCATAAAGAAGTATTCCTTGCCACCAGAGAACCATTCTCCGACTAAAAGAGTTATTGATTTTTCAGTACTTGTCTACTGATCCTGCTTCATAGTCCCTTGCAGGATGTGGAGGCATCCCATCCCTTTGGAAGAGATGAATGACCACACCATGATACTGGCAGGGCGTTTTATTGTCTCCACAAGGCAGTCCGGATGGAATTTCTCTCTTGGGCGTCGTCGGACGAACGATGATTAGCCCACCAAAATTTGGAATATGGACTCGTCATAGAAGCACACCTAAAAAAAATGCCATAATCAAACGAATGAAATTTTTTGAAGCTTGAAAACCACAAAAATGTTAATTACCACATTCCAGTTCTCTATAGTCATGTTTTGGTGTGCGTTGGCCCATTCCAGTAGTTTTTTCCTCATATCTACCGTGAGGCGAGGTTTTTTAGCTGGCCGATGACCAATGAAGTTCACCTCAGCCAATCTCCTCTGGACTGTCCTTTGGGAGACTTCGATACCTTCTTCGTTGATCATCAAGACCAGACGAGCTACACTCTTTTTGTGGTTTTGGAGACAGACGTCTCTGATTTTGCGGTCAGTACGAGGTGTAGTGATTCGTTTTCTGCAACATTTCCCATTGTGATCTAATTCAAGGGGCAGGTTTTGATCGATTTTCTAATTTATCCTGTTAACCACAGACTTTAAAATACCTGTAATGGCGGCTATTTTCCTTGAGTATATAACAATATTGTCTTTGATTCCGGAAAATTTCTTAAGGACGTGTCTGAAGACCTAGCCATACTAAAAAAACAAAACATTAGACTCAATATGGCAAAAGTATTCACTGAAATAAGATATGAACAAAAAAAAATACAAAATTAATAATTATTTACATCTTTTTACGGCTTAACTGTTAAAACTCGTAAATATAATTATTATGTATATTTATTTACCAGAACTTCAATCACGTATTTTCACAAAAAAGCTGGTTACGTGGAAAAAAATTAAAAATCGTGGTTAATTTTCGAGGGATGTGGCACTTTGCGAGTGTTTCCACTTCTTAAAATATCAGTGGTGATACCAGCAACAAAAATAATGAAGGAATGGCCTATATATTCAAGGTTTTTAGAAGTAGAGACAATGTAAACATAAAAATCAGGAAATATTGGTACTGTCCTTATTAATTTGCCCTAGCAAGTCTAGAAAATCGACATTTCCGTGGGGCTTATTTTAATTTTTTTTGATGAACGTATCACTAAAATCTAAAATGTTTTTAGAGGGATCTCTGGGGAAGTGACTAATTTATCGTATAGAAAAATAATATCTGGTGTTTACCGCTAATTGTATATGTGACAAATGTTTTATAAAATTTTCAAACCGTTTTACATAAAATATTTTAATATAAAGGTCATGTTTTTTATTAATCTTAAATATACATAACATACACCCGTAAAAATTCTTCTAGAAAATATTGAGATTTTAGTAATACGTTCATTATAAATAATTTAAATGTGAGCGTCGAGAAAGCTCCCGTTATTCGCCTTGAATCTTATTTCACCTTCCCAAATAATTTGCTACTCCTACTGCACGCTGTACAACTGTACATCAAACTTCAACAGTTCTTATTGAGCATTAGAAATGGCAGCACTTCCGTTTGCATCTAGCACATGGAGCGAGTATAAGTTCAAAATGAATGCAGAATGTCATTTCACATACTAATTTCAGTAATTGGTTCATGGGTAAGTAATGTGAAATATTATTCAATTCAATGAACTTTCAATTTTCAATTACTTATAATTTTCAACTACCTATCATGTTATATTTCACACTAGCGATAAAATTATTTTATATCAATAATGGTTTGCATATTTATCACTGGCTGTACCCCGCTACGCGTTTCTGTAGCTCAGTCTATCTGTGCAGATAGAGAAACAATAGCGCGTGTTCCTTTTACTTCCAACAGATTTTGGCGCGTTGACGCGTATTGCATACGTTGTGTCAAAATTTAAAAGCGATTGGTGAAGAACTTTCGGAGATTTAAGATTTTGAACAAACGAAATTTTAAATTTTTATTTAAGAAGAAGATAATATTAATAAATCTAAACGAAAAATGAAACAGAACAAGACACAGACAAATAATGAAGATAACGGTCACAACTAGGAATCTAACCCAGGATCACTTGTCGTACCGGAAAAGGCGTCTTAAACCACTCAACCATTGAGATCTATTAATTAAACGTCGTATTTCTCAATATCATATTTCAAATTCAGATCATCTGGCAAATAATTTTTATTGTGTTATTGGTTGACAGTTACCTTTTTAAATGATTACAAAGTTTCTAATGAAATTTGTGTGTAACCTAGATAGTATCTCGGATAAACAAAACCGATTTTTATTCATACGGGATACCTATATTCAAAATGTGTATTTATTTTGTTGAAATGTTTTACAGATGCTCAAATGAATTAATATAGTGAAGACACTTTACTTAGACAATGCGCGTGATTTCACTGAGCCGGGTCCAGTGGACATACTTTGGTGGCTCATTCATATACATATAAGTTATGTATATTAAGGTTCACTTTCATGTTCCTACCATTAGGTGATTGGATCATGGTTCCCTAGTAGGCGTTATTATTTATTTATCTATTTACGCCCTTATGGGCTTTTACAAGTAAAACAATTGTGTTACATAATTTACAATAAATTATGATTTTTGATTAAATTGAGGAAAATTCAAATTAATGTGGATTACGGAAAGCTAAATATGTATTAATAAACATATAAATATAAAAACAAAATTTCTATTCACTACGGAGTTGTGAATTCATACATCTCAGTAAAATGATTAAAAAGATTTCGTTTTATAACGAATTCGGAATCTTTAAACATGTCTACAATATTCCCAAATTTATTGCCAAAATGATGTAGTCTATTTATAGGTGTATGAGCTTCATAGTTGGCTTTAAAATTGTCACAGAAAAATGTAGCACTTTGCCTCGTATTTCTAGTCGGTACGTAAAATTTTATTTGGCGAGAATTTCAGGGTTGTCAATGGAATTATTTATAATTTTATTTAAAAGTACAAGGTCAGAGATGATTCGCCTATCTGATAGCGTTATTAAGTTTAGTTGTTTCATCAAAAGAACATAGTTAATATTTTGAATTGTAATATTCAGTTTAAAGTTAATAAATCTTAGAAATTTGTGCTGTACCCTTTCAATATTGTCAGAATGCGTTTTATACAATGGGGACCAAATAGGCGAATTATATTCTACCTGGCTTCTTACTAAAGAAGTGTACAATGTTTTCAAACATTCAAGTGACTTGAAATTACTCGCCGTTCTGCATATGAAACCAAGCATTTTTATAGCTTTCTTTGTTATATCATTTACTTGCAGAGTGAATATTAAATTTTCATCAAATATAACACCTAAGTCCCTGATCTGAGCGACTGATGTCAATAGTACATTATTTAAAGAGTATTCATAAGTAACATGACTTTAGATTTTATGAAAACGAATAACTTGGCACTTTTGAATATTAAGAAATAATGATATGATCACACACCAATGATACAATTTATCCACATAAGATTGTAAAATATGGCAATCCTCTATACTACGTATCATTCTATATATTTTCAAATCATCAGCGAAGAACTGAACTTTTACATCTTTAAATACACTAACAATGTCATTTATAAATAATAAAAACAGAATTGGTCCGAGGTGAGATCCTTGGGGAACCCCACTTGTAGCTTCGAAGATGTAAGATTCTACAGAATTTATTTTAACACAAAGCTTTCTTTTACTAAGATAACTGTTGATCCAGATCAAAAAGGTTTCTTTAATGCCCAAAACACTTAGTTTACGCACAAGAATATGTCTCCTAGCCTTATCAAAAGCTTTGGAAAAATCAGTGTATATCGAATGAACCTGATGCTTGAGAACAGGGGAATCAGTTATATAATTTTGATAAATGATTAAGTTACTTAAAGTGTTTTTACCTGTGATAAAGCCGTGCCGATTGGGTACGATAATATTATTGATTTGTTTTGTAATGACATCTAGGACTAACGATTCAAAGAATTAATTAATTATGACAATTATACTATGATTTCAAGCTACAATGCTGTTATAAATAGATTACACAACATTGGTAGCTCTTATGCTATGTTAGCTGATGTTTTAATGTGCCTCTTTTGAAGTATAAAGCAGTACTAATTAATCATTTTAGCAGTGCATATTTTAAAGAGGATGTTACGACAGGTTGCAATTTGTTTTTTTTTCTTCTTCATTTCTTTCCTTAACTGTGTACTAAATAATGTATACTCTATTTTTTTATATTATTTAATTGTGCAATCTTATTTTTTATTTTTTTCTATCTTCTTTTTGTATTGCACTACGACTTTGATATTGTGTATGTAAATAGCAATTGCGTCGTTAATTCTAAATAAATAAATATTCTTTGAATGCGGTTCAAAATTTTTTGGTCGATTAGAATGAAAATAACGGGTCTAGTATACTTGTAAAGTTGTTAGATAGATGTCGTTATTTTCTTTAAGTTTACTTTTCCTTTTTATCGGTAAATTTCTTCTTTTGAAAAGGAATGTTAAGGAAGCCAAGAGTCTTGCAGTTTTTCGTGGGTTATTTCTCAATGTTGGTAAGTCCAAATATTAGTACGCAGGCAATGGAATATTGTAAATTAGTTTTAGATTAGATGTACACTAGATAAAAAAATATTAAATGTTTACGATTTAAAAAAATATACTTAGAAAAATGATCCCGAACAAAATTTTCTTATAAAACTATCAGCTTCACAAATGTTACAATATCCCGCGATTTTTCACGTATCTCCGCTAGTACCTCTTATAAATAATAGGAAAGAAACAAACATTCCGTGAAAAACATAAGAAAAAATAAAATAAAAGTCGTACATATAGGTGCCTACATAGTATGTAATATTTCAATAGACGAATTTATGGGGAATATTTTATGGTCTCCTTTCTCTAAAGGGCCATCAAGGGAATTTCATCCATGCAATCATGACATTGATCATATTATTGGGCGTATTCTACGTCATAAGTTTCTCAATACAAAATTTATAGCATAGAAGTGCTCTCTTAAGTGTAATTTGCACAAAACGATTTTTCTGCACTTACAAATATTATTCATTTATTTGGAATAGTGTACTAATATTATTAAAACACACGATATATTTAACGTTTCCATAGATGTAACTAATTTTTTTAGGAAAGAACACTTTTAAGTTAAGCTTTAATTTTTTATGGAAAATTGTCTGTGTCTAAATGGACATACAAAACATGAATATGAATACATAATTTTGTCAGATAGCTCGTTTTATTTCTGGAATAATGTTTTATCATATTTGTTTAATGCCACAACCCTCAAAATTTTCTTTTCGTGCAAGTCATCTATTTAAATGACTAAAATGGAATTAACTCCTTACAATATATCTCATATCAGCATCATATCAGTCTCAGGATATAACTCAGTTATAAATAGATTTATTTAATATTCCCCTTGTAAAGTATAAAGCTGCACTAATAACACATTTTAACGCCACTTATTTTAATGAGGTCACTACATAACAGGCTATTGGCATTCCTTCGTTCTTTACTGTTATTTATGTTTGTTATGTTTTAACTAAATTTAATTTTTCTCATCAAAATTTAATACTGCACTATAAATATATACAAAAAAAAAATTATGTGAATGGCACTTGTGCCGTAAATTCTAAATAAATAAATAAATTATTATGGTGAAAATTTTGAACCCCTTAGCCCTTTTGTCCCTTTGGTATTTAAGCATCATCAATGTTTTGTGATTCAATTACATTTCAAATTATCTATATTTCCACTTCTGGCTGCCTGCAAAGTTATCCGTGTCAACCTGATTTTGATTTCTAACTTATTCAAATGATTCAGTGATTACAAACTTTCAGATTTTTTCATTTTCAATTCGAGTAAAATGTTTGATCAGCAAACATGGAGTTTTTACTATTTGAAAGGGTTTTATTCAATATTATTATTTAGCGTGACATTTCAAATTCATTCTGGACGTTCAATCACTCTTTGACATTTCGGGTGGGTGATTTAACCTTTCGACATATGGCCTACAAACATGTTTGAAATATACGAAAAGTCGAAATTCTAAAATCAATTTACCAAATAAGATAGACGGCCGACTTTTTAGATTCGCGAAATCACAATTTCCCTTTTCTGGATAAAGCGTCAACTATTTAAAAAATATACAATAATGTTACATTTCAATGAAAAATTCGAGGATATTCCAAATTGTCTACTTATTTGCAGATTAACAAAGTTTAGTTAGTGTAGTAGATATGGTATGATTTTTTGCCCTTCATAAAAATGTTCTATTTTGTGACTATTCTGTTTTTGCAATGGAACCTAATAATAGATAGATGTGTGGTAAAAATACAGTTATACTAATCTAAGTAATATATTTAAGGACAATTCATATAAATGTAGCAGCCACGTCACCGCTGCTAGGATCATCATATCCTGATCCCATATAAATAAAATGTGTTTGCATGATGATGTACCCACATACGTACATATATCAGCGCGGTCCGCGAGTTTGCAGTGATTTAGAGTAATAAGATTGAAAAATATGACAATAATGATTCTATTGTAGCTAAAAAAAATGTTAATTTACAATTTTTTTATGAAGGTGCTGCCTTTCACCTAACTAAAAGAATCCTGAAAATCTTCATACAAATTGAATTATAACATTTAAAAAGTGTTTTCACCTACAAACATATGAATAATGTCATATTTTCAATCTTGCCACTCCAACTCACTGAAAAGTCACGGACCGCCACTGATATATTAATATATACGCATATAATACATAAGTATAGCTGTGTACCTACGTGATAACACGTGCGCGTTTTCCAAGCCTTGAAGCATTATTTCCGTTAATGTAATATCCCTGTCTGTTACGTGTCAAGCTTACATATATTTTTTTTATTGACATGTTTAGGTCAATACCTACCTGACCACTGAACAGATCAGCGAATAGAATTGTGTTATTGTCGTATGTGTGTGCCCAAATCTAGCTCAATACTTTTATACTTCGTGGGAAATGGATCAAACTTTTTTATACTCACATGTACCTCAAATTTGAAAAAGTGAAGAAAAAATTCAATTAATTGATTTCAACAAATTATTACAAACAAAAAAATCTTATTTATATCGTCTTTCCTACGCAGATTATCGCCAAGTTAGTCTTTAGTTTGTCATACTAGATGTTCTTAAATCGTTGTCATTAATGCGAAACTTGGCGCGCCTAGGAGAGTAAAACCGACTCTTGCGTAGACACGGAAACAGGACGACGCGCGGTGTCTTCATCCCATAGAAAGGATGGAACATCGTGAATTTTGACAATATTTTATGATTGAAAAATTTTTTTGGATTACTTGATGTGATTTGAATGTTAATTTTTTATACAAACCAAAGTCAAACATTTCTCTATTTGAGGTAATTAAAATTTTGACAGTTTTTTGGTTTATTTTGAAGGCTCATATCGTTAGTATTGTTAATTTTATGTGTACATTTTCTTTTAGTTTTTATTATATTAATTTTATTCTACGTTTTTAAAAAATAGATTTTTATCTTTCACTATAAAAATGATGAAATTCTTACGATCTCTAAAATAAAGAGTAAAATTTTTAAAGTAAATTTTTACAAAAATATAGTTTGTCCACTTATTATTGTTATTCTTGTGAAATAACATTGACCGGTCAGTGGCTGAGTTGGCATCGCGTTTGGTTCCCACCCAGGCATCGTGCATTCAATTCATCGACTGGGTGAGTCCTCCATCACAACACAATAAACATTTTTTGCTTATTGTGGTGATAATAGAATATTTTTTTAAATATTACAGGTTATTTGTAACCTGGGAAGGTTTGTCGTTCTCAAAAAAAAAATAAAGATATTTATAAAATTCCTAACCATATTTACATAATTCTGCGCATAAGTTAGAATTTCGTAATATTAAAATTCGATTGGCAACAACCAGTAAATGTAGAAAACAGTATTTGTGAGGGAATATTATCTTGTGAAGAATGTACGTGTGTGCGATTGAACTACATATGACCGTTTGAAAAATATAGAGATTTGCAAATAATGGACGACTGATGTAAGCGTCATGAGTAAGATTAAGACAGGAATCCTTAGATGGTATGAGCATGTAGAATGAATGAAAGAAGAAAGGAAGTAAGGAGAATATATATTTTTTGCGATTTAAACAATTTTTATACATTCATATTTTACGGTGTTATAATTTTTTATATCGTTGAACAATAAAATAATAATAATGTATCGAACTTCCTAAAGCTTATTCTGATAAATACATTTTCAAGATATTTAGTATTACGTATGACGCGTGGAGAAGCAGTCGATTTAAAATTTAAAATTAGTGTGAATTATTTTTTTAAATATAAACATATGTGAATTAATTAATTTTTAATATATATAATGGAAAAAGAGACATCTCTGATCAGTTTTTAATAGATTTTGCTCTGCAGGTGAGTGATAAACGAATTACCAACACCTTTGCATTGATCAGATGGATTCATCCAGTTTGTATCATTTGTTAAAAGAGGTCTATTGAAGACTAAAATGTTTGAAATATTTTTTGACAATAATGTGCAGTGCGTATTATTAAAATGTGCTGATTCATCTTATTAATAATTCTACTCTCTTGAGAGCTGTTGACATCTTATAATCTTATAGTGCGAATTCAAATATATTTTTGTGCTGATCTGCCGTTTGCCGCCGAATTTGAAGACCAAGGAGAAGAACTCAATTGCAAGTGCTATTTTCTGGTGAGTCTTTCTGTTTATATATATTTGGTGGCTGGTTTATAAGTTGTCTTCTCCTGCAGAGTGAATTCAATGATCAATCCATTTTTTCATAGGGATTTAAAATATCCCTGATGGTCTGTGCTATTTACAAGCCAGATTATCACCAACGCGAGTGTGCTCAGGGAATTCGGGGTTAGATATGGCACGATCAAGTGAAACAAATACTTGAGTCAGGTAATTTCAAGAGTCAATAACAGAAGCGTATTTATGAGACTATATATGAATGTAGATGTCCGGGAGGTCCATTTTTTTATAGAGGACTTTTTCATAAAGTTCCTCTTATCCCTAGTAGTATTATCAACCCTCGTTTCACGCGCGGTCGGACATTGTCTTTAAAAAATCCCTACACATTATAAACCCCTGTTATAACGCGATGTCTGTTATATATTGGGTTGAAAAGTGGCATGTTAAGCTGACCGCCGATTGAACGGATCTGAATTGAACAAAACCGCAACGAAAACACTGTAATGAGCCTATTAAGTTCGATATTAACATTTTATTTGACTTTTTTTATTTGATACGGAATATTGTTACAGGTAAATTTAATGTACTTAAACTTCAGTACATTGATCAGATTTTTATCGTTATTTTCGGTGACTTATCATCGTTTACGAGCATGACTGCAGATAGCCAACGAACAAAAATATTTTACGTCGACAAAATGTGCTTAAATAAGTGTTAATTTGCCGAACTATCCATATATCCTGAGTATTTTTAATCACATCTTGAGAAGTCTTTTTTCTTGTATTATAATAGTGTTCAAAGTAACGTAGCCTGCTCGCAAAATATTTTAAATTTAAAATGTATAATTTTTTTTGTTGGCTATAACTTTTTTGCAACCGTCAAAGCGGAACCGCACCGTTGAAAGCTGTTCATTCAGCGTTCCTTTACACGTCAGCTTTCCATTGTTGAAAAGGAACAGCAAGGAGGATATATTCCATGGAGAATTTTCATGGGGCAGTTCACACTCCGTAAAAGCCTCTGCGGAAAATCCAATAGGAAAATCGAAAATGAAAGTCACGTAGTTGAATTAAAAAATAATATATTATTATGGAGATATGCGCCAAAATATTTCTAATATCTCATAGTCCCAGTGACACGCGGGGTGGATTTCGTACAGGGAGAAAACAAACTGATATGAAATATTGTTAATTTTTAAAATTCCGGTCAAATTATTCGTTTTTCTGTTGCAAATGGGACTAGAGGCCTATAACAGATGATTCGACAATTTTCATAACAATCTATCAGTAAAGCACGAATATGTTATGAGGAAGTTAGAACTCGTGTTCTTCAATATAATAATCGTTTGGCATCTCGTCCATTATATTTATTCGTACATCTTTGTGAACAGGTGTTCAAAATATATTTTGATTGACCATTGATTTTATTGGAAAATGATCACGCAGTCACATTTTTAACAGCATCTTGAAAAAAAGGCGTACTCATTTTTCTAAGTGTAAAACTCATAAATATTCTAAAGACACTTAAATTGGTACTTTTGGGTATTTGAAGGATATTGCGAGATAAAAACATGAAATACAAGTCGTGAAGGACTTATTTATTTGACTGAAGAGTAGAAGAGTTTACACAACTTTCCATTGTGTAAACTATCAACAATCGTAATAAAAATTTGGTTTTCTTACCAAAGTTATTTTACACTTATTCTTTCTTAAATAGTTGTAAAATAACTTTGTGGCGTCATTTTTATTATATTTAATAAACCCACATTTCCCTGAAAACCAAAAAAAAAATTTCTGACTGTATTTATGAAAAAACTAATTCTGAAGGTTATTCTTTAAGTCCGTTAAGGACGATCATTGATTTTATTTTTATGTAACTGAAAGTTACAACAACTTGAACAAAATTCGATTAAAAAAATATCTGGCTCAATCGTTTAAAAAACAAATGTTTGATGAACGAATGAGCACTAGAGCCAGACAGTCAGTCATATGTAAAATCTTTTAACATCCCAGTATGCCAAACCATTTATGGGTAAAGAAATTTTAAATACAATGCTATTAAGATATTCAATTCTCTACCTACTGACATTAAAAGCACGCGAACCAAAAGTTCCTTTAAAAGTGAAATCTTCGATACCTCCAATAAACGGTTCTATGATAACTTCTCAAAATGACACATATTTAAAAGGTGCAAAAACTAGGTTAAATAGTTACAAATGTAACCTTTTTAACATAGTTTTTGTTTCATCACTTTTCATAACTTAACTTTTTTTCATAAAACTTTTTATACGTGTCTTGAATTGTCATTTTGATGAGTTATCCGGTCACCCCAGTAAATATATCCATTAAAAGAATTTCATTACATATTTATATACTCGTATGTGCCAACTGTGTATATATTTATAATATATATGTATACTATAATATACTGCATGTATGTAAATTTAACTAAAATTTTACCTGCTTTTTTCTCATCATTTATCTGAAATTTAATTACTTCATATAAATTCTACATTCATACGTGTATATTGTATAATTTAAAAAACACTATAAAATTTAAAAACATGGCATATATTTCAACACTTGTAAAATTAACGCATTTACGCCTGCCGTGCCCAAACGAGGACGCCTTCAAATCTACCCACCATTTTGTTATTAATGTGGTAAGTTTTGCTAACAGTGCATTATTGTCGAGTTAATTGATGTGTCTTACATTTTATATCAAACATTTTGGATAACACCATTTATAAAAAGTATTTTAGTGTCATAAATAAAGTGAATCTCAGAGTCGCGGTGATTACCAAATGTAAGTATTTTTTTTTATATGTTTACGTTCGTAAATTTTTAATTTTTCTACATAATCTTATTGAACACTTTGTTTACTTTGGAATAAAAATTTGATAAGTTAAAATATTTAATTTACTGAACTGTGAACTACTTTTTTTGTTGGTGTCCCCAAATAGGGACAGTGGGCACATAAAGAGTAAAATATTCTTTTTTTTACCGAGTTTTGACTGCATATAAATATGTCAAAACGGCAATTTGAAGTAAGCGATAACTATCATGGACTCCAGAAGGCCCTTGATGCTATTATGGCAGAAGAGGACTCAGATGTTGAATTTGATATCGTTGCTCTTCCACCAGAAACAAGTATCCTCACTGACGAAGAAGAAGGCGATGAAGACAATATTATTACCAATGACATGCCAAGAGATATTCCTGGAAATATCGAAGTTTTTGTAAACAGAAACGAAGAAGATTGGGACAGTTCTGATGAAGAGCCTTTGTCGAATTCCGCTAGAAGGCAACGATGCAATGTTGGGCCCCGTTGGCGTAAATGCGAGCCTAGCTACGATCACATGCCTTTTGATGAGAATAATGTACAACAACGATGCAAAAACCTAATTACTGATCTCAAAGGTAAAAATCCTGTTTCAATTTTCGAGAAGATTTTTGATCAGGAAGTAATCGATATGATTCTTCAATATTCTGATTTGTATGCATCACAAAACAATAAACATGATATCAATATTACCGTTGGTGAGTTGAAAACATTTTTGGGCATTCTATCTCTATCTGGTTTTCACACTTTGCCTCGCGAACGTCTATTTTGGTCTTTAGACGAGGACTGTAATGTACCTGTTGTTTCTAAGGCAATGGCGAGATATCAAAAATTACCAACATTTTTGTGATAATACTGTAGCTGCTGAAACATCAGATAAAATGTTCAAGATGCGAACCCTTGCTGAGGTTCTCATGAAGAAATTTATGCAATGGGGAGTGTTTCATACAAATCTGTCAATAGATGAATCCATGGTGAAATATTTTGGACGTCATCCGTCGAAACAATTTATTCGAGGTAAGCCTGTACGCTTCGGTTATAAAAATTGGATGCTTGCTAGTGCTGATGGCTACTGCCACAATTTTAATATTTATTGCGGCAAGTCGCAAATACCCACCAATGAGCCGTTGAGTACACAAGTTGTGAAAAACCTGTTGAACAAGCTAAACACAGATCCTAGAGACCATGTTGTGTTCTTCGATAATTTTTTCACTAGCTATGCATTGCTGCGGGATTTATGGGAATCTGGCTACAGGAACTGTACGTGAGGGTAGGACCTGCAAATTTCCTCTCACACCCGTCAAGGAGATGAAAAAGAAAGCGTGCTGACTTTGACGACCGGTTCAACACGGTCAATAAAATATTGTTTGTTCGCTGGCTGGATAACAGCGTTTGTACAATGGGAACAAACTACGATAATTTTCTTCCGAGCTCAATCGAAAAGAAGAAAATCGATGAAAATATTCCTCAAGTATTTATGAATTACAACAGAGGCATGGACGGTGTCGATCAAGCCGATCAGTCGATTTCAACGTATCGAACTTCAATACGAGGCAAGAAGTGGTGGTGGGTGTTATTTACATACATGTTCGATCTACACATACTTAGTAACGACGTGAAGATGGACCAGCTACAATTTCACCCATCTTTTTCCATTTCGCCTCTGTAGTGCTCAATTTACAGTTTGATGGTTTTGGCCACTTTCCGAAGGAGTTGACAAAACAGTTGCGATGCACTATTTGCCATAGTAAAGCACGTGAGGAGTGCAAAAAATGCAAAAAAACTTTGTGTATTGAAAAACTATCCTTCGAGAAATACCATACTGAATGTGCCCAGTGTCCCCATTTGAGCACGGCACTTTTTTTTCTAGTAAATAAAAAAAAATTAAATATATTTTTTTTATTTTTGTTAAAAAACTCTATTTCCTACTACATAAAATGAATTTATTCTTTTTTCTACGATTACTTTAGTCTTGGGCGTAAATGGGTTAAATACATCAGCAGAATATTCATAAAAGATTATTTTCTTATTTATATACGAAAGTTAATTTTAAAGATTTGCTGAAAATTTTAAGATTTTTTTAAATTTTAAATTTGTGTTTTTATTATTATTACATAATAAATTCGTATACCCACATAGTGTAACAGAGTGTTGTTTGTTGATGTTACACCCACTGAAAGCATATTCTACCACAAAGTTAACATTTTCACGATTTTAATACTCTCTGAAAAAAATATGTTGGCTCACGTTTAGTATTGTTGTCATTTATGATCAACTTTACCCCGTAATAATCCCCGGAGCCTCGTGCTATGATGGCGTTACCTTGCCAAAGGACATAATAAAGAAAAACCTGCCGACTTTTCAAATAAAAAGTAATGCGCCGCACTCCCCTCCAAACATAAAATATTCATATATCAGAGCTAATACTCCAGTAAATATGCGAGGATGCTGATCCAGTAAATGGCTTTGCTTTAAGGCTTCAATCAATTATATATCACGAGTTACATAAATAAGAATAGGATAATATTGTACGTACAATTCCTCAACTATTGTAGATAATATATACAGATTCAGAAAAACGTCCGACTGATGCTCAGAACCCCTCTAGCGATTTTTGTTGTTGTTTAATTTTTTTTTAAATATAGATACTGTGCAATTCGGGAGGCGATTATGGGTTTATTGTTTATTGTTTATTGTCTATTGTTTGTTTTTTGTTGTTTATTGTTTATAGTTGATTGTTTATTGTTTATTGTTTATTGTTTATTGTTTATTGTTTATTGTTTATTGTTTATTGTTTATTGTTTATTGTTTATTGTTTATTGTTTATTGTTTATTGTTTATTTTTGTTTGTTTATTGTTTATAGTTGATTGTTTATTATTTATTGTTTATTGTTTATAGTTTATTGTTTATTGTTTATTTTTGTTTGTTTATTGTTTATTGTTTATTGTTTATTGTTTATTGTTTATTGTTTATTGTTTATTGTTTATTGTTTATTGTTTATTGTTTATTGTTTATTGTTTATTGTTTATTGTTTATTGTTTATTGTTTATTGTTTATTGTTTATTGTTTATTGTTTATTGTTTATTGTTTATTGTTTATTGTTTATTGTTTATTGTTTATTGTTTATTGTTTATTGTTTATTGTTTATTGTTTATTGTTTATTGTTTATTTTTTATTTTTTATTGTTTAATGTTTATTGTTTATTGTTTATTGTTTATTGTTTTTACGTTAGAATTTTTAACCTATATGTTTCTACAATTCAACGATTTACCTTAGTCATAAGGCAAAGTTCGTTTGACAATTTTTATTTTGATTAAATATCTCACGTCATTGCCATAAATACATATTATTTTTTTTCGAAGTTGTTTCATCAAGATTTCATACCACGAAGTTCGAATCAAAGTAGAACGAGAAGCAAAATAATAATTTTTTTAAGCTTTAAAATATTTCGTCTAAAGTTTTCTTGAACATTATAATATGTCACTTAAAACTAAAATAGAAATGAAGAGATGTTTTCGACTCATGTGGTGTACGAGTATTGTCAAAGCGGCTTATTCCACCTTTTCACGGTCGATTTATACTAAACAACCTACTTAATTCAGATAAATCATTGTGACAATCAAACGGTGTTGTGTTTTCCACAAGCAAACACAACCCAAACTAATGTGCGGAATCCTCGAGATCAATCGAGATACTCGTACAAGCCAGTGTCAGTGATTTACTGGCGCGCCCAGGCCGCCCATGCCTAGCCACAGGAAAACCCTTAATTAAATAAACATTTTCCAAGAAGCGTGTATAGCGTTTTTACAAGCCATATATTGTTTACCAGCTAGAGTGAGAATGTAATGAAATATAAATAAAAGAGGACTTAATGCACTAATAACACATGTAAAAATAAAAATATCTCTGTAAAATTAAGCTAGGCTAGCTGTGCACGGAAAAAACTCCATAGTATAAAATACTGTTGATTCATAAAATATTTGGGCAACTTATTCATTTCCTGTTAAACGTGGGACCGCGGGACTATTACGAATGCATTGAAAGAATTCCTAACAAAGTATCAGTCAAAAGCAAATGTTTAGGTAGGACAGTGAAACACATGTTCATACAAATAAAGGTGATATTGATATTGACATACTTATATCGTAGCATTCCGTCATGTTGTCTATTAAGAAAAGAAAACGTGTTCTCGATATACTCTGAATCACTTTTCTACAGTATCATTTTTCTTCGTGCGGTGCATAATATTATAGTGAGGCATTAACTTCATGGAGGATTTAAATATATATCTAACTACTTAGTGCAGTTAATACCTGTCAAAATATCTCCCGATTTTTATTTCAAATTGAATTCTTTAAAGTGAAAAAAAACTATAGTAGTGAATAATCAAACCTAAATACACAAAAGAGTGAATTTCAAATAAACAATAATATCAATTCAAAAACTTTACTCAACAAAACCTAACGGTCTTTTGAAATTTAACTTGTCAACACCATTTGTCAGTTTAAAATAGCGCAAAAACAATAGTAAAAGTGAGCAAAAACAGTGTTTTCCCACTGCAACGAATTGGTTAAAATCATCTGTTGATTAATTCAACATAAATAAAATAAAATTACAGTTAAAAACTTTATCTAACTACCTAAAACTGAACAATAACATTATCCTTTTTTTGTTATTTATTTTTGGGGTGTTATGCCGTGTTGCGCTAACTCCTTTAGCCAAATTTTCGGACAGCATTGCAGTGTCCATCATCAGGGCAGAAGTGTTATTTGAGGTTGTGATGAAATGTGAGCTTATGTATGAGGATGTGATACCGTGTTGCCAGCTCCAACCCTCTGAGCTAACATTAACGTATAATTTTTAAAGTGGTTTTCTTCGTTTAGCTCTGGTGTAACCGTCAATTACCGGATACCAAGAACAATTGAGCTTAGCTCCACCGTCTCTATTAATGTTTACGGCATAACACCCCAAAAACAAATAACAAAAATACTTTTGGCCGTGAAAACCTTAAATCATAATAACATTATCCAATTATTATCAATTAATCTCCGAAAGGTCCTTCACTGATTGCTTTGAAATTTTCACACAGAATTGCATTCAAATATATCGCTGTATATAAGGGAACATTTACATTTTAAACAAGAAATAGTTGAAACCATTCACTTTGAAAATGTGTTTGGAATATCGACATTACCTAATAAATGTAATTTTTATATTTTAGCAATTTATAAACCACCTAACCTCAATAAAAAGGGATTCTTAAATGAAATTTCTCGTTTTTTTTTGTAATAATGTAAACTTTAATGATAATATAATATTTTTTGGGGATATTAATCTCAACTTACTAAATCAAAATGATTCAAATATAATAGTTTATGAAAATATACTAACCAGTAATTACTTAATAAAATGTATTAATGATACGACTAGAGAAGCAATCGTTGCTCGTCAAATAACTAAATCCTGTATTGACCACATATATTTTAGATCTAATAAATATAACTTGTCCGTCTGTGTAATTGCTTCGAGAATTGCTGATCATTTTATGACGGGACTAAATTTACAATACCATGACGTCAAAAATATTGAACAAAATGAAAAAATCATAATTCTGTCTCAAAAACGTGTTGATAAAGAAATAAAAAAATATAATTGGAATATTCTTTTGAAAGAAGTGGATTGCGTTACTCTGTATAATAAAATTAAAAATAAATTTAATGAAATCTATGAAAAAAGTACTGTAGTAAAGTCTTATAAACCTCAAATCAGACCTAATGCCATAAATGAATGGATAAATGAAGATTTATTAACAAAAATCAAATTAAAAGATACACTTTACAAAAGATGGAAAAATAATCCTACAAATAAATTTTATGAAAGAGAGTACAAATGTAATCGAAACAAAGTTACAAAATTAATCAGTGCATGCAAATTAAAATTCTTCAACTCAAAATTTAAAAATTACTTTGCCGACTCTAAAAAAACGTGGGATGAAATAAACAGATTGTTAGGAAGGAAGAGCAAAAGTAATTGCGACTAAGTAATTTCAAACTATTTTTTAAAAAAAGAACAAACATCTAACAATTTTGCAAATTTTTTTTCTGACAATGTTAAGCAACTATTACATAGATGTGACAAAAAAGCTTTTCATATTCAAACACATAGACTTCCACACAGCATGCTCTTAACACAAGCAAAACTTTGTGATATTGAAAAAGTAGTCAGAAGTTTAAAAAATAGTCAATCGCCGGGGATAGATAAAATTAGAATGCCTGACATTAAAAAACACTTTAATATCTTTGGACCTATTTTAACTCTATTAATTAATATGATTTTATCGGAGGCAATTATACCTGAAGATCTTAAATGTAGCATAATCCGACCCATCTACAAAGGTGGTAAACACAGTGAAATTGAAAACTATAGACCGATCAGTATTTTACCTGCAATTGAAAAGATCCTAGAAAAATATATATCTGTAAAACTAATAAAGTACCTTGAAAAATTTTCTATTATTGATACCCATCAATATGGTTTCCAAAAAAATAAAAGCACAGATCTACTACTTCAAGAATTTTCAAATAAATTTAATAATGATCTTAACAAAAGAAAACATGTACTCGTATTATTTATTGATAATTCAAAGGCTTTTGATACGATTGATCATAGTAAATTACTTAAAACTCTAGAAAACATTGGAATTACAGGAAACCTACATAAATTATTTGTTAACTACTTTCAAAATAGAAAGATTTGTGTAAAATTTTTTGATCATTTTAGCAAAAAAAATATTGTTTTCGCAGGCGTACCACAAGGGTCCATACTAGGCCCTACCTTGTGTATAATGTATGTTACTGCAATGAAATTTATTTTTTCTCATGTAAAACATTACGTTTATGCTGACGACACTGCATTATTTATTTCACATGAAGATTTATTAATGGCGAGTACTTTACTGCAAATTGACTTTGTCACTCTTCAAAAATGGTCACATAATGTAGGTTTGATAATCAATGCTAAAAAAACGAAGCTTATGCACATCAGATCTTTTCATAATAACATCACCATAACTCCTAAAATTATTTCGTATGATTTTAATTGCATCCATAACTTTGTAATACAACCATGCTCATGTAAAAATATTGAACTTGTTTCAAAATACGTATATCTAGGCTTAACAATTGATTGTTATTTTAAATGGGATATACATAATATACAAAAAGTCTGCACACGGCTTAGAGCTATAGTGAGCAAATAGTATAGATATAGATTGAAGTTTTTTGTTCCACCAAATACCCTTAAAATAGTATACCTGTCATTGGCGGAATCCCTAATAATATATGGAATAACTTCATGGGGACATTCAACAAAAACAAATCTTCTTTCAGTCCAAAATGTACAATATTCTTTGGTAAAATTATTATTAAACAAAACTAAATACGAACAAAGTCATGACGTACCAAAGTCATTACTATACAATTCTGTAAATTTATTATCTGTTCGTGCTATATTGTGGCTTAAAGTTGCGAGTCAGCATACATCTCAATTTTTTATTTATTTTTTTATTATTTATACTAAACCCACTAAACTGCCAAAGCAATTTTTCAGCAGGTCAGTTTAACAATATTAACATATTACTAAATCATACATATAACGAGAAATCTGAATATAATAAAATAGTGACACATGTTCATAATACAAGACTAATTGCAAACGATGGACTTGTTCTTCCCAGATACCTGAATGAATACGGTCAAAGAACTCTAGAATATCTCGTTCCAATAATTTACAACATGTTACCAAACTCAATAAAAAGCTAAGAATTGACTCACAGAAGGAAATGTATGTTAAAAAAATGGTTATGTGAAAGAATTTTTTTATACTAATGTAATTATGTGTATATTTATGTACTTGTAAAATTGTATATGTATTGAAAAATTAATTTAAAAAAAAACCCGTTGACAAACTAAAATCATTCAGTTTAACGGGACCTAATAGTAAAAAACTGTATTTTTGAAAATTAATAAAAAAAAATTAATACGCGTGAGTTTTAATATGCCTATATTTTGTAGATTTTACAAGTGACAGGTAAAAACAGATTTTTTGACGAAAAAGTTTTCTTTCTGCACAGACAGACTGAGCCATAGCAAAGCGTGGCGGGGTTCAACTAGTTTTGAAATAAAAATAACTCTAATTTTACGTACAAATTAATAATGACGGGAGAGATTATTATAAATTCCAATTCATCATAATTTTACTGCGATGTTATATGAAGGATGTTAGCCACCACTGAAAAGAGGAAAAAAACTCTTCACTCGTCGTCTCCCGTGGGAGAAATATATTTTCATCACTACCTGTAGGAGGCGTTCGACGGCCTCCGAGGTCGAGGGGTGAGCTGTCAACTACTAGTAAATTTTAATTGATGAATTTGTGTCATTTCATAATTCATTAAAAAAATAATGTATTTCAGAATCGCCTTTCAGAATTGAAATGTTGCTTGAAATGGCTTTAGCCGTGTTTGGTGACCAAATTCAAATAATCAGGTACCCCCCCACCTTCATCTTCCCCATCTTCTCCCCCTCCTCACTACCTTCACCCTCACAGAATACCCCAATTAAGAATGTCATAAGCTCACTGGCTCCAAACCAGGTTGGGGTCAGTTGGGTCTCTTGTGCGGTAAAGAAGGATTCATCATTATAAAATATATGTAGTAACAAACTATGGTCTAGGTGTAGAAAAATGATAGCACGTCGTTTACGTAGAGTGTTTTTATTGACAGAATAATATCAACTGTTTGACTATTTAAATACAAAATTACGTAAGCTAAATACCCTTTTTCACTACCGCCGCTGGTAAATTTCATTACTGTGTCGTATAATTTGTCTTAACTCCGTCCCCCTCTGTTGAACTCGATCGCTTCGTCAGCAATAATTCGAAAATCTTCCTTCCACAGATGGAGGATTTTTTACATAAATACAGTCACTGGTAGTCACCCAGTGAATTCTGTAAATCGGCTTGTAGAGTTCGATGAATTCGGAACAACTCCTCGTAAATTTAGCAATAGTGCATTTGACACGATACTCGCTTATTGATCGCACATAAATAATAAATTCTCAGTCATCACGTGAACCAAAATGAAACAACGTAATCTAAATAAACAATATACATGTTTTCATGCACATTTACCGTTGTGAACTGCGAGGCGCTGCATTGCCAATGGAGGCCGAACAGCGGTCCACAGTTCGCTAGAGTAAAAGTTCATGCAGTATGTCTGGAGTAGTAGCTTCTTCATCGGGGGACTGCACCGGTTGAATCTCCTGCCGTGGGTGTCGGAAATAAAATATTTTTTTTCGCTGCAGATTTTGAGATTGGCTCTGCCGAAACGTATGGGCTGAATGACAGCTGGACCAATATTTGCTGCAAATATCATCAGTAATGAGTTTTTAGTATTGTACATTAGCCCGTGTTTATAAACGTGTGCTTCCCATAATGGCTGGAAATTTGTCGCTAGAGCCGTACCCCTTAACCATGGAGACCGTTGAGATTGAGAAGTCTTTAGAGTGAATTATAGAAAATGATTACAGAAATCCTCCGGCGTGATGGGGAAGCATGAAAGGTAGAATCAGAATTGAACTTAGAGCATCCGTGTAGAGAAAAGTGCTATAAATTAGGTGTTTGCATGGAATTTTAATACAAAAAGAATACTATTTCAAAACTCCATGAAACTCAATGCTAAAACTATTTGAATTTGAATATAAATATACTTGCATAACAATAAGATTTTGTTGGCAACAAACTAAAATGATGCAGTGATGAAAATATTTTAGAGGATATTATTTCTTTAATATTGGGAGACGTCAAGATATGGCAACAAGGCATAATCATGAAGTAATAGTTCAAACTAATAACAATAACTATTAGCGTGGTTATTACGGCGAAATATTTGTTTTTCTTTTACACAATAACATTAAAATTACCCAAGTCCCTAGATACCTACACATATTCAATATTCAGTCTTTCTTATAAAGATTCCTAATACGCTGCAGCAGTGTTGGTACAGCTTATAATTTAATTATTAAGATTTCTTTAGACTGGCACCACTTTCTTCCAATCCTCAACAACACGGTTATATTCGTATTTAGCGTTTTGTTGCTAACATAACGTTTTTTCAGGTGAAATTTACTATGTCATTCAGCGGGTCTGTTTTTAGGTTCTTCGGAATTCGGCCAATTTGCTTTCCGTGTTTGCTATTTGGTACATCGATATTTTTATTAAAAATATTCCTTTCATAGTGCTGCGAATGGGGATTACAGCTATTAACATTGCAAGGCCAATTTAATTAGGCGTTCCGTATTTGCTTTGTTAAATCGATATTTCGATTTTAAATATTTCTCTGATAGTGCTGCAAACGAGTATAACTGCTTTTTCACATATTCATTGCGCGACCGATCGATTTTTGTCAAATCAACCAGATTGATATCAAATTCGGCGATCTCCGTTTTAATACGATCGTAATAAATTTATATACCTGGGTTCGCACGCTTTGAAAATTGGTCAACTTATAAAACTGTCGTATTACGGCCTGTACACGCATTTGCATGCGCGTGATTATAAGTAACATTTTCTACTAACCCGTTCTTATCCCCCCTTATTATCTATTATGAGTAGACGGATTATGTTTGGGGACTGATTTTTATGCTCCAAAAAAAATTTCCTTCCAAACCCTTTTCATCGAAATTTTGTTTTTATTTTACTTAATCATTATTGTACTACAGATATTTATTCATTTACGGTACAAGAGTTTTCAGTTCTCTTAAATCTTGAGAATTTGGGAAGATATTTGTTAAAAAAATGAAGGTTACATATACGGAGTTTATGTATCAGTAGTACCAATCCTTTTGCCATGTGATGCTGTGTTAGAATATCTGTTCTGCCGTGTGGTATCTTAAACAAGTCGTGGAAATCACTACGACTGAAGCTTAAGGCACGTGTAAGGGGAATGGGCTATCAATAGATTTATGCATCACATTAAAACTAAAAAGCAATGAAAGATTTGCATAATATCAGGTTTCTAGGCCACATAAATCAGTTGCCTCAAGTCAGTCCATAATAATATGGTGGCATGAACCTCGGATAAGTTCATTCGGGGGTGTCACTAGTAAGTTATTTTAGATTTTGAGTTTACACAAAATTACGTATTTCAAATATAATTTATTAATTTATAACTTCATCAGCACATCCGTTATTTGGTTTCATCATACTATGATGTTAAATTATATTATTTTAATTAAATTATAATATTTCCTGTTGGATTGCAATGTATTTTTTAATATGTGTCCTTGCCTGCTGAATTTCAATCCCACGATAAATAATTTGGTTCACGTTTACATACATTTTCATCTTTTTGTTACATCCTCAATTCCAAACTCAACTAAATAATACTGTACGAATTGCAGTGGCGTTGCAAGCTACTCACGGGTCTCGGGGCGCTGAAACTTTTAATAGCTTACAATCCAGATCGCATGGGATACATTAACAGGAAAATATGAAAAGAGTGGATAGTTCATCCCCACAGCCTCTTCGCTTATAAAGAACAATGAAGCTTTCGCTTATTTGCATTTAACAAACTTTAAATTAAATGATGGTTTGTTAAATAACTTCCTGAAAATAATGGAATATTGTTTTTTGATTCGTGGTTTGAGATCCCCGGAGAGCAGCGGATTGTTATTTTTATTTTTTGGAATAACTTAATGAGTAAAACCTCAAATTGTCAAATTTTTATCTCTGACGACAATATTATCAATTATCAAACGAAAATATGAAATAGAAAAATCAAAAAAAAATTACGTTTGCATCTGGGAATTAAACCCAGGACCTTAGCCGTGCCGGATAATAGTGTATATATTATATTCATTCATCTATATCAAGACAATTCTCATCCATATCTGGAAAAATGGTTTGATAAACTCTACACAAAAAGATATACATACACGCTACTCAACGCATATAAAATGCAAAATTCCTATATCAAAAACTACCCTTTTACAGAGACAATACATATCATATATCGCACCTAAAATATTCAACGCACTAAATAATGACATCAAAAGATCAAGATCAATTACTCAATTTAAAACCGATGTCCAAAAATGGATATCTGAAAAGAGGAGAAATTTCTTTAAGGAACGTATGAATCTATACAACCACAAAAAGTTTTCGTATTTAAATTACAATAATATTAGCAGAAAAATTTAATTTTTCGAAGTAAACTTCTTCTAACTGCTTTTCACTTTGTGATGGCATTATTTATTTTTTATTAAAACACAAATAACATTGTTTACATCACTTTATTTCGATACAAAATCTCAACATGTTTCATGAACCAAGTTCACTTCATCAGGAGCACAAGTATACTAAAGTTATAGTTAAAATTAGGTCTAGAAAGAAGAGGTAGAAGGAGCGGGGAGGGGTAAGAGTGGGGGAGGGTTATTCAAAGTAGGAATTAAAATGTCATTAGACGGGAAAGACCGGGTAATTGGGAAAATATATAAATATAAATAATATATAAATAATAATATACCGGGTAATTGGGAAAATATTTTCCCAATTACCCGGTCTTTCCCGTCTAATGACATTTTAATTCCTACTTTGAATAACCCTCCCCCACTCTTACCCCTCCCCGCTCCTTCTACCTCTTCTTTCTAGACCTAATTTTAATTATAACTTTAGTATACTTGTGCTCCTGATGAAGTGAACTTGGTTCATGAAACATGTTGAGATTTTGAATCGAAATAAAGTGATGTAAACAATGTTATTTGTGTTTTAATAAAAAAAAAAAAAAGAAAAATTTACTATATTTTTCATTACCGGAGTTCAAACAAGAATCTTTACTTAAAACGCTGAAGAATAATGTATCCACATATGTCACTGTAACTCGCACATACTTATCAACAGTTTACCATATTTTTGCATTTGCTTACCAAGTATTACATATTCAGTCTTATGCTATATTTATATAATTTTAATAATTTTTTGGAGGCGTACGTGCAGTACGCTTATGATAGGTAAGTGGGTGGGAGGAAATGCGGAGAAATAATATGAACACGTCTGCTAAAAAGCTAGTGCGTTTATTAACTAAACTGTGATAAGCAGGCAGTATAGGGTAACAGACAATGTTGCGGCGAGGGGAGCGGAGCGTGACGTAGCCGCTACAATTTCTTACATATATTTTTTTCTTTGAATTCTTTACTTTTTACTTTGTCTTATATTCTACACTTTTTATTCTTTTAAATTCTTCTATATTTCAATCTTTGATGTATCCTTTCAAATTATTTTAATGTATTTCACATAAACACTAACTCACACATATTTATTCGTTTTCGGGAAATCGACAGTTTAGATTTAATCAGTTTGTACATAAGTATTGTACAGCTAAAATAAAACGAATTATGGATTTCCTCCTTGTGACTTTGCCTTTACTGAGACAACATAATATGGAATAAGTAAATTAAATTTGTGAGAAAGGAATATGAATTAAAAAATTAATACAAAACAAAAGATTACATAAAACGAAAAATTTACAAAACAATACATTTATGGCCATGGAGAGAGGTTGTAGATATAAATCAAATCATAATAGAGATATAAACAATAGATACATAAACATTATTCACAAACCATCAGAGAAATAGTCTTTTGATAACATATAAAATATAACATTTAATAACATACAAAATATCAACAGTTAATTTTTATATTGTTAGTAGGTTGATTTCGTTAATTGAATTTATATATATATGTATATTTTTAATTGTATGCTACATATTATATTATCTTAAACTATATAATCGTTATTTTCTTTAAATTATATACTTTTTATACATATTGTAGTTTCTTCTATATTTTATACTTGATTTATTATTTTAATGTACTGTATATAAAATCGACCACCACAACACTGACATGTGCCTAGTTGGTGGTCTTAACATACCCATAAAATGTAATAACCAAACACATTGAATGAAGAAAATTTAAAAAAAAAATTGGCGCATATTTTTATTGGTTGCTTTCTTTGTGTATGATTGCAAGATTTTTCCCTAACTAAATGCAATTTAGATAGTGTCTTGGAAAAATATATCCGTTTTATTTTAATGTGCAAAGTCTATTGACTTTTCTGCAAGTCTGGGATGAATATTTTATATTCGGAATACTTAATGAGTAAAACCTCAAATTGTAATATTTAAGTATTGAAGACAATATTAGCGATTCTCAAACGAAAACTTGCATGGTTTAATGTCCGTGTGCATTAATTTCTAAATGCGAAATTTCTGATTTTTTTTTGTTTTTTTTAACTCTTTTTTAATTTTATTTTTTTATCAGTTGCAATATGAGTTTACCATCAAATTATGTATACTGCATTTATTATTTCTTTACATGCGGTATCACTGTTGAAATTTTAATTACTTACCTCACAAGGACTACCCTTTGTGGAAGTTAATTATGTTATTGAATTTCAAAACGATGTATCGGCACTTTTTATAGCTGTAAACTACATACATACAATAAACCCGCACGGTTCTGGTATCCGATAATCTCTTAATACTTCAATTCTAATGGGTCTTTTCTCACGACTCGGCCGTGGGACGATTTTCTGACATCCGTTTTTCCTCCCTCCTACAACGTCTCTTCAATGACCATGTTTAATCCCTCCTCCTCTCAAAAAGATCCACTTCACAGCACCTAATAATACCGGATATTATTTTCCTCAGGGCTTCTAGTATAGAGTTAATGTTAAAACAACGAACGAGGCGACGCAAAGATGTTTTTTTAGTGCATACAGAAATAGTGCATATAGAAATTATAGTACTTTAAAGTCACGGCGCTAAACGTTGACCTAAAAAGCTCTCAAAAGAGCAAATGCGATATCGTATGAATAGCACTGACATGTATGTCATAACGGTTTGTGATTTTTTGGGGTATTTGATGAAACAAGGAAAGGATAAGTCATTAAAAAAATTAAGTAGGTTTTGACATTTGTTATACATCTTTCCCCTCATGACTTCAAAGTATTTTTTTTTTAATTTCATGGTTTAAAATGCTTTATTTTTATATATTGTTTATTCTCAACGAAATCTCTAACGCTTTTTTTAAAATATGGTTTTCACTTAGTCGCCCTTTTTGGTTTAAAAATATAGTTAAAAATAATCATAAATCATATACCCTACACCAAGTGCAAGATTAAAGTGCAGGATTATTATCAAAACCGTTAAGGCGATACAAGACTCTGATAACCGTGGCTTGCTCGAGGCTCACAATTAATTAATTCCGACGAATTCGTAATTATAACTTCTATTTTTCTGATACCGATACCCACGGATATAAGTTATTTAAATTTGAGATTGATAAAAAAACTACCTTACCATTCAAATATTTTACGTAAAACGGTTTAAAAATTTTATAAAACGGTAAGAACTAGATTTTATTAAACTATCAATTAGTAACTTTCCGAGGTATTCGTTTAGAAACATTTGAGAATTTACTAATGAGTTAATCAGAATTAATTTAAATAAACACCGCGAAAAGATCAATTTTTTAAGCCTGCTAGGGAAAATTCGACCGTAGGTCCATCCAACATGCCGGGCCGCGCGACGTATATTTTTTATACGACTTCTTCACATACGTTGAACTCCCACTTTATGTTAGTGTATTTGTTAAGTTGAATTCGACCATAAGTATGTCAAACGTACCTCAGCCACACGTCGAATATTTTTGTACACGGCTTCTTCACTTACGTCATTAAGATTCCGACTTTATTTTTGAGTATTTTGTGGTCTTAGAAAACTTAATTTAAAAAAAAATTATATACAAAATTAGCAATAGTTATTTGCATTTTACACACACTTATTTATTTAAAAATTTTGCGGACAGTAAAGGTAAAAGATATCTGGCTATATTGATATATTTTTTTGAAAGGATGTGTTTTGAGTTTAGCTCTTAAGTCTTTGATAATTCTTAAATCACGTGCTAGTTTGTTGCAGGCTTTAGCATAAGGGAGGCGGCATTATATCACTTACAACAATCTCGATTTAATTATTTTCTCAGTTGTGGAGTTTGAACCTATACGAGTATTTTTTATGATTTCATAACATTCATCTATTTAGACTGTTAAACTTACGTAATCCATCTGAAGTTTAACGCCATTTCTCAGTTGTAAAATCAGACGCCCAGCTTTATAAAAGTCCTGCATTTAATTTAAGGATGAAAAAAAGCTACATAAGCTACGTAAGTGCTTTTTGTTTTCGAAGTAGCTTAACTGAATCGCGTCATATCCCATTCAACCCATTTCACCAAGTTACCAATGATTCTATTCCCGTCTCCTCTCTCGCCGAGCATTTCACACCAACCACTATTATTCATTACCTTACTTCTAGCAAATGTGAATAGAAATTATTCAGGCCGTGGTATTATGAACATAAATTATTATAAATCTGCCGCACGTACGCACTCTGCGAGGTTTAAACACAAGTAGCTACCAGATTCTACCGCCAACCTTTGGGTTATCTTTCAACTAATTATAAACCAATTAAGGTTCACCAAAACCTTCCTACATAAGTGCCTACACGCTGACAGCGCCTCTATGGGTAAATATACAAACCTCTTTTTTTCTTAAATTCTTACGTTTTTGTTTTTTGACGGTCATAGGTGACGGTGTGGGTTCCACTGTGATATGTTTTCTGGTCATCAAACGACCAAGAAGGTTACTTACTCGTGCAATTGAGACAAAATATGAAAATAAGTAAAGAAAATTCGTGTTACATTGAGGCGTTTGTACTATAGGTAGGTACTTTGTACGAGTATTACCAAATTTTTCTCATCGAAAAATATATTTTACGCAAACTGAATAAATTGACTAGCCTTCAAGATTTTTCCCGAAGTGGTACGCAGATGGGATTAGCCGCTACATAACACACTCCTTGCTTTATTCTTTATATATACATAATTTTCTGTTTTTCAGACCCTTCATATAGTCCGACTCATTGGGTCGTTAATTTTCGGGTTATGTGAAAGTCTTATTCAAGTTCTGTTAATATATCATTATGGGCTAGTTGCTTGAAGAAACTGAAGTAATTACAGAACTTGAATAAATCTTTCTCATAACCTGAACATTAACTTTGAAATTTGTATAATTGTTAAAATTCTCCGAAAGAACCCGTCCTAAGTTTGTACCTAACTCAGGTTCAATGAACTGTTAGAACTCGCATTTGCTTTGAATAAATGTTTATTTGAACAAATTCGGAGAAGCTATAAAGTGCCTACCTACCAATATTTTTTCAGACGAAATTATTTTTCCGAATTTAAAAAAAAATAAACTACAAACTGTCGATAGGAACAAAATACTAGGAGTTCATAAATATCATTGGGTAATTTGTACAACTTTCCTCAGTTCGCGATACATAAAAAAATACGCAAAACTGTAAACATCAAAACGAACCTGACAACAAGAACGAAATACCAGGAGCACAGAAATATGATTGGGTGTTTTCATTTGGTTAACGTTATAAACATGTATTGCTTAGTGAAAGTAACTGTTAAAAATCACAACGATCGTAGCAAAAAATCACATAAAGGTTCCATTTATATTTTTTTAAAACTTTTATTTTTATTTGCTGGTTTGTAATAATATTCGAAGATTATTTTACTACATGTGCGCCCAAGCAATAAATAACTTTTTTTATTTCCAAGATATGACCAATAAACCAGAAGGCTCATGGAAAAATAAGTTATACAAATAAAATCAGAAAAATTGACATCGTAATGCAGATTTTCACGATGAATTTTTCAGTCCTATGACTAACTTTTAAAGGTTGTAGACCCCTAAATAGTTTTGGGTTCAAGTGCTAAGGTGCGTAGGCCCTCCCTGTTGTAACGCATTGCCAGGGCACTTTTTCCAGGTAAACTAGTCTCCAGGGGCTTAGTGCCAGGGCACGTAATTAATTTTGAAGTTTTGGGTTCTGAAATATTACGCCCGACTCGGGATTTAACCTGATACCTACCCCTACGTGTTTCCAAGGTGTTATTATTAATAGACAGGTATGCATAGACGACATCAAGGGTGTTTTCAATGAACTAGGTCCAGTGGACAAACTTGAGGTTTATAGCGTTTAGTATCGCACATAAGTTTGTTGGTCAGACAAGCTGTCACCAGCCGCCACAAATACCTTGCTGTAGGCTTTTTTTTGTGAAAATGCCCGAAAATGGAAATGTCGAATAAAATGAAGTGAGACAGCAAACGCAGCAACATGAAACATAAGTGCAGGATAACCAAGTGCCAGTACGTCATATTCTACCACTCTGGTCGCTCGGCTTGAAGAGGCCCACTGACGGGCGAGCGTGTCCACGGCGAGTAGTCCGAGCATGAGTATACCCGATTTTTCGTACAAAAATGCTCGCCTGTGACGTCATTCTCACCGAGAACATGCTCTCCCATCAGTGAGCTACTTGCTCGCGGCTGGGTTGAGATGCACATAATATAGCTTTTTCACCCGCACACATATTGTTTGAACGGCTTTTCCTTTCTAATGCATTCCGTTTTATGCTAGGCAGGCTGTTACATGTAGCTATTTCATCTATTCACACATCGTTTTTGGCTATTATTTTCTTTTGCCTTATTCGCTATGAATCTAGAAACTGGAACATGCTATATTTTTTGTTCGATTAGTATGAACACAAAACGTCAATGACTAGAAATAAATACATTCTTCCTATTATTAGTTTTTTTACAATAATTACTAGATACTATTAACAAAATACGATAAAAGGAAGCAACGAAAATTCTCAAACCAATAGGTGAGGCTTTTTCTATCATTAATTTGTAAAAATGTCAATCTCGTATGAGCCGTAGGTATTCGTACGCGCATAGGTATTTGTAAATACCAGACGCGTTATCCATCATTTACCGAGCGCCAATGCATAGTGAATAACGCGTCTGCTATTTACGAATGAGTTATCTGCACAACATCAATATATTAATTTTACGGTCATAAAAATAAAATAAGATATATTTTTTATTCGAGAACTTTCGCTTGTTTTGTAATGAAGGTTAAAAGGATATTCAACCATTCGGCGGAGTTGGGCCGTCAATGGTCAAGTTAGTACAAACATGAATAATTTTGCTATGCAGAGGTATTATATGGATACGGGTTTTGTCCGTTCAGTGGCCGAGTTAGCATCGCGTCTCATATCCAGGCGTCGTTAGTTCAATTGCTCGGTTGGCTAAGTCCTAAACATTTTTTGCTCACTTCGGTGGAAGTATTAGATTTTCAAATTGTTGTCAGGTTATTCGTAACCCGAGAATGTTTGACTTTCTTTAAAAAAAATTAAGAATATTGTAGACAAGATATTGTGCGATTAATTGGTATTTACAAAAGACTTAATTGCCAAGACTGACGAAAAAAGAAATATTGTGTAAGCTTTAATTATTTCAATTTGTCATTTGCCTCAATCCTAGAACGAAACATAAATTATACATTCTTACTACCTATGTACTTTATTTATGTATGCTAGCCGACTCGAATAATATAACTTCTCTACATTTAACGGAAAACAAACTCGCTGTAAATCTTACATTGTGAGAAAACGCGTATTATGTAAAAATATCTCGGGAAATGGCGCGCATTTGAAACTGGAGTTAATTTATAAACGGATAACAGAAATTAAGCAGTTAACCGTTATTTCCGTGTATGGAATACTTAATAATTTATTCCCTACCTCTAAAACCTGAAACGGAACCTTATCCGGTTTGTTTTTCACGTTTTTACACCCTCGTCCGCCCTCCGCATCACTCCATCTGTTCTGTTCAACATTGGCCGCGTATTTGTCTTAATAGAGGTAAATTACAGGGGGGAGTTAAATAAGGCTTCGAGGGTTCAAAAAAATAAGGGAAGAGTGGCTAAATTCAGGAGTTCTGATTTCAAATTTAAAAATCAATAGGGTCAAAAAAATCATGAAAAAAAATGTTCTAAGTGACACACACGCAGGTTACTTGTTGGATTGTGCCTTATTGATGCTGACATTTAACTAGCCTCAAAAGATATTTACGCGAAGAAAAATGAGTATTGCCTATTTATTAAGAATCTCTGCAAATTCTTTGTAATCCGGTTAAAAATGGAATTGCAGGCCCTTATCCTATGAATTAATTGGTGTCTTTATAAATTATTAGTTAAATACGAATATATTATCACAATGTGTGTATTTTATTTTAAGGAAAACCTATTTGAAAAAAATTACTTTATTTTTGTATTTCGTCATTATATATTTACAAGGCAAATGCAGGTTCATGACCACGTATTCTGATATATTATGAATTTACGAAAAGGTTATCAGGAAAAGGCATGGAAACCCGTTTTTAACTGGATTACTCATATTATTTGAAGAGATTCTAAATTAATTACAAATTCTCATTTTTCTCCGTGTATCAAACGAAAGTTAAAGTTGCAAGATAGAGTGGAGAATCTGCCTAAAATATCAAATCCGTAGAACGCGTTTCCCTGATTACAATAAAGCACCAACGACCACTGCGTTAAGAAAAACCTAACCTCTTTTCAAAATCTTTCCCTTTTCTCCTAGCCAAACCTAACCTAACCTAACCTAACCCAACCTAACCTCTTTCTTATCTTTCCCTTTTCTCCTAACCTAACCTAACCTAACCCAACCTAACCTCTTTCCTAAATCTTTCCCTTATTATCTTTACCTAACCTAACCTAACCCAACCTAACCTCTTTCTTATCTTTCCCTTTTCTCCTAACCTAACCTAAACTAACCATACCCAACCTAACCTCTTTCCTAAATCATTTCCTTTTCTCATTTCTTAGATAATAAACATTAAGGGAGTTGTTAACCCCTGTTACCTGGTAAAGAAATTAAATGGATAAAAAAAACTATTTTGTGACGGGATTAATTCGAACTTTTTTTGGTCAGATTTGTCTTAATTAGGTTTTTTTCTGTGGAGTTTGGTTTTCAACAAAACTTTTTTGTCTTCTCGGCTGTGTAATTTCTTCAAAAGGTTTTCATGTAGAGTAAGTTTTTATAAAAAAAATGTTACCCAATTTATCTCTTTGAACATTTAAATCTGAAAAGTATAATTTTGACTGATTCTTACACGTTCTTGCTTTGAAATATTTCCTTACACGAAACGTCTATCAATTCAGAAAATCATTATTGTAAAAAAAAAAAACGCTTTCAAAGCGCTTGTCTAATATATTCATTTTTAAATTTTTTGTTTGATTACAGTATCTTCCTTTGCGCTGATAAAAAATACAAATGTAACTTACTTATTGAAATATTTTTTTTAGATTAGACAGGAAGAGAAAAAATAGGTTCCGCTTTTATACCTCCAAATGACCTCCTACTCTCCCAACACTCTAACTAAAACTACCAAATCCGATCTACGCTAATTCTAATAGTGAACAAGTTTCGACGACTTATGAGTACGCAGTAGCGTCTCTAATTATAGCTCTATGAATATACTATAATATAATTAAATGTAACAATAACTTCAAAAGTAATAACTACAATCTAAATGATAAAACCCACTGCATCTTACTAATTAGATTATTACCCGCCCGTTTAACGTTGGTGTGGTAAAACCAGCCTTGAACCTGGTTTAAGACCGTTTTAATAATAAGCAAAGTTTTTTACTGTTTTGACCTTACACGCCGTGTAATATTTACACCATGTTTTTAGTTAGTTATTTTTTTACTTGTTATTCATTTACTAGTACGTTTTATTTCAATTTTTTTACCAAAAAATTGCTTTATGACAGGAATGTTGGTATTTTTTTAACATTGTTTAATTTAAAATAATATAATCTCACTTTGTGATAAATTCATATCGGTTGAGTATTTATTATCATTTAAAATAATATGTTATCGAAGAAAGCAAACACTTTGTGGCTTGACATTATACAAAATGAAACAAACACTTAGTTTTAAACCACTTTATTTCGAGTTATATTAGTCGACCGGTTTCGATTGGACTCAATCTTCTTCAGGACAATAAAATATAATACTAAATTATAATACAGAGTAAGGTATAAGGTAAACATAAAAGAAAGAGAAAGTACGTAGTAGAGGGAGAGAACATCAGAGACTGGTTGGCGGAGGGGGAGGGGAAGGGGGAGGGGGAGGGGTATGAGGAGGGGTTGGGGGAGGACCAAAGGAAGGGTGGGGGTTACGGGTTAGGTTGGAGCAAGGAAACAACTTTAAAATCGGGCTGTTGGTTAGTTCTATCTGTTTATTTAAAATTTGGGAATTATTTTTCGTTGATTTAGAAATTTCCAAAGCTTCTAAGTTATTCAGGCGTATTCCTATTTTATTTTTATGAATTATTTGGACTCCCGTATTTTTATTAAATGTGTGGTTAGTATTGATTAAATGTTCGGCAAATTCTGAGAAGCCTGTGTTTGTTAAGCACCTGATATGTTCTTTAACTCTAATATTTATATTTCGCGCGGTTTTTCCTATATAGGTTGCTGGGCAATCGTTGCAATTTAGTCTATAGATGCCAGAGTGGCTCAATTGATCCTCTTTGTCTTTAGAATTAATTAAAATTTTTGCTAAGTTATTGTTAGTATAGAAGGCCGGCCTTATTTCTGAAGGAAGTTTAGATATGCAAAGGGAAGACAATTTACTTATATACAAAATTCTACGCCATTGGGTGGCAGCATTATTATTATTAATAGTTGGGAGGGCATTATATAGGAATTTATTTTTTGCGATTCGGCGAAGTTTTTTTGAGAGGATTTTATCAATTAGACCGGGGTCATATCCGTTGTTAATGGCTATTTGTTTAATTGTTAGTAGTTCATTAGAAAAATTATTATTAGATAAGGGGATAGTAACAAGCCGGTGAATCATGCTGTGGAAAGAGGAGTGTTTATGTGACATAGGGTGGTTGGAGGTATTATGTATTATAGTGTCGGTAAATGTAGGTTTTCTATAAATGTTGAAGCTAATTTTGTTGTTAATAATGGTTAAAGAGAGATCTAGAAAATTTAAGTTGGAGTTTACGCCTATCTCTAGTGTGAACTGGATTTTTGAGTGGAAGGAATTAAGGAGTGATAGGAAGGTGTTGAGTTGACGGTCTGAGCCCGTCCAAATACAAATTATATCGTCTACATACCGTTTCCACAAAAGAACATTTTTTAACAAAGGGGATTTAGATTCAAATATCTTGTTTTCAATATTATCCATGAATATGTCAGCTAATACCGGGCTGGTGGGCGATCCCATTGCAAGGCCATCTTTTTGTTGGTACATCACATTATTGAATTTAAAATAATTTTGATTTGAACACAAATTAAAAAGGCAAGAGAGATCATTAGAGAGGTCGTTAGATAAATGGAAATTATTAAGTAAGTTAGATACTAAAGTTGTACATTCAGACACAGGGATATTCGGAAATAAGTTTATATAGAAATATAAATATTAGAGTTAAAGAACATATCAGGTGCTTAACAAACACAGGCTTCTCAGAATTTGCCGAACATTTAATCAATACAAACCACACATTTAATAAAAATACGGGAGTCCAAATAATTCATAAAAATAAAATTGGAATACCTACGTCTGAATAATTCCCAAGTTTTAAATAAACAGATAGAAAATCGACAAATCGCACCAAGAGTATTACACTGCACTATCGGACAAAAGGATTGATTTATTGATCGAAATCACCGATTGGAATGCAATGTTAAAATTGTCTGAACCAAACATTATTTATGCAGAATTAAAATCGATTTTTAAAAATATTTATGAAAAAAGTACCTTTACAAAATTAAAAACAAAAAAATTTCGAAATAACCAAAAAACTTGGATGAATGACAGTCTCGCTGAAAGTATTCTAATACGAGATGCCATGTGGAAAAAGTGGAAAAACACGCCTAATAATAAAAAATATGAAATCTCTTTCAAAAAATATAGAAATAAACTTAATAAACAAATATTAAACACAAAAAAGGCATACTATAATAACAAATTTAATCACTGTTTCAAGGACATTAAAAAAACATGGAATGAAATTAATACAATTTTGGGTAGGAAAAATAAATCTGATTGCGATGAAGTCTTATCTAAATATTTCCTAAAGTCACAATCTTCTGATGCAGTGGCAGAAAATTTTGCTAACTTTTTTGATGAAGGAGTTAATAAGTTGTTACATGAATGTGATTTCCGAGCGTCTAATCACTTGCAAGAATCCCTACCGCATTCAATGTACTTACCTAGAGCTAATGCTAAGCAAATTGAATATATTATCGGAGGTATGAAAAATTCAAAGTCACCGGGCATAGATCTAATTCGTATGTTTGATTTAAAAAAACATGTCAAATTACTTAGCCCTGTTATTGCTCACTTTATCAACAGAATAATCGATACCAGCCTCATCCCCGATGAATTAAAAAATAGCATTGTAAGACCTATTTTCAAAAATGGAGATCACTCCGAAATTAACAATTACAGGCCAATTTCTATTCTCCCGGCACTAGAAAAAATTTTAGAAAAATATATTTCGATAAATTTAGATAAATATTTGAATAATTTGAATATTATAGATGAATGCCAGTACGGGTTCCAGAAAAAAAAAAGTTGTGATAAATTGCTGGAAAAATTTTCTGATTTTATAAATTCTCAACTTAATTCTAAAAAACATGTACTGGTGCTTTTTATTGACTACTCAAAAGCTTTTGACACTCTCAGCCATATACAATTAATTAAGGTTCTTGAAAACATTGGAATCCGGGGTAAACTCCTCTCATTCTTTAAAAACTACTTAACTAATAGAAAAATGAACGTAAAGATTTTAAATGATATGAGTAAAGGAAGACATATTAAATCAGGAGTACCGCAAGGATCAATTTTAGGTCCAAAATTGTACATTACATATGTTATTGTTATGTCAAAACTCTTTAAAAAGGCCTTTAGATTCATTTTTGCTGACGATACTGCACTTGTAGTATCCAATGAAAATCCTATCATAGCTATTCAACAATTACAAAGTGACTTTAACGAGCTACTTAAATGGGCTCATGATGTTGGTTTAATTATTAATGTTAAAAAAACAAAATGTATGTATGTAAAATCACCAAGCCTGGGAATATGGAATATACCCAAAATAATTGCTCATAATTCTGAATGTATTCATAGAAAAATTGAAAATATTTGCCACTGTGAAACAATTGACTTTACTAACGAATATACTTATCTGGGACTAATAGTAGACAATAAATTTAAATGGGATAAACAAGTGGCTAAAATCTGTAACCAGCTCCGATCTTTTGCAAGTAATTTTTATAAACTGAAATTTGTTTTGCCTCATTGTACTCTTAAAATAATTTATTTTTCTATGGTCGAATCCATACTCAGATATGGCATACGAACTTGGGGGCACTCAAGCAATATTTATATTAAATATATACAAAACTTACAAATTGCTATAATAAAAAAAAATGTACCACCGAATATCTACAGACAAAGAAGTAATCTAAAACTACTGTATGGTTCTGAGGGCCTACTTCCAATAAAGGGTCTTCTTTGGTACATTATTATAATGGATAATGAGGGAGATAGCAAATATAAAAAGCAACCGGTGCATAATCACACAACAAGATTCACTGAAAATAAGGGCCTCATTATTCCAAGAGTAACAAATAAGTATGGAAGCCGAACGCTTAAATATTTAATACCAGAGATTTTCAATAAATTTAATAATTATTTTAAACCTCAGAATAATGAGAGACCCTGCCCCAAAAACACTAAGCGTTGGCTAATAAGCGACGAATCAATGTATCTCTGAACATTATTATTGATGTATTCCTGAACATCTCAACGTACCTGTCTAAATAATTTGTATATAGGTAGGTACTTTGATATATATTATTTTGTGATATTGTTTATTGTATAATTTTGTGTCATACATGTATTAAAAATTAAATATGTTCATATATATTATTTGTAGAACCTACAGACAAGCCGTCATGTGTGACAGCTTTGTGGGACTGCATATACCTGTATCTGTAATTTATAATAAATAATTAAAAAAAAAAAAAAAAAAAAAAACTAACCAACAGCCCGATTTTAAAGTTGTTTCCTTGCTCCAACCTAACCCGTAACCCCCACCCTTCCTTTAATCCTCCCCCCAACCCCTCCCCCTACCCCCACCCCTCCCCCTTCCCCTCCCCCTCCACCAACCAGTCTCTGATGTTCTCTCCCTCTACTACATACTTTATCTTTCTTTTATGTTTACCTTATACCTTACTCTGTATTATAATTTAGTATTATATTTTATTGTCCTGAAGAAGATTGAGTCCAATCGAAACCGGTCGACTAATATAACTCGAAATAAAGTGGTTTAAAACTAAGTGTTTGTTTCATTTTGTAAAATAATATGCATTATGCAAAAAAAATGTTTTGGTAAATATACAGAAAAAAAGAGACACATTTAAAACGCACGTTTTATTTTTAAAATACTTTGTGGTAATAAAATAGAAGTACATATTTCATTTTTCGGAATTTTTAATAGTAATTTGGTAAAAAATTAAGCCGTTTTGTTTAGTCACTTGGCGGCCATTGTTATTGATGTCAAAGTTTTAATGTTAGTTTTTATTTATTTTTTTATTTTTTTTTATATTCAATAAAAAATATATAAAAAAATAAAATTAAAATGGAGTTCTACAAATTAAACTTAATAATAATAAATTAGTTTTTATTCTTCTCTTATTTTAAACATAATACGAACCTGTGACCCTAAAAGAGGTCTGTAGGTTGTCACTTTGGAAATTAAAAACTAAGTAAAAAAATATCTAATTATTATGTAAAAACATTGCGTGGAGAAAATGTGGGAGGAGGATTTGGGTATTGCCTATCCGGAACTATTTATTGGATAACCAACACCTCTTCCATAGGTCACCCCAAGTGGTTCGCTAAGTTTGGCAGGGATTTAGCAGGGGTGCCTGGGTTCATCGGATGAGTTGTGTTCAAGATGCCCCTGCCCACCATCTGTGTGGCGATCGGGAGAGGCTGGTTTCGGAAGACCCTTTGACCTCTTCAACTGGCCTTTACTTTCTTCCACTCCTGGACAAACTCATCGCTAGATTCCTACCCACCCGTCAAACTTTTTCCTTCCTAGAACTTCTTCTCCTTAAAAATACCCTCCAAAGATGACATAGGCATTGAGGAAAAAAAATCATGAAAAATGAAAATGTGGGGTTAATATAAAAAAACGCCAAAATATCGATTTAAATCATCGATGGTAACTGAAATACTTATCTCTCAGTGTTATGTAGGTAATTGATACACAGTGTATTATTTCTATAATAGGTGTGTATTAACCATGTCCCTATTTTCTGTATATTACCAATGTTTTATTTGTGTTTTTTAATGCTGATTTATTTTTAATATCAACTAAGGTTTATGAAGTTAACAAGTGTGTTAGTGACAATCGTTTATAATTTTCTTATTGAAATTATAATATAATAATGTTTTAAGGTTTATTATATTATAATTTACACGTCGGACGCTTTGAAAACATGTCTCTAACAATTATTTCAGCCAGATATGCCTAAATAAAGCAAATACAGTTGAAACTTATAACGGGGATGTCGTAGAGGGTAGGTAAAAGCAACAAAGTTTGGGGATCACGTGTTTAAAGCATACCAATACAAAATATAGGTTCTTACATGGAAAAGGCGTGATAGCTAATAAGTTATTTATTTAAAAACTATTTTTTCAGCAATACATTAATCTAGATAAGACCGCCTAGATTTATTTTCTATTACTCGTGAATTTTGTTATTTTCACGTTTATAACTGTGAAGGATGCCGTTCAGCGGTGTAGGATTCATATTACCTTTATAAAAAATCTACTTTTTTAATAAGTTTACCAGCGTGAAATTCCATTTTTATCTAAATACTGCCCAAGAGTCCCAACTGCTCTCATCTGTCCGGAGCCAGTGGGAATAAAGAATAACACAAAAATTGCCAAAACTGTGTTTCGCCATGATTACGAAATATAAATGGGATGAAGATCTATGATGTCAGGCAAGAACCAAAAGGTACTAATTCAGTGCCAACAATTATTTCCATTGAAATTTGTATGGTAGGCACTTTTTGCTTTCTTTTTTATGTTATGGTTGTGAGGATGAAGGTAGTGGTGAATATCGAAGAAGAGGGAAGTTGGGTAGTGTCTGGCTATTCTAATCTGTTTATCAAACACAGCTAAACACATTTGAAACAATGCAACGCTTGGATTCTGAATGAAGATCTTTCACCGGGGATTTCTGAGAGTATCACACAGTATATTGTTTTGAAAAAAAATTAAGATAATTTTTAATAAAGATGCATTAGACATAGGTAATGCATTTTTAGTAAATTTATCGGCGTGTGTAACTTTATGTTGTTGTTTTGCGTTAAATAGTTATTTTTTTCCAGATATACGGAAGATGTTATTATTATGAAAATAGACGATATTTTGTAGTTTTGTTGATAAATATCTGGATCGTATTTTTCGTGTTCACATAAGGCCTTTAGTTATATTATTTACAAACAATATCTAAAAAAAATTTTTAATTTTTCGAAGAAAACTTCTTCTAACTGCTTTTCACTTTGTGATGGCATTATTTATTTTTTATTAAAACACAAATAACATTGTTTACATCACTTTATTTCGATACAAAATCTCAACATGTTTCATGAACCAAGTTCACTTCATCAGGAGCACAAGTATACTAAAGTTATAATTAAAATTAGGTCTAGAAAGAAGAGGTAGAAGGAGCGGGGAGGGGTAAGAGTGGGGGAGGGTTATTCAAAGTAGGAATTAAAATGTCATTAGACGGGAAAGACCGGGTAATTGGGAAAATATTTAAAATTTTAATTCCTACTTTGAATAACCCTCCCCCACTCTTACCCCTCCCCGCTCCTTCTACCTCTTCTTTCTAGACCTAATTTTAATTATAACTTTAGTATACTTGTGCTCCTGATGAAGTGAACTTGGTTCATGAAACATGTTGAGATTTTGTATCGAAATAAAGTGATGTAAACAATGTTATTTGTGTTTTAATAAAAAAAATTAAAAAAAAATACCTAAAACTTTAATAGTAATGTGTTAATTCGGAAGAGTGAGTCTCGTCTACGTGATGTTTATTATTTATTTTTATTTAGTACATAAAACAGGCATGGTGCCCAAAAATTTACATACATGGATATTTAAATGCATAATAATAACAAAAATAGTAACAAAATGAATAAGCTAAATATGCAGAAGTAAATAACAAATAAGAATGGGTAAAAGGTAAATACAAATTTGTTCATAAACGATTTGTTATTGTATATAGTATAGTACACACCTGTACTTGGTGAGACATGTTGAATGTATAATATTTTTTCTTAGAACCTATCAAGTACTTAGCAAGTCGTCTGAATCGTAAAAAAAGTGTATTTTTGGTAGTATGTATGAAATTAACAACTTGCAATTTGCAAGATGATTTTAATGTCGTAAAAAACACTTTTTCTAATCATTATATTATGTTTATTACATCGACCATAAATTAATATGAAAGTTATTGGGAATAATCAGTTACACGTAGAAAACTTACTGACATGATGTATATAATAATTTTTTTATTAAATAATTAAATCTGATCAAATTATTCAACTATCCTATATAAATTATATATAACTATAATATATACAAATTAGACTGTAGATATATAACGAATGATTTGACAATTTTCGTAACAAATTATCAGTAAAGTGTGTCCTTTTAAATAATAATTGTTTCGAATCTCATCCATTATATTTATTCGGATAAGGGCACCTGCATGAAGACGTGTTCAGATATGTTTTGAATGACTAATATTTTATCGGGAAATTATCATGTAGTAACATTTTTAACAGAGAACCAGCCACCTCTGGGCTGGAACATCGCAATACTTGATAAACCTACTTGTTTCTGTGCAAAGGAGGGCAGTCCGTCTGATTGACAATACATTGTAAACAGACTGATTTCCATCTCTAATGCACAGACGCAATGTGGGAATTCTGAGTCTGTTTTACCTGTATTTTAATGGAGCCTGCTCTAAGGAGCTAGCAGCATTGATCCCCGGTGCACGTGTGTGAATCTCGACGTTCACGAGCGGAACACCCGTTCACAGTTAATGTTGGCTTTATAACGGCCCGCTTCTTTGACTCGTTTTTGTGTATGACGGATCGTATATGGAACGAGTTACCGGCATCTATTTTCCTCTTCATATAATATTCATATAATCCGGGTCTCTTCAAGACCCACAACAATAAATTCTTCCCTAGAGCCCCTATCTTAACCCGCCTCACAACGCTGCCCAATTGGGAGGCGACATAGCTCCACTGCCTTTACACTGTACAGTAATCAGCGCTCTTGTGAGGTTGTACATAAAAATAAAAGTATATTGATAAAATAACTGTACTCATTTATCTCCGTGTAAATGCAACAAAAACAAAAATAGTATTATACCCAGAGACACCCATTCATAGCTTTAATTTTTAAGAAATGCAGCATTATTTATTGAAAAAATAGCTTTTATAGCTTTAATTTTGCGTTTTCATAGCGTTTATAGCTAAATAGGATAACGTCAAGGAATGGGAGTCGGCAAGAGGGAAAAAACAATTAAATTAGAAAAATCACTTGAAACATGTTTATTGTATTATTGATTAAAACTCAATATGGCACATATTTCTTCAGTAGATTGTGTCATGTTCGTTCTACGATCTATACAAGATTATAGCGACAAAAAAATCTTTTTTACTATTGCTAAAAACAACATTTATCGCTTTAATTCGTGAAAATGTCGTTAATGCCGTCAATGGGTGTCGCTAATTATACCTATACGTTGTGGAATGTGCAATATTCTGATACAATCGGTTTCGACTTTTCAATAAGAGGCAGAGGCTTATAAATTACATTTATCATTGTTCCATTTATTATCCAAAAAGATAATACAAATGCACCTAAAACACTCAATCAGTTAGTTGTGGCATCATAAAAGTGCCCAAATATTTGCGTCATGAATTCCAGGGTCAGAGTTGGTTTTGTTTCTTAGTGAATACCGAATAATAGTCCTAACCTAATTTAACCTAACCCAACCGTCTGAAGCCAGTGGGACTGTGGATTGTGGAATCCCCAATGGAGGTATGAAGTGAGGTAGAAGATGGAGAAAATTATGGGAAGTACCTTGCTAGTCAGATCTGCTCGCCAAAAACGGCAAAGCCATCTCATGAAACGTTTAGTTTCTAGTAGAATTAAATAGATACATACCTACAACTCCGTATTTAATGTTAAACCCTATTGTTTTGTAGAAATTCAAATGTGTTTTGAATTTTTAACATCGTTGTGAAATGGATATTCTGCGTCTTTTTGTTTTTATTTATATTTGAAAGGTTCCTGTTAAGTACCGATTTTAAGTGCGTTTCAGATTTTGAACAAATTCTGATCAGCTGAAAAGAACAATGTTGTTAGGCTTGCCAGCTTATTATAGTTTAACAGAAGACACCTAGAATCAGCATTTAACGAATACCTTTCAAATGTCAAATAAACAGAACAGTCATTTGATGACAATGTTACATTTAAATTTCTGTGAAACAACTGGGCCTTAGAAAATGTTGTCATAATGTGTAGATGTCTAATTCTTAAGTTGAAATATTGTGTTAATGAAATTGATTGATTTTAATTAGATCTCTGGATATTTATTGGTAGAGTGTTAGTTCCGGTGAGACTAGAAGATCTGTGATGAAGTGATGCTATGATGTGAAGTCCCATTAGGACCTTTATCTTGTTTATTTTCCGTGCTTCATTCCTTTTTCGTATTTTTATTGATTAAATAACAGAATGAGGTTTATTAACTTTAATAAGTTACTCCTAAAAAAATAATTTTTTTTTCGAATAAATAAACCAAAAAGTTCCATATGAATAAAATCGTATAGGTATAATATCCAAGGCTCCATCATGGCCACAATCTTATTCTGGTAAGAACTTTGCAATCATTCCAAAGATTTGCAGCCTATAAAAGATATGAAAAATATTTGAGAACAATTTTTGCCAAATTCTTAAACTAAAAAAGATAGTTAAAAATTGCAAATTTTTCTTAGGTAATACTAAATAATATTGGTTCAAGTCCTAGTTGTAACTATTATTTATTTATTTTTGGTGTTCTATTCTATTTTCATTGATTAAATCTAAATTGTTAATTATTGTTGTTTAAGTGCATTAGTATAATATTGAAATAAATAAAACAACTCAAAAGAGGTTTCGTAATAACGCACAAGGAAGTGGAAGTTTAGTTTTGACAAAGCTCTTCAAAATGTCCCTGAAGTGTGGCACTGTGCCCTCTAGTTTGGAAAAAGCGGTCATTCACCCTATTCCCAAGAAAGGTGACCGCTCCGACCCGGCCAACTACCGCCCCATAGCGATCACATCAGTTCTGTCCAAAGTGATGGAACGTGTGATCAACGACAAACTGCTCACATACCTCGAGAAGAACAAAATCATCAACGACCGTCAATACGGATTCCGGCGGAACCGCTCGTGCGGCGATCTTTTCGCGTATGTGACGAATGTTTGGGGGCGGTGCCTGGAACGTCACGGTGAGACCCAAACGGTCGCACTAGACATATCCAAGGCCTTTGACTGGGTCTGGCACCGAGGACTTGTCAACAAATTGCCTTCTTACGGACTTCCCGCATCCCTGTGTACGTGGATTGTCGACTTTTTAAGGGATAGGTCGATTCAGGCGGTTGCTGACGGTTTCACCTCTTCCTTGCACTCCATAAATGCTGGCGTCCCACAGGTATCGGTTCTGTCTCCGACTTTGTTTTTGTTGCACATCAATGACCTTTTGACATGTTCACCGATTCATTGTTACGCGGATGACAGTACAGTTCATGATAGCTTTTTGTTTGACAAGCCCCCAAAGGGCACACAAACTCCAACGGCTCGGAGGGCTTTGAAGCAGAGAATGGACAGTTATCTCGAGAGTATTTCCTCCCGGGGTAAAAATAATCTCGTCGAATTTAAAGTTTCAAAGACCCAATCCTGTCTGATTACGTCTAAAAGGGATCCAAATGATAATCTAGTCTCCTTCAACGGAAGCAATTTTCCGAACAGGCCTTCCATTGATATGCTTGGTGTAACTATAAGTGACCAGCTCAGGTACGGGGGCTCCATCGAAGCCAGAGTAAAGTTGGCCTCTTAGAAGCTGGGCGTACTGTACAGGGCCCGCAGATACTTTAATAGTACACAACTGCTGACCCTGTAAAAATCGCAAGTGCGCCCTACTGTCGAATTTGGCAGCCATCTCTGGTCCGGAGCCCCAAAATACCTGAAAAAAACCCTTGACTCTGTGCAGAAACGGGCGGTCCGTTTGATAGATTCTGACAGGCGTCAGGTAGGTATGCTGTCCTTGTTCTATCGGTATTACAATGGAAGACGCTCTGAGGAACTAGCGTCAATGATCCCTTCGGCACCGTTGCGTAGTCGGGATACACGCCAAACGCGCGCCCAACATTTGTACACGGTTGACATTTGTCACATGAGAACGGGTCGCTTCTACGATTCGTTCTTAAGTTCAACAGCTCGGCTGTGGAACGAGCTGCCGGCCTCTGTGTTTCCTCCCTCCTACAACATAGGACTCTTCAAGACCCATGGTCACTCCTTCCTCTCCACAAAAAGACTCTCCACACAGCATCTCCAAAGATGACATAGGCCCTGAGGGAAATTATTTTTTTCAGGGCCTTCTGTGTGTAGTTAATTTATAAAAAAAAAAAAAATTGCGGCAAAACAGACAGTGCAAAAACAGACAGTGCAAAAGCAAACAGTGCAAAAGCAAACAGTGCTATTTGGAAGGGCTGAAGGGTTTTGGAACGGCAGAACTTACCGAAATAAGGTTTTTTTATTTTATTTATTTCATAATGCCGTTTTATGCATTAAGTTCTGAAGATGACATCAGAAAGATGATGGCCCTAAGTAGCTACACATTGATTAAAGCGATTTTCTCCCGAATTCGAACCTTGAGTTCGTTCAAGATTCGATGCTTAAGGCGATGCCATACGTAGTAATGTAAAATCATGTGTTTTTGATTTGAAAATTTGGTCGCCCAGAAATGTTTCAGATGCTTTAATTAAATACTGCGAGTAGAATACATCTTGGCCTTTGAAATAATCGAGTATTTTTTAGATAAGTCTTTTTATAAGCCCAGACAAAAACAATGTATAAGGCCTATGAAAACTGCTTTAATGTTCAAAATCTTCTACTTACGAACCCATTTTCGTTTATAATTTTATTGTATAATGTGGCAAATTAAGTTATTTATTAAATGATCGAAAAAAAATTAAATATTTATGACTGAACATCCTCAAAATAAAATAAAAGGCACTTTTTGGCCATGTTTTTTTCTTGCATAAATCAAATCAGGTGGATGGTGTTAAGGAATTTAAACCTTATCGCCATCTACGTAAGAGTTGTTATTGATAGCGGCTTAATTTAAAATATTACACGACGTAGTGCATCGCCTTAAAAACGTTTTCCAATCAGGTAGCCCCACAGGAAGAAGTCGCAAATTGCAGCCGGAAGGCTCATTGGGTGGCGAAAAAACAATGGTAACGACTGAAAACAACACGACCCTCCAAATACAATGAGAACCCTCCCAGGTTCCAACCTCCACCACACGGGATGTACCGGCCCTTCAAAGGTGTACTGTCTGTTTTGCTAAACCTTGTAGGTAGTAGGATAGTGATTAACTTTGATGGAATTTGTGGAAAACTCCATTATTAATGAATACCTAACATTAAACCAATACATCGTTATCTCTGATAAGCTAAAATTTCAAAACGAAATTTCTCTGTGGTTAAAAAGCGCCCCCCTGCGTATCTTGTTATTAAATATAATATGAATGTGTAAAAAAAATTTAATTAAAATAAATAAAAAATTCGTTAAGAGAATCGTAGCTTCCTTCTCAGGAACTGGAGTAAACCGCGCTTATAACCTCGCCAATTGACAATTGGGTCGGACCAACATTATCTTTGTATATTAACTGCTGTATTGTCATCCAATTTCAGAAATACTTATATGTCCGCATACGTGGTTTAATTTTGACTTTCAATTTCCCAAGGTTTGCATTCATTCATGATTCAATGATGTATTAAAAAAATTAATGATTTTTTACAGACATAAATCATATTTTCTATAGTAGTTTTCATCTCTTGTTCAGTACTTGTGGCATGGTAATTAGATACACGGCAATAAATAGCTCGGAACATTCTGTGCGTTTTGTTACTTCATGTGTGTACACTGTGTTCCTTTCGAGGTAGAAAAATCTAGCTTTTGCAATTTGACATTCAGAGTAGGATATACATTCTCAATGTCACCCTGATAAGATAACACAATTCATAAAAGATACGTTGCATGCAAATACTTCAGCTAAGTTCAGTAAATTGACACTAGGTCTGAAGTACTTATAGCTCCATAGACTATCGACTGAAGCATCCTCGATTTGGGAGATTTTAGTTTTTTGAGTTAATGGACTGAAGGAAGGAAGGAAGAAGGAAATGCTTTCGACTAGTACTCTGGAGGTCGCGGGTATCAAATACCGGCGTGCGCAAGTAAATTTAATATGATTCATTTGCGTTATATCATATAGGTTTATTTGTGGCACGTTCGAGAGTGGAAGATACTCTCAGTAACGCCCTAATACCACCATTCAGAATTGAAACGTGCGTAGTTTGAAACGTGCGTCGCTTGAAACGGCTTTTGCCTGTTTTCTGACTCGATCTGAATAGCCAACTACTAATAATAATTAGCCGTACTTAATCACCTTCCATCTCCCCATATCTTTCCCCTTCGCACTGCCTCCAGCCTCACAAATTACCCCAATAGGGGATGCATAGTCTCACTGACTACAGACGGTTGGGATTAGTTGGGACTCCTGTGCTGTTTTCACATAAAAAAAAAATAATAATAATGGGGAGGGGAAGTAGTTAAGGAAGGGGATGGTTGGGTATAACTTAGTATTCATCCGTTTAGCGCTTCCTCTTACTTCTTGAGCAAACGTTTCGGACGGCCTTGCAATGACCATCATCATGGCATACACCATATTGTTTATACCACAGATTTCAATTTAATGAATTTTTTATGACGGGGAATTCATTTTCACAAAAGTTAATATGGCACCTACATGGACTGCTAGTAGACAAAACAAAACTCGTAGGTATAATTAAAAATGTCCAAAACAAAATTTAATTATTTTTTATCTGTATCGACATGCTATGTACATATTGCGATTTTAACCTAACTTAACATAACCAGAGATTTCAACAAATTTTTCCATTTTGTCCATTTAATACATAATTAAGGTAAAGAGGTAGTGTGTTTTTACAATGTTCCATTTCTTCATTCAATGAAACAGTATATCGTGATAAATTTTAGATGTCGAAGATTAATTTGGTGGTTTCTTAAATAGCATACATAATATGTTTTTGAAAAATATACAGTTTTTGTTCAGTTTAACATTTCTGTTAAATCTGGTATAGAATCCGTTAGTTGTGTGACCATATTCATTTATTTTTTATCACCCTTTTAAGGGGCTTTTACACTAGAAAAAAAATCAAATAATAATTTGCAAGATTTCTAAACATATTTTTTTGTACCTAATTTAACTGACCCAGTAAAAATCTTCTGAATTATTTATTAAGTAATACATTGAAAATGTCCTCTGAAGAATCCACATGATAACAATGAATCCATTTTATATTTATTATGCGCCATGATAAGTACATATTAAGGTAGTTAGTCTCAGAATTTTCCCACAGACAAGAAATCCCATCTTCTACTAATCTATTATTGGTGGAAACTTAAAAATAACGGAATGGAAAACACAAAAAATATAAAAATAAGTGAAAACTTTGGCTAAATTTCAACCTACTAAAAAAGATCACACTAAATTTTTTATACTAACTAAAAAATATAATTTGATAATTATTTATCACGAACGCCTTTATGTATCTTTTTTATGTTTCTTTTTATGTATCTTTTATGTATCTTCGTTTTAACATACTTATTTTATGTAGTCTTAAATCCTCTATTCGTCCAGGATAACTTGAAACCTGTAAATTTGACTGTCCTAAAACGGGAATCCTTCCTAGTTGGACAGTCAAAAGCATAAAATGTAATCAATATTATAAAAAATAAATAAATAAACAATAAAAACTCTACAAAACTTTTCGAAATATCAAATTCGATTCGAATACAATTTTCGTCCCTATTTCACTGAAAAAAATAATTAAACAAAACGAAGGGCTGTTTCTCAGTGACGTTTCGCGAAGACATCACTATTGGAAGTATCATCAGTCACCTTCACTCTATTTTTTGATCTGAGATGAGAGTGTGTCTGTGTAACAATTTATTATGTGCCTAAACTAGGATCCAAATAACGGCCGAAACCGGGTAGTAAAGAAAGTAAAGAACAATATTTTAAATCTGAACGAACATACCTTCGTAGATTTTTTTATACGAGGCCAGTTTGCTTTTTACGTCCGGTACAATTTACTTTGGCGAACATTTTACGTTTACACGGGCTGTATGTTTTTACAATAGACATTCCATATAGGACTGTTCTTAGAGGAGACGTGACTTGAATCCGATGCGCTGTGTGTGGGTAGTCATGGGATATTATAACTGGGGATGCAGCACGATAACGATGTAGCTGGTAAAAAAATAATTAAAACGTTTTTTTAGAACTAATTAGCTTTAAGTTTACACACGTGAGGGCACGTAATAATGCATTTATATTATAATGAGTTGCTATGGTTTCAATCTATTTGGTGACCAGATCTGAATAACCAGGTAGGTACTTTCCAACTTCCACATCTCCTGTTCTTTCCCTTTATTTTCAGCCCCGCAAGATACCTGGAGCAGTTGGGACTCTTGCGCGGTTACCCTTTTTGACTTTCCAGGGAAACTTCAGTCAACAGATTCAAGTGAAAGCTTGGACAGACAAAAAGGTTTATTTTTTTATTAAATAATCTACTTATTGTTTCGAGTTTAATTTATTACATCGCTGCGAAAAAGACATGTTAAACGAGCTAAATTTTATGTCGGAGCAAACTATATATTTAACGAATATATTTATTTTTATATACAAACTTAACACAGGGATGATGTCTAAGGAACTTAAAATTAAAATAAATTATAATCACGAGAGACATAGACACGGATCGAGAAATAAAAAGCAAATTAGATTGCCAACAAGGATAAAATTAAGCACCAGATCAATCAAAATTTCGAATGAAATTAATAAAATAGAAACTACGATTAATTTCAAAAAGGAGTTAAGAAAATATGTCTACCTTAAATGCTAATGTTTTGTTTGTGATTGGAGATTATTATTTATTATTTTATTGAAAGATAATGTATGTTTGCCAAACAATGTTAATTTTTTTTTACATTAACTTCATACAGGACGCCCTTAGGAAAATAATTTGCCTCAGGGTCTATGTCTTCTCTGGTGGTGCTGTGTGGAGGGTCTTTGTGAAGAGAGGAAGGGGTGAACATCGGTCTTGAAGAAACCCATGTTGTAGGATAGAGGAAACACAGAGGCCGGCAAATCGTTCCACAGCCGAGCTGTTGAATTCAAGAACGAATCGCAAAAGCTACCCGTTCTCATTTGACAATTGTAAGACGTTTACAAATGTTGGGCGCGCGTTATATATGCATTTAAAAATTATTAGTACCTACACACGACGATGTGAGCTAACTTAAGATTTAAATAAATTGTATTACTACTAACTGTCTTTAATTGTTTTTATAACATTTTGTAATTCCATATAATGTTTATTCTTTATATTTCTTTGTCATTTATAAATATATTGAATTGGTACAAATATTGAATCAAC